>NC_037092.1:28830972-29139166 GCF_002994745.2 Rosa chinensis
AAAATCAGGCTGCTGCTGCTACCTTCTAAAAGACTAAAACACAACAGATGTAAAGAATGAAAGAAGTCCTGGGGGCAAGAGAACAAATCACTTCTCATTTGGCAGCACTAGACGATCTTGACCTTCGACCAACTATGCAGATCGAATCACATCTCCAGTTTTTATCTGTGAAAGAATATCTTTCCCAACTGTTGTGTATCTGCATATTAAAAATTGTATATAATGAGTTAAAAGGAAAACCGGGAATTTCTTTATCGAAATACCCAAGTTATTTACCCACAAGAAATTTAGGAGTCAAGATACATTACCCAAAAACTGAAAATTCTCCTTCATCAAATGATAATCCTCCCAAGCCAGCCTATAGGATAAAGTTACATCATAATTTAGATGAAATGATGAAGAAGAAAACAATAGTGTCACTATGAGATGGATGAATCATGAAATAACTGATGGATCAAACTTCTAAATGTTAGGGTTCAGAGCTCCAATTAGATGATTAACTAAAACAGTGTTGCTTGCACTTACATTTCTTTTATCATAAAGATAGAAGAAAAACTGATATGGTGAGGAGTACTCGTCAGAGGCTTCACTATGTGCCATTGCAACTGATCCATAAACAGATAGCGGAAGAACTGGCAATTCCCCGTCCTTCCACGAAAAATAGAAAAGATAATGACCACAAAGTAAGCATGAATCAACGAATCAAAGTAATTATGAAAACGGATATCAAATATTGATCACCACTGATGAGTTGTAATAACATATGCTTTATTGTAATGGCATAAAGCATAAGCATACCTGGACATCTAATTTTGTTCTATACAAGGGCTCAAATTGCCCAGATGGCTTGATTTCTAAAGGAACACTAGAACCACTGTTCTTGTCAAGACCACTATCTGAGAGAATAGCTTGGTCGGTCGAGCTGAGCTTTGCCCCATTGTATGCCCCATCACTTACCTGCAGATATTTAGATTATTAGACATGTTTCATCCTGTTTATTATTTGAAAAATAATAATATTTCGCAAGGACTATCATAGCCAAATACTAAAGCTCAGACGAAGACTGGCATTATCATCAGCTAGTTCAACTAAACAAGGATAAGAAAAATGGGTTGGCATAGTTAAGCATTGATTGGATGATGTATAGCATAGAAGAAAGAGAAGTGAACTCAACAAAAACTGCTTGAGTTTATCTACTTTAACCAAATTTAATCTCTACATTTTGGACCATCTATGACATCTGTCTGATAATACTGAGGTTTTTATACTTCCTCTCAGAAATAGTATCCATGGATGTCCCTATCATTGCTTCCAACATAGACCAAGACACCAAGTCACCAAACATGAAGCTTATTAATAGTTAAAATAACCTCGTTATAAACTTGTCAGATTGAGACATTGGACAAAAACTTTTCATAGAATATAAATTGCAAAACCACAAGTACCCAAATTGTAACATCATGTTGGTGAAATTATGTGATATTGAATGCTTGAGAAATAATTGCAAATAGAGTGTGATAAAATAAACATTAAAGACCAAATGTTGGATATGATGTGGATCTTACAAGATTAAATTAACATTTCTAGACACTTTAGTTGGCCTAGAACATATGGATGAACCAGTGCGGATGAAAAATTTAAAGGGGTAAAGCACCAATAAGCACATCTATTCACAAAATGTAGATAATTGCACAAGGCCAATGTGAGGTTCACGTGTTTAACTACCTTACCAGTTTTGCGAAATTACCCGCTGTTAATGGTGCTGAATATCCATCTATAACAACCTGTACAAAGGTTACCGATCAGTATTTGATCATTAAATCTTTTCACAGTCAATGTGGGTGCCAGGCATTCATTTTACCTTTGAAAATATCAAACTCTGTGTGTGTGTGTGTGAGAGTCCAGGCTACCATTTAAACCTAGCCCCTAAGTTCCTAAAGCAGAGGTTATTAAGCATTCAGTATAATAACTCGATCCTTGATCTAGTGATTCTAAATCGCCCAGTAAACTACAAGCTTATGCATTGTGTTTAACCAGAAACTGCTAGGGTAAATCTTTCATTTACTTGACCCTTAAAAGTTGTTAAGGATGTATATAAGTTACAGATATTGACCTATATATAACTCTACAAAGTAAAGCTAAATAAATCTAACAGATGAACATGACACCTATATGGGGACAAAGGCTAGTCTAGTTATATAATATTTCATGTTTTAAAGCTGTTCGATTATGTGTGTTACCTTCAGAAGAAACTCAGACATGAGATCTTCTGATTGGGTTTTTGAGCATCAATACAAAATTCAAAGGTTGTACCTAGCTAGTATAAGTCTCCAAATTGTCTGGAAAAGTGGAGATAGGTCTAAAAATATACCGGCAATTTGTTTTTACTCATTCACCAAGAAACTGAACACAACAGTAACAAGGAAAAACACAAGACAGAAGATTCAAGATATTCTTTTCCTGTGTATTCACTTCATATAACCATAAAGGGAACATAACACAAACCTTAAGTAAATTACTAAATTTATTATACCTGAATACTGGCTGTCTTTCTTGGTTCGCCACCAGCTTCTGGAGAAAATGTTGAACCGTCACCTTTCTCAATGATTAATTCAACAGTTCCTCTCCCTGTAAGCCTACAAGTCTTAAACAAAATAATGATATTCTCTACTATAGTACACAAAATGCCAATGTAAAAGACACACATAACATATGTGGAGGTCTTTCAAACATAGGTTTGGCAAGTCAGTGTATATCAAAAGAATCTTTGGCGGGAGTATTGAAATGCAACTTCAAGATCAAAGATATCCTCTCATTCAATGAAGAATTCCTGAATGCAAGACTGATATGTACATAAGATGGAGCAGACCACTACAGTTACTGTTGTCAATTTTAATTTAGTACTCGCAAGTGCACGATTCAATTGTAGGATAGATGTGCAAGCACGAGGTCATTCCCTCAAGGACTGATTGAAACAAATTTGCAATGACAGGTGTGCTTTACTTAAGTGAAACAAACTGATTTTTATGATGTGATTGAGGTTTAATTAAAGAAAGGGAAACTGAAATTAAAAACAAGAATGAGCAATGAGATTTAAACTCTAAAGAAAGCAGATTATGAAGATGCTAAAGCATTGAATCCACCACCTAATACTTCTAAACTATTTCCCAATTGATAACAATTGAATTCCCTAGATATCATGCTAAGATTTCCGTACATAAGCTTTATTGATCCCAGACATATGCCAAAGTTCTTCTAACCTATGAATTCCAACTTATTGATCCTGTATAGAACTCAAGTAGCCAAACTATGACTTACTCCACTTAATGATCAGGTTCAAGCAAACATGTTCAACTCCATTAAGCACAAAAGAACTAGAAAATCATGCAAACAAGAATATCGACTATGATCAAGCACTTGTATTCTTAATTCACAACTCTTAAATCACAAGATTAAATTATCTTTTGGCACCTTAGAAAACATCTACTCATTGATCAAGCATCATATTTTCCAACCAAATAACTCATAAACAAAACCTAGGTCTTATTGATCCCGAGCAAAGATTTTGAATAAAAGTTCTATTGAAACGGTGATTAAGAGTTTAACATAGAAATCCAGAAATTCAATAGCAAACCAACTAGATAAATAGAATAGTCATACTAAGGGCTTCATCTCAGCCCTAGCTTAGAAGTTTAGCAATCCATAACTATGAAAAACATGACTAGAATCAAAGAAAACATGAAACAAACAATGGAAGAATTGAGGAACTCGGAACCAGCGATGGTGAGAGCTTCCCTTCTCCTTGTTCTCTGCGAAATATGTTGTGTCTTGTGTATCTGAACGTCCTAGGTTTTCTGCCCTATATCTCTCTTTCCAAATCCTCCTCGACTTTGGGCTTCTTAGGTCTTCTAGTCCAACTTGGAATAGATTTCTTCTCTCCAAAGAAATGCAGGGTTATTAAAGTCAATGCAAGAAACTACTCCAAATATGTCAAACACGTTCAGCCTTGTTCCATTCAAGTGCTAAGAGCAACGGACTTGGGCCTCACAAGTCAGATTCCGAAAATCCGTCAGAATCTGCCTTCCCGAACTAGGTTCGCTAAAATCATCATAACTTGCTCCACAAGAATGCGAATCCACTTCCGTAAAATTCCTCAGAAAGCTAACATCCGTATCTTTCCAATGGTATAAGGCTCGCCTGCTAGTTCCTTGTGAGAAGGTACAGTTTAATCTGTGAAGTTGACGCAAAGCAGAGACAATTCTGGACACTCAGGATAGCAAGTACCCTTTCAATCTTGCGTTTGATTTTAAGCTCCAAATCTTTCTTTTCTCCAATTTAACCTACAAAACACAAACACAAAGTAAATGACTCAAAAATGATAAGAACTAAGCCTAGAATCTTACATTTAAGGGTATAAAAATGTATGAAATTATGAGTTATCAAATACCCCCAAACTTAGATTTTGCTAGTCCTCGAGCAAACAAGAAAAGAAAAATAAATAAGACTCAAGACACGGACCTAATGTCTTCCAAACATCTCAGAGAACTTATATTGCCCACAAGTATGGTCAGTCAAGATTCGAGCAAGCACAATATCAAATTCACAACTTCACTTAAAAACTAATCTATTTTGATGACCATCATACTCAAAATTTAGTGCAAGAACGATCAAACTAACGCAACAAAAGAAACCCAACTTCCTCATGTTTCAAACAAGTGTCAACTCAATTTCTCACAAGGATGCACTCAATTTCTTTCCACTCATGATTTTCTGACTATGGCATAAGCTTCCATTTTCACTCAAGTTATATGTGAGAGGAATGATGTATAAAGGCAAACAAATAGCTCACATATGACAACAAGAGAGAAAAGCTTTTTCTGAAAATATTTTTTTTATTACGATCTCATGAAAGGAATGCCAAAACTCAGATGAAAGGCCAGTGACACCATATGCTCACCCCTCTGCACAAGTCTCCACAAATCGAATGCACAACTTCAAAGATCAAAGAGGTCTTTATTTAGGGTTGTAATGGGGCCATGGGTGTAGGTTTCAAGAAAGAAAGGATCAAGAAATCACAAAAATCCTAAGGGACATAGTAGAGCACCAGGATGATAATGTAGAGAGATAAGAACTTCAATGAATTTCCTCAAGGCAATAAAACTCGAAACACATGAAGCAAGAAACTTTTTCTTAAGGCCGGATGTCATCTTTTTGGGCCTTTGCTTCATTCTAAACACCACAATATAAATAAACAACTTATCGAATCCAAGGAAATTCTTCTATTATTTTTTTTTCTTTCGATTTTTTTTCTTCTCGGCTATTCTTTTTGTTTTTTTTTTCTCGATAGCCATCAATATTTTTTTTCTTCCTTCCTTGGATCGACATTTACAATAACATTCCTCCATATTTGCTTACAACAATACCTTGAACAATAATGAATCTCTGAAAATTTTGCTCCACTAACTCCTTAGAATAGGGTCAAGATATAGCTATACTAGGTTAAAGGGTAAGGAATTTGTGGTTGACGAAAGAAAAGGCTTAATATAGGCTCAAGAGGGTTTATCTAGGGGGTGGCACAACTTGTGTGCATTAAAGGGACACAGGTTTAATTTGGCTATGGTGGTTAATCCTAGTGCCTTTATCCTTTCCCGTCCATCATGCAATTCAACCATACGCTTCAAGAGGCTTTGGGGCAAGTTCTAGCATTTGTCCTTGTATAAAATATGCAAGTCGAATCCGAGTCTCGACCAAGATGAATAAAAGATGAGATCATGCAAAATCCACATCAAGAAAATAGGATGATCTATTCTAATTCACTCAGAAAAGAAAAGCACATATATAGGCTCAAATTCTCACAAGGGTTAAAATCAAGTTTAGCTCATCCTAGCATGCATTAATCAAATTTCAATCATAACACCAATCTAACCATCAATGCACGACAAGCTGAGCACAATGGTCATAAAAATCTATTAACAATTACTTAAAATCATGAATCAATACATGCTTGCTATCATCTTGAGACCATAATATTAATCCGAAAGAAGTTCATGCTCATCATAGTGTTTGGAAGAACCCTAAGACTTGGACTCACAAACAAGACTAAAAACCCAATAAAAAACGCAAATTTTTTAATTTTAATTTTTATTCTTTTTTTTTTTTTTTTTGAATAAGGTAACACAAAACACCGAACACAGACCTAAAATAAAATAAAAATATGAAATCCCACCCCCAAACTTAAATTGAGCATTGTCCGCAATGTGAAGAACAAATCAGTCGCAGGATTGAAGTGCATACTACAATCCCAGAATATAAAACAGCAGTGCAGCAATAACAGTAAGGGGACAGAACACGACCAAAACAACTAATGGATGAAAAAGAACTACGAAAATAGAAGAAAAGAGTTAGGAAACGTCCCTGGTATGAAGGTAGCAGATGTGACATGATTAGAAGCCTCATTCTTGCTGAACACGCACTCCTCTTCTTCCAAGAATCATTGGGTTGCCTCCCAACAAGCGCTAAGTTTTATGTCTTCAGCCAGACCAAGATTAAGCTCATTCATTTGGAGGATCAGTGAAGGAAACATGCTGCTCATTGGTGTCAAAAGATGTCTCCAAGTAAGGCTTGAGACGTTGACCATTCACTTTGAATATAGAGTTGTTCCTCAAGTTCTTAATTTCAATTGCTCCATGGGGAAACACCTTTGTGACCAGAAAAGGACCCATCCACCGAGATTTCAACTTCCCTGGAAAGAGTCTCAGTCGGGAGTTATATAGCAACACCTTTTGGTTTGGTTTGGGAGTTATATAGCAACACCTTTTGGTTTGGTTCGGATGTCTTTTGACGAATAACTTTATCATGAAACCTCTTGGTGTGCTCCTTGTAAATTTTTGCATTCTCATAAGACTCATTACGAATTTCCTCCATCTCATTCAGCTGCAATGCTCTCTGTTCACCGGCTGCATTCATGTCAAAATTGTAGTGCTTGATTGCCCAATATGCTCGGTGCTCCAACTCTACCGGAAGATGACAAGCCTTCCCAAAAACTAAGCGATATGGTGACATGCCGATTGGAGTTTTATAGGCTGTCCTATACGCCCATAGAGCATCATTCAAACGTTGAGACCAATCTTTCCTATCCGGGCGAACTATTTTCTCCAAAATATTTTTAATTTCCCGGTTGGAAATCTCAACTTGACCACTAGTTTGAGGGTGGTAAGGTGTAGCCACTTTGTGAGTGATGGAATACTTCTTCATAAGTGATGCGAATGGCTTGTTGCAAAAGTGTAGTCCTCCATCGCTTATAATGGCTCGAGGAGTGCCAAAACGAGCAAAAATATTGTCTTTGAGAAAAGAAAGTACCACCTTGTGATCATTAGTTTTGCAAGCAATTGCTTCAACCCACTTTGATACATAATCCACTGCCACCAATATATAGAGATTGCCAAAGGATTGAGGAAAAGGTCCCATGAAGTCTATTCCCCAAACATCAAATAATTCAACTACCAAAATATTACTCAAAGGCATCATGTCACGTTTAGAGATATTACCCATTCGTTGGCAGCGATCACATGAAGAACAAAATTCAAAGGCATCCTTGAATAATGTTGGCCAATAAAAACCACTTTGAAGAACTTTAGCCGCTGTTTTCTTGGCTCCAAAATGCCCACCACAAGCATAACTATGGCAGAAACGAAGAATGCTTTGAAACTCACTTTCTGGGACACATCTTCTAACCAATTGATCTGGGCAATATTTGAATAAATATGGTTCATCCCAAATATAATGCTTCACTTTAGAAAGAAATTTCTCCCTCTCTTGCTTGCTCCAATGATCTGGAATTTTTTAGTAACAATAAAGTTCACAATATGAGCAAACCAAGGAGGAGAATCACGTACCATAAACAGTTGTTCATCAGGGAAATTTTCATTCAAAGGAAGGCAGTCCACTTCATCATCTTCATGCACCAATCTACTCAAGTGGTCTGCAACCACATTCTCACTTCCTTTTTTATCTTTTATCTCCAAATCAAATTCTTGAAGTAAGAGAACCCAACGGATCAGTCGAGGCTTGGCATCTTTCTTGGCAAGTAAATATTTAAGGGCAGCATGATCAGTGTAGACAATTACTTTGGAACCAATTAAATAAGACCGGAACTTGTCTAGAGCAAATACAACCGCAAGCAACTCTTTTTCGGTGGTAGAATAGTTTAGCTGAGCATCATTTAGAGTCTTTGAAGCATAATAAATAGCATGAGGAAGCCTCTCTAGACGCTGCCCCAAAACTGCACCCACCACATAATCCGACGCATCACACATTAATTCAAATGGCAAGTTCCAATCCGGAGGCTTTATGATAGGAGCTGAAGTGAGGAGAGCCTTGAGCTTGTTAAATGCCTCTAGACATGCTTTATTAAACACAAATTCTGCATCTTTTGCTAATAAATTGCTCAATGGTCCTGCAATCTTGCTAAAATCCTTCATGAAACGTCGATAAAATCCGGCGTGGCCAAGGAAGGAACGCACTCCCTTTACTGTTGTTGGTGGAGGAAGATTGGTAATTAAATCCACTTTTGCCTTGTCAACTTCAATGCCTTTGCTTGAAACAATATGTCCCAACACAATACCTTGCTTGACCATAAAATGGCACTTCTCCCAATTTAGCACAAGATTGGTTTCTTGACATCTTTTGAGCACTAGAGCTAAATGAAGCAAACAATCATCAAAAGAAGAACCAAAAACAGAGAAGTCGTCCATAAATACCTCAATAAATCGCTCCACCATGTCGGAGAAAATACTCATCATACACCGTTGGAAGGTAGCTGGTGCATTACATAATCCAAAAGGCATTCTCCGGTAAGCGAAAGTACCAAAAGGGCAAGTAAATGTAGTCTTTTCTTGGTCCTCTGGTGCAATAGGAATTTGATTATACCCTGAATAGCCATCAAGGAAACAATAATAACTATGACCTGCCAATCGCTCAAGCATCTGATCAATAAAAGGTAATGGAAAGTGGTCTTTGCGTGTGGCAGTGTTGAGCTTTCGGTAATCAATACATACTCTCCAACCCGTAGTCATCCTTGTAGGCACTAACTCGTCTTTTTCATTCTTCACAACGGTTATTCCTGATTTTTTAGGCACCACTTGAACTGGACTAACCCATTGACTATCTGAAATTGGATATATAATTCCAACATCTAGAAGCTTCAGAATTTCAGCACGCACAACTTCTTTCATTGGTGGATTCAAACGCCTTTGTGCATCACGTGTTGGCTTCATATTGTCTTCAAGATGGATTCGGTGCATACACATTGTAGGACTTATACCTTTAATATCTGCAATTGTCCATCCAATCGCTGTTTTGTGAGCTTGAAGAACTTGCAACAACTTCTTTTCATCTTCTTCACAAAGGTCCGAAGCAATAATCACTGGAAGTGTCTCACTTTCACCCAAAAATACATATTTCAAGTGTTGTGGCAGTGGCTTGAGCTCTAACTTCGGTGCTTGCTGAATGGAAGGCACAACTTTATTTGTGGACAAAGGTAAAGACTCAAATTGGTTCCACTTTCGTGATTCAAAAACCGGTGCAGCATTAAGAAGCTTCTCTAACTCATCAACCTCTTTCTTGGCATCAAAATCCATTCCAGATTGTGTCAAACATACTTCAAGTGGATCTTGAGATGAATTCAAAACAAAAGATTCATGAGTAATAGGAGAAATTGAATCAACCATAAAACATTTACCATCTTCAGAGGGATGTCGACCAGCTTCAAAAATCTTGTACTCCACGGACATGTCACCAACTGTCATAGATAGAAGTCCATCTTTTACTTTAATTATGGTATCAGTAGTAGCCATGAATGCACGACCCAAAATGATTGGTACATCCTCACTTGAATAAGCATCTGGTTCAGTTTCAAGAATGACAAAATCTGCAGGCAATATGAACTTATCAACCTTCACTAACACATCTTCAACAATTCCCTTTGGCCTCTTGACTGATCGGTCTGCAAATTGCAAGGTGATTGATGTTGGTTGCAGGTCACCAAGCTTTAATTTCAAATATAGAGAGTATGGCATCAGGTTCACACTTGCACCCAAGTCCATCAAAGCACGCTCAAAATAATGATCACCAATTGTGCAAGGGATTGTGAAGCTACCCGGATCCTTCAACTTTGGAGGGAGTCTTCTTTGAATTACGGCACTGACCTCTTCTGACAACAACACTTTCTCATGATCTTCAAATTTTCGCTTATTAGTGCATAACTCCTTCAAAAACTTCGCATAAGCTGGGATTTGTTTAATAGCATCAAGCAAAGGAATATTAATTTGTACCTTGCGAAATAGTTCCATAATCTCAGTCAAGTGCCTATCTTTCTTTGGCTTCTGAAGCAACTGTGGATATGGAGGTTTGGGAACAACTTGAGACTCTGAAGTAGACCGTAAAGGCGTTTCTGGGGTGCTAGAAGTCGCTGGGGTTGAATCAGTACGTTTTCGGGATTGCTGTTGCAGCTTCAATCCCTCTGCAGATTCCTTCTCTGCTGATTCATTAATTTCTGGGTTTCCCCGTTTGACTTCTTCTTTATCTCTTGGACTACGAACTTTTATATCAACTTCTTTTCCACTCCTCAATGTGATCACAGCTTTCATAGGCTCATGTTTCTCAAATTGACCCCTTGGATTAGCAAGAGTTTGGCTAGGTAAACGCCCTTGTTCTCTCTCATTCAAAGCAGTGGCAATCTGACCAACTTGAACTTCCAGCTTAGAAATAGCTTGAGATTGAACTTGCTGCTCTTTCTTGGTCTCTTGAATAGCTTGAAGCATCTGAGCATTCGCCTTTTGAAATTCCATCTGATTTTGTGCAAGTTGCTTCATGGTTTCTTCAAGAGATGGTTTCTTTTGTTCAACCGACCCTTGATAATTTTGCATGGGAGGATTCCTTGGCATTTGCACCTGATTATTATTGCTATAAGAGAAATTTGGATGTTGCCTCCAACCTGGATTATATGTATTTGAAAAAGGATCATTAACAGGCCTTCTATAATTATTCACCATGTTGACTTGCTCATCTTGGAAGAAATTTTCGGGACAAGCCTCTGTGGTATGTGCAATACTTGAACACGAAGCACATGTCTCCCTTGCAGCCTTATTTAATAGAGGAGTAAGGCTCTTCATTTGTCTTGCCAAGGCTGCAACTTGTTCTTCCAACTTAGTACTTGCACTAATCTCATATAGTCCTCCTCTTTTGGGCACTGATGTATAAGGATCATATTGCTGCGAATTTTCACATATAGTCTCAAAAGCTTGAATTGGCTCTTCTGCCGTCTTTCCCATCAAGCTTCCACCAACTGTAGCATCCACCATACTTCTACTTTGGGCATTCAAACCTCTATAGAAAAATTGAGCCTTTTGGGGTTTAGAAAATCCATGGTGAGGACACTTTAAAAATAAATCCTTATAACGTTCCCAACTCTCATAAAAAGGTTCTCCTTCGGGTTGAGAGAAACCAAAAATTTCTGCTTGGAGAGCATTGGTTTTCTTAGCCGGGAAGAATTTCAACAAGAACTTTTTAACCAAATCATCCCAAGTATTGATGGAACCAGGGGGAAGAGAGCTTAGCCACTTTCTTGCCTTGTCTTTCAAGGAAAAAGGGAAAAGCCTTAAACGGATCTGCTCATCTAATATCTCATACCGAAAAGTCCCACATATGTCCTTGAATTCCTCCACATGGAGATAAGGGTCTTCATTCGTCTTTCCATAAAAGTTAGGCAAGCTTTGGATTGTTGCTGGTCTAATCTCAAAACGCACTCCTGCAGGAATAGGAGCTACAACAATACAAGATGATGTTGTGAGTGCAGTAGGAGCCGTGAACTCCTTCAATGCTTTTGTTTCATCTTCTGCCATTGGAACCACAACTTGAGCTTGAGTTCTTGCTTGCTTTAAGAGTCTTCTACGAGTTCGTTCAATCTCCGGATCGTATACAATGATATCTAAATTCTGGGATCGACGACCTTGCATAAACAAAATTCAAACCTACAAGAAAAATAAACAAAAAAATAAGTAAAAGAAAAAACTAAAAAAACTAAAAAAAACTATACAAAAATTAAGTATGGCACAACTGACAAATCAAATTGAATTAAGTCAGTCCCCGGCAACGGCGCCAAAAACTTGTTGTCAATTTTAATTTAGTACTCACAAGTGCACGATTCAATTGTAGGATAGATGTGCAAGCACGAGGTCATTCCCTCAAGGACTGATTGAAACAAATTTGCAATGACAGGTGTGCTTTACTTAAGTGAAACAAACTGATTTTTATGATGTGATTGAGGTTTAATTAAAGAAAGGGAAACTGAAATTAAAAACAAGAATGAGCAATGAGATTTAAACTCTAAAGAAAGCAGATTATGAAGATGCTAAAGCATTGAATCCACCACCTAATACTTCTAAACTATTTCCCAATTGATAACAATTGAATTCCCTAGATATCATGCTAAGATTTCCGTACATAAGCTTTATTGATCCCAGACATATGCCAAAGTTCTTCTAACCTATGAATTCCAACTTATTGATCCTGTATAGAACTCAAGTAGCCAAACTATGACTTACTCCACTTAATGATCAGGTTCAAGCAAACATGTTCAACTCCATTAAGCACAAAAGAACTAGAAAATCATGCAAACAAGAATATCGACTATGATCAAGCACTTGTATTCTTAATTCACAACTCTTAAATCACAAGATTAAATTATCTTTTGGCACCTTAGAAAACATCTACTCATTGATCAAGCATCATATTTTCCAACCAAATAACTCATAAACAAAACCTAGGTCTTATTGATCCCGAGCAAAGATTTTGAATAAAAGTTCTATTGAAACGGTGATTAAGAGTTTAACATAGAAATCCAGAAATTCAATAGCAAACCAACTAGATAAATAGAATAGTCATACTAAGGGCTTCATCTCAGCCCTAGCTTAGAAGTTTAGCAATCCATAACTATGAAAAACATGACTAGAATCAAAGAAAACATGAAACAAACAATGGAAGAATTGAGGAACTCGGAACCAGCGATGGTGAGAGCTTCCCTTCTCCTTGTTCTCTGCGAAATATGTTGTGTCTTGTGTATCTGAACGTCCTAGGTTTTCTGCCCTATATCTCTCTTTCCAAATCCTCCTCGACTTTGGGCTTCTTAGGTCTTCTAGTCCAACTTGGAATAGATTTCTTCTCTCCAAAGAAATGCAGGGTTATTAAAGTCAATGCAAGAAACTACTCCAAATATGTCAAACACGTTCAGCCTTGTTCCATTCAAGTGCTAAGAGCAACGGACTTGGGCCTCACAAGTCAGATTCCGAAAATCCGTCAGAATCTGCCTTCCCGAACTAGGTTCGCTAAAATCATCATAACTTGCTCCACAAGAATGCGAATCCACTTCCGTAAAATTCCTCAGAAAGCTAACATCCGTATCTTTCCAATGGTATAAGGCTCGCCTGCTAGTTCCTTGTGAGAAGGTACAGTTTAATCTGTGAAGTTGACGCAAAGCAGAGACAATTCTGGACACTCAGGATAGCAAGTACCCTTTCAATCTTGCGTTTGATTTTAAGCTCCAAATCTTTCTTTTCTCCAATTTAACCTACAAAACACAAACACAAAGTAAATGACTCAAAAATGATAAGAACTAAGCCTAGAATCTTACATTTAAGGGTATAAAAATGTATGAAATTATGAGTTATCAGTTACCATTAAACATTTCGAAAAACCATATTTGTGTTTTGTCCCTTTGCATCATTAGCTAGAGATCTAATATAAAACAACAGGATCCAAAAACTTGCTTAAAAAAAAAAATCATTATTTATTTGGCTCAAAAATCATCCATAATCAGCTGTAAGATAATGATTTATTTGGCTCAATAATCATCCATAATCAGCTGTGAGAGGAAACTTGTAAAAGCAAAATTTTAGATTACAAATTTTGGAAATGATATATGTACTAAAACTTTGAAAGTTTGCATACCTAAATGTATTTAATAAGGGAGTTTCAAATGACTGACTAATTTAGCTTTCAATAGTTAAATGAATGTAGTATCATCACCCAAACAGATGAAGAATATCACTCAAAGGGAACTACTGAGATAAGACTGACCTTGGGTATCTCTGGTATTGCTCAGGTAACAAGAATGACAGGCCTGGAGCCTGTTGCACAGAATATCAAATTATGATTAATCATAAAATATTTTAGACATGTCATTGTATAATTAGCCCCTATATATATATATATATATATATATATATATAAGAGAAATGAATACATTGCCAATCTTTTTTACAATTTCTATGACTACAACACAATTCATGTTATTCTTTTGAAAAAGCATCCATATGTTGATTTTGATATATCTATGTAACAAGTCTAAAACTGCAACCTAATGCTATTGATTGGTTGTGTTTACCTGTAATAACTCAAGCTCAGCAATGGTATCCAGTGAAGATGCAAGGGCCACAGATACTTTATCTGCATCCTTATCCTTTATATATCCAAGAAGAACTTGCAATCCATTCTGGAAAACTAAGAAAAATTCAATAACATTCTTATAGTCTCTGCAGTGAATAGCCTAACTTCATGGCATTCAAGCTTTCATAATTAAGTCAAGTAACATGCAGAACCATACATCTACTCCCGTGCTTCCTTTCTTCTCTATAGTTAATGATGGGCAGCTAGGATTTAGATAGTGTACATATTATATGTGGGGCAACATAAACAAGTTTTTTGTTAGACAAAACCTTTAGCCCAACAAGAACTTTGACTTCTGGCCAATCAACCAAAAAAGACTAATTTCATGAAGACAATAGTCAATTTACCTCAGAAAACATCGAAAAAGAATGAAGTGTATAATTGAAAAGTGATGTTTTGAATGTGCTCATAACAATAATATCAATGTTCTTTTTTTTACCCATTCGTTCATCAAATATAATATTGTGTCACAATGCATGAAAGAAATAACATATATAGTGCTAACTGCCATCTCATGAATTTTCCCTTTTCTTCCAATGGACCTTTGCATACCTTTCCATCGATAAGAGATGCATGTAAGGTGGAAGCCTTCTCCCTCAAGTCTGTGGGTACACTTGCCAAAATTGAGTCCTTTTCATCTGTTGCTATCTAAGGAAAAGAAAAAAGAACTAAGAATATTAAATCAAACATAAGTAGGCTAAACAACATACATGCAATGTATAATGGATGTAAGAATACAAGTTCTCAAAAGAACATGTCGTTTCTACATGTTATTATCTCCACAATTACAGTCAGTATAAAAAAGTAGGCAGATCATATGATACATAATTTGCTGCCAGGTAGCAGTCCTGGAACAGAAGCAAAGTATACCTTTAGAGCTTTTTTCACATTCCCCTCCATGGTTCCATAAGGCTTTCTCTGTGGGATTCTCAGCAAGCAAGTAAAGTATCTCCTCCAGAGAATCCTAGAAATCGAAGCAAGTGCGTCCCAAACTGATTAACTTTGAACAATAAGGAGCATTATTAAAATCAATAATCAATAACAACCTGCATGGCCTTCATGTTTGTGTTTGCAGGTATAGCCCTCCTTAAAGCTAACTCTCCTGTTCTGGGAACCTTAGTGTCTGGAGAATAAAGAACCGCATTCGCAGGTGATCTAGGCCAAAACTCCAAACCAACCAGAGGAAGCGGAGAGGATATTTGGACAACCACAAGGATCACAGAAATTAAACTCTCAAGTTTCTTTTTATATCCATTAGTTGACATGTAGGAATTGGAAAGAGTACTGCGTTGGTCTTCGAGTTCCTGCATGACTGAAAACCCATTTCAAAAGAAGAAAAACATCGCAAAGAACAACGAAATCATCTGTTCATGCATTACACGAACAAAATAATCTCTTAAGACACCGAAAATCATGTCGGAACCCTGAAGAATAACACTAATTTCTGGCAAGAAGTAATTGAAACAATGGACGGAAAACCAAAAAAATTTGAAAGCTGCTGAACATATTATCCCATTAAAAAGAAGTCAAGATGCTTTAGTACCATATGGCTTACTACATTCTGTTCTACATTAGTATTTAGTAAACCAGCTTCTTAAATAGTAGACTAACTAGGGATCAAGCTAAGCAAGTCGATCAATACATGGAGCCAATTTACTCATGTGTATCAAACTTGTCTACTTGATGTATCGATATATTAATGTACCGAACGAACCCCATCAACAATTCCATAATGACAAAAGGAGCACAAGAGCATGCCAATTGATAATGGTCAATGACAGTCAACACGAGGCATGTTTATTAGAGAATCCATTTTCTATTTCTTAGCTGAAATATTTCAGTAACTAACCAGGAATAATTGTCAAAAAAAAAAAAAAAAAAAAGAGATAGTCGGGGAATTAAACGGGCAGATCCAATATCGGAATCATTAAGCGTGATGTGCTGCGAAGCACTAGATCGCCGGCCCGTACCAAATTGAAGCCGACTTATTTTGAAGCTAAGGAATTGCCAATTTCTACAGGTTAACCTCATTTTGATTAAGTTGCCAATTTCTCTCTTTCATACTTTACCAGTTGCCGACATATTTTGAAGCTAAGGAATTGTCTTGTGTGTGTATTATCTGTGTGTGATTGGATGATGTTCATGTTCCTATCTGGACCAGATGAAAAAGGACTTGTCGCATGTTTGAATTTGCTAGTTAGTGCATATGAGAAACAATCGATCTCCGTTATATCTATTTAACTGAGTATTTTTGCTCAAAATGTACTGGAGTCAGCTTGAGCTAGAACTAATGCTCTGTTTTATGGCTACTATCTCCCGTAGATCTGATATATACTTGTATTTCATTTGTGGCTGGAAATTGTCTCCCTTTTTTTTTCTGTGTAAATGTGTTGTTGCTAGTCTACTAGTTCAATAACTTTTGTTTCTTTTGTAATTTTGTAGGATCTTGATGAATTCAAGACCATTCTCAAACCACGGCTAAAACTAATTGTCCAAAATGATGAACGGGAATGGTTTATTGTTTTTGTATCCAAGGCACATCCAAACAATGATCAAGCCACCAAATTGGCAAATAAAGTATATGCCAAACTTGAAGTTGATTTTAGCTCCAAGAAGAGAGAAAGGTGAGCTAACTGCTTGTATAATTAGTGGATTTAGTAATATTGAGAAAGCTTGGCTTTTATGTTTGAGATGACTCATCTTTATGAAGGTTCACTACGTGAATATGATGAGATAGAAATTTGTTATTTGGAAACAGATACATAATGAATATATCGTTTTTGGTTGAGATAAATGTTATGATTTTTGTGCATACTTTCTAATGAACTTACTATCTTTACATGAAACTGAAAATATTACCAATGCATGTACTTGAAGGTGATATTTTCAGCTTCATGTAAAGACAATAAGTTCAGGAAAAATTAAGAGATGTTGAAGGAAATTGACTTATGTGTGCCTAATCAAACTAGGATTAGTTCTGTGATTATAATAGGAGAGAATGTTTTAGAATTCCTAGTCCTATTCGGAATAATTTTCCTTGTACCATTAGAACATGTACTTTATAATCCCTATATATAGGGCTCCTATTCTCAATAATGAAATACACAATTCTCTCATCAATCTCTCTTGATTCTCTTTTCCTTAAACATGTTATCAGCACGAGCTCTAACCCTGAAACAAATAACCAAAACCCCAAAACAAGTCGGAACCCTCAAACCCTAATTGCCTCCGCCTCCCAACTAGTAGCCCCGACCCCAGGAGTCCGGAACCGGCGGTGTTAATGTTTGTGACCGAGGGGTCTAATTAACGTTTAGAGAGAGAGAGAGAGAGAGAGAGTGGTTCGTCTCCCGCCTTAATGGGAAACTACGTCCACTTAAAAGCTTAACTAGTATGTTTGGGCCTTGCGGTCCAAAGGGATTACAAGAGATGTAATGGGATGGATTTTAAGTGGGAGGAGGGGTCCCTTTTATAGGTAAGAGAACGCCTCTCCTTTACATTTTCTTAGATGCGGGATGCAAAACACTATTCTAGTCTAGAAAGCCATATTGTGGAGGCATGTTGGCAATGTCGGGAAGGTGGCTTCCCGGCGAGGTATTGGCCTCTTCCGACTACCGTAGCGTAGCCTGGACATCGGGCTATGGGCTGCATGTCTTGGTGGGGCCCCACCATGGCTTGTGGGCCCCTCTAAGAGGGTGTTACTTATGCTTGGTGAGATAGCAAATTAGCTTGCTAGTAGAGGTATCTACAAGTCCCTAAAGTCCCAAGTAAGAGGAGCTTCTTGTTTGGGGAGTTATACACATGATGTCATCAAGCGTAAGTAACATCCGAGAGGCGCCTAACCCCTACAAGTCCCCGAACTCTGTAAGCAAGAAGGGACTCTTCAACCTGTAAAACAAATATAGGAACATGCGCACGTAAGATACTTGTTATGTTGGGCAACGTATATGAGTTGCACGGATATGCATTGGCATATATGAATGTACGAGGTGCATGATACATGTTGATGTATACATGTGAATGGCGCCGAGTAAGATCGATTATGACGTATAAACTCGAGAACGCATATGGTTGTGTGAATATATCACGAATAAGCACATGAATTGCATATGATGTCGTGGTGCTCGCAAGAGAACAAACGAGTCTAGTTGACGAGGTTAAGCTCGGTGTAAGTTGCATGAGTGCCGTGAATGCAAGTGTTTGTAATTCGTGAAAGATGAATATGTGAACACCTGTGTTTGTTTGGTTTTCACCCGTATTAATGGAACGGGAAGACATGAGCGGGAAGCTCGTGGGTTGTTGGGAAGGCATGAGCGGGAAGCTCGAGGTTGCCGGGAAGGCATGAGCTGGAAGCTCGTGGGTTGCTGGGAAGGCATGAGCAGGAATCTCGGGGTTACCAGGAACGCATGAGTGGGAAGCTCGGGGTTGATGGGAAGGCATGAGCGGGAAGCTCGGAGATGCCGTGACTGCAAGAGCGCGAAGCTAGTGGGGTGCCGCGGAGGTGTGAGTGTTAGTGCTCGTGAGCAGGAAGCTTGGGGTTGCCGCAAAGGCGTGAGCGAAATCTCATGAGCTGGAAGCTTGGTTGTGCCGCGAAGGCATGAGCGTTAGAGCTCGTGAGCAGGAAGCTCGGGGTTGCCCGAAGGCATGAGCGGAAGCTCATGAATGTGGCGAAGCCATGAGTGTTAGAGCTCGTGAGCGCGGAGCTCGGGGGTGCCGGAAGGCGTGAGCGTTAGAGCTCGTGAGCATGGAGCTCGGGGTTGCCGCTAAGGAGTGAGCTTTAGAGCTCGAGAGCGTGGAGCTCGGGGTTGCCGCTGAGGAGTGAGCTTTAGAGCTCGAGAGCGTGGAGCTCTGTGGTGTCGCTGAGGCGGTGGGCGTTAGGTAGCTAACCTAATCTTTGATACCCAAGCGTCAGGAGTTAACCGCCGGATCAATGGCTGCCGCGGGCTGTGTTAACCGGTCCCTTTACTCTTTCCCAGAGGAGAGAAGCTTGACTGTATTGCCGCGTAGCGATCATCGTCATTATGAGGCGTTGCCTTACCGCTTGGCGGTTGGTCGTAGACCATAGACTCGTGGAGTCTAGACCCGTTTAGGTCTATTTCCCGTGGGGAGGGTTTGACAACATATGGTGGCCAAGAGGCCAGACAAAGTATTTACATAGTGTACGTGTAAATCTTGCTAATTGTATGAACAACAAATAAGCATGGCATAGTTTGTTTGAGTGTCACATGTTTATTTAATTTTGCAATTAAAATAGAAACATGGCATATGTGTATAGCATGTACTTGTAGTAAAGTTTCTAATAATATTTTTGCATTGTTGTGAACATGCTTAAGGATCAAGAAGACATGTAAATGCATATCAAGTGTGATATATTGTAGGCATGCTTAGAAGTAGTAAAAGCATGGCATTGGCATGGCACTAGCTCAAATTGAAAGAGCGTAAAGGAAGATATATTTACTTATCTTATGCCGATTTGGAGCGAGTTGGAGTTGGAATTGATGTAAGTGCCCAAATTTTGTTGGAGTTGTCCTAGCGAAATATGTCGCCGCCAGACTCGGTAGCCTTGCTGGCGGAAGATGTCACCGCCGGCCTCGCTAGCGGAAGATGTCTCCTCCAGACATGCTAGCCTTGCTAGTTGATTATGTCGCCACCGGACTCGCTAGCGGAATATGTCTCCGCTGGACACGCTACCCTCGCTCGCAAATGATATCATCGCCGGACTCGCTGGCGGAAGATGTCGCCGCCGGACACGCTAGCCTCGCTAACAGAATATGTCGCCGTCGGACACGCTAGCGGAAGATGTCCTTGCCGGACTCTCTAGCCTCGCTACTGGAATATGTCTTCGGGGGAGGAAGATGTCGCCGCAGGACACGCTAGCCTCGCTAGCAGAATATGTCACCGCAGGACACGCTAGCCTCGCTAGCGGAAGATGTCCTTGCCGGACTCGCTAGACGAATATGTCGCCGCTGGACACGCTAGCTTTGCTGGCGAAAGATGTTTCTGCCAGACTCGGTGGTGGAAGATGTCGCTGCCGGAGATGCTAGCCTCGCTAGCAAAAGATGTCGTCGCGGGACTCGTAATACCCAGTGGGGAAAAGTTTTGCTACCTCCAAGTGAGTTTACCGCTGGGGCTGAAGCTCAATTTTATTTTTTTTTCAGCTTTGACCAAGCGTGATGGTGTTGACCGAGCTTGATGGGCGTTGACCTGCCCTATGAGTGCTGATCGAGCATTGACTTGATGCTAGAGGATCAAAAGTTCACGGTACGTGACGAAGGCTTTGTGTTGGCTTCCCACAGACGGTGCCAATGTTAATGTTTGTGACCTAGGGGTCTAATTAACGTTTAGAGAGAGAGAGAGAAGAAGAAGTATAGTGGTTCGTTTCCCGCCTTAGTGGGAAACTACGTTCACTTGAAAGCTTAACTAGTGTGTTTGGGCCTTGAGGCCCAAAGGGATTACAAGAGATGTAATGGGATGGATTTTAAGTGGGAGGAGGGGTCCCTTTTATAGGTAAGGGAACCCCTCTCCTTTACATTTTCGTAGATGTGGGATGCAAAACCACTATTCCAGTCTAGAAAGCCATATTGTGGAGGCATGTTGGCAAGGCCAGGAAGGTGGCTTCCCGGTGAGGTATTGGCCGCTTCCGACTACCGTGGCGTAGCTTGGACATCGGGCTACGGGATGCATGTCTCGGTTGGGCCCCACCATGGCTTGTGGCCCCTCTAAGAGGGTGTTACTTATGCTTAGTGAGATAGCAAATTAGCTTGCTAGTAGAGGTATCTACAGGCGGAAACACCAACATAACTGGCCAGAAACATACCGAACCGGCCACCGGAAGCCCCAAACCATCCGCAGCAAATATTCCACCGGTTCACCACCTTCCAAACTTTCAATTGCTGTCAAATTTTGTCACCAGTAGCACCACTACCCCAAAATCCGGGAACTGGAAAATATTTTACTAGAACCGGCCTTAAAGTCTCCGAACCGGCCACAAAGATCAGCTGCACCCTTGAACTGCCAGAGAGAAGAAAAGAAGAAGACGAAAAAGGAGGAGAGCAGCCAAGCCCAGCCCAGAAAAAAACAAAAAAACAAAAAAACAAAAAACAAAACAAAACTCGGCCCAGCAAAGGACGCAGTCCACTGGAGAAAAAAAAAAAAGGAGAGTGCGCAGCCCATTGGGTCACTAACGTCAGCACGCCCACCTCCGGCAGCAGGCCAACCTCAGTCAGTAGGCCCAACTCCGATCGGCCCACAGGTCAACGACCTCCAGCAACCGGTGACTTTTCAGCCAGATTTTTGCGACCAGCGAGATTTTTCCTGCCAAATTTTCCGGCAAGGTATTTTTTACTAAAAGTTCCCATTTTTTTTAGTTTTTGTTCAATTCCTCTTCTTTTTCTCGGGGACTTGCAACCTCCATTCTTCTACATCCCACCTTTCTTGTAACGTGGGTTCGATTCTCAAAGCAGAACCATGGGGGGTTCACGCTATATATGAACTAAAAGTGTTCGTAAAACACGGACTGAGAGTGTTCGCGAGAATCGAAATATTACGAACTAAGAGCATTCGTAAGCTACGGACTAAGAGCATTCATAAGCATCAAAATTTGACCATTTAAACGTCATTGTTTCGATCTAAATCCAAACTTTGGAAACTATTATCAACAAAGACATTGGTTATAACTCTTTCGCAACAAGGCTCACCCAAATTAAGCGTGATGTCTAGGAAAATAGTTGAGATAAGTGGTACTTAAGCGAGCTTTGCTCCACCAACATCTCCTCTTACTTTCCTGGTCATGCTTAGTTGGAGTTACCGAAACGATTAAGTAATTTCTACTTGTCTAAAGCTTGTTTTGGATTAAAATTTTGATCTAGAAACTTTGACATAATCATTGGCTTTCATTGAAATAAAGTATCGATTTGATTCAAACTTTATTCATTCAAGTATGTTTCCTGGAGAGTTAGAATGCCTCATGGATAGTGCTACTGCACACACCATACTTCGAAATAGGTAGTTATTTCTTGAGATGACACCTACTCGATCTTCAGTGACTACGATGGCAGGGTCATCTAAATTAATTTATGGTCGAGGACCAGCACAATTCTTATTGCCAAATGGCACAATCATTAATGTTACTAAAGCTCTCTACGCTTCTGGGGCCAGAAGAACCCTATTGAGCTTTAAAGATATAAGAGCCAATGGTTTTCATGTGGAAACACATTGTGAGAATGGACAAGAGTTTCTTTGCATCACCTCTAATGACTACGGACATAAAAGAGTCTTAGAGAAACTTATGTGTCATTCTAGTGGGTTGTATGCAACCACTATCCGAATCATTGAATCCAATCATGTTATGAGAGATGATTTATGGATATAGGCTTGGGCATGACCGGTTGGGACATCCAGGTCGTGATATGATGATTTGTATATTAAAGACTTCACACGGACATCCATTCTTCAGAATGAAAAGAAGTAAAAATCGGATTTTGGATCAACAAGGAGCCCCTGTGCCTCATGGCGCCATCCCCCTACATCACCGGCCTTCACAAGCCGGCGCCGCCATCCCCTTGCATCCCAAGAGTGGCTTTGACACCACCTATGCTCCCATGAATCCAAATTCTACTTCTAAAGTTCATTATGACTTCATGGCTCAACCAAAATCCTCCTTGATTGTTTCTAAAGCACATCATTCGTTCTACAAAACCTGCTCTTTAGCAAAATTAGGATCGAGACCATCCTATGCAAAGGACACTAAAGAAAATATACTATTCTTGCAACAAATTCAAGGTGATATTTGTGGACCTATTCAACCACCTTGCGGACCATTTAGATATTTTATGGTGTTGGTTGATGCATCGACACGCTGGTCACATGTCATGCTTTTATCCACTAGGAATGTTGCATTTGTTAAACTCCTAGCACAAATTATTAAGTTAAGGGCTCACCACCCTGATCATCCTTTTAAGTCTATAGGACTAGACAATGCTGTGGAGTTTACATCTAAAACTTTTGATGATTATTGCATGTCCATTGAGATTGAAGTTGAACATCCAGTTCCTCATGTTCACACCCAAAATAGTCTCGCAGAAGCTGCTATTAAATGACTACAAATGGTTGCTAGAGCATTGGTTATGCGCACCAATATCCCTATTTCTGCTTGAGCCTATGCAATATTGCATGCAGCTGTGCTTATTCATCTGAGGTCCACTGCCACTCAACCCTTTTTTGCATCCCAGATGGTGACTGGGTATGAGCCTGATGTCTCACACTTATGCATATTTGGGTATGCAGTTTATGTGTCAATTACGCCGCCACAACGCACCAAAATGGGTCCTCAAAGACGATTGGGAATTTATGTTGGATATGATTCTCCAACGATTGTTCGCTACTTAGAACCCTTGACAGGCAATCTCTTTACCGCTAGATTTGCGAATTGTCACTTTGATGAGACAGTCTTCCCGTCGTTAGGAGGAGATAAGAACATAAATGTTCAACAGGAACGACAGGAATTGTCGTGGTCTGTCCGCACTTTGTCTCATCTTGATCCCCGAACTGCACAGTCCGAAATTGAAATGTGGAGAATTCTCGATCTTTAGAACGTAGCAGAATCGATGTCTGATGCGTTTTCTAATATCGCTAAAATGACGAGATCACACATACCTGCTGCAAACGTGCCTGCAAGGATTGATGTCCCTAAAATTAGAGGACATGACGCCATCTCAAGGGAAACTGAGCATGGCACCAACATCCCTTATATGGGTGACGCAGTGGCTAAGACCATGGCTTCTGCCAGGAAGTGCGGAAGGCCCAAAGGTTTGATGGATTTTTGCCCAAGAAAGAAAGTGAGTTTGGCACAAAATAATCCATCTCATGAGAATATTCCGAATTATGGTTATGTCCAAGAGACATCATTGGGAGACGCTCCTATAACCCCCCGATTTGCACCTCTTCAAATCGAGTACATTACAGTGCCGCATGCCCTTAGAACCTAAGCTAAGATACTTAACTCAAGTCCTAAGAACCCGCAAGGCAACACAAGGAAGTTAAAAATGCTTTAATAAATACACTAGGAAAGCTTGAGCACAAAAGCAGTTGTTTAAGTTAGGTGAAAACTATAAAACCATCGGAAATCCTTTAAAGAAAACAAATACAAGTCATTTCATAACAATTATCAAATATTAGTCCGGTTCAAGATCACCATCCGAAAAATTTACAAGAGGGGTACTTTACGAACAATTACAAACTCAGTAAACGAATTGTGAGGGAGTAAAGGAAACAAGGAAACCTGTCATGCGGATCTAACTCCGTCGATGACATAATTTGAAATTTAATGTAACTAAGCCACACCCAGCATCGGCCAGCTATCCTGTCTTCATACACAGTACCTGCATCCACAAACTGTTGTAGGGGTGAGCTTTCGTCCTCGCTGCTCAATAAGACTCTACCCCAGCTAGGTGTAAAAACAATTAAACAATGGTGCCGGCAAAGTAAGTGAGAAAACGATGCATATAAACAAACATGTTCGAAACCACAAAACCGTTGTTCGTATATAAAAGTACAGTAGGGCCCAAAAGAATGAAACAACCTTACCACGATTAATATCGTTTACACCGGCAAGGTGTAGCGAGAGTGTCCACTTACGCCGTATCACCTAGAAGCAGTGCCACACCTCAAAGGATGTCAGACACTCTTCAGCCCATACAGCCCCTCCGGAAGTTTAGGGGATCGAATCCCAAGGAAGTCACTATGCTCCTCTCACTCTCAGGTCATCAAATATTAACTCATAGAAAAATCGAAATACATTTTTCATGCATCAATAATTTCCTTAAATATATGCATCAAAATTACTAATTGAGGCGAGTCCAGAATCCCCTACCTGGAATACCATAGCTTTGATTCTATGCCTACTACAACCTTACCACGATTAACATCGTTTACACCGGCAAGGTGTAGCGAGAGTGTCCACTTACGCCGTATCACCTAGAAGCAGTGCCACACCTCAAAGGATGTCAGACAGTCTTCAGCCCATACAGCCCCTCCGGAGGTTTAGGGGATCGAAGCCCAAGGAAGTCGCTATGCTCCTCTCACTCTCAGGTCATCAAATATTAACTCATAGAAAAATCGAAATACATTTTTCATGCATCAATAATTTCCTTAAAATATATGCATCAAAATTACTAACTGAGGCGAGTCCAGAATCCCCTACCTGGAATACCGTAGCTTTGATTCCATTCGCTCTTCTAGGCCAACACCACAATCTTTCATGTTCCGGGTAACTAGAGTCCCTAAGTCCGACAACAATTCATTGTCATTTGAATATTTGAAATTGACAACAGTAATATGATCATGCCAATTTCACTGTACCAAGATATTCGAATAGTCATTTTTCCTAAACTTTTGAGGTTCCAAAGTATCACAGACATATCCAAATTTACTATGGACACCCATATTCAAATTAAAATTCGATCAAATTCAAGATTAGATACCAACCCAGAAAGGCATCCAAATGAAACATCTTTACAATTGGTTTGGTCCATATATATCAATTAACCTCATACTTATCTTGGAAAACACTTGACAGTACGTCAAGTTCTTAGCTTTATAATCACTTCTATATATATTCAGTGCACTTCCAACATTCACAGATGTCAAGAAACCCAAATCCTTTAAATGTATGTAAACGACATAGTTATCGATAAATTATAGAATTCACAAGGCCATCACTAGCAAAAAGCTTCACCAAGGTCAATTATATCTTGTAATTTTTCAATACGATTTATAATATGTACGCCCAGATTTCTACTTCTAGCATCTAATCACAAACAACTTGTAAGAGCAAGTTCACCCGTTGGGTCACCAGGTCACCCACTATTCACTGCTTTTTAGTGTTAATTTCACCCTCTGGGTCACGAGCACAGTGTATTTTGTGCCCTGGGTCACCATGTACAGTGTTCTAGGTCACCATAGTGACCTGCACAGTGTATTTCGTGCCCTGGGTCACGAGCACAGTGTATTTAGTAACCCAGAG
Organism: Rosa chinensis; assembly: GCF_002994745.2. NCBI lineage: Eukaryota > Viridiplantae > Streptophyta > Magnoliopsida > Rosales > Rosaceae > Rosa > Rosa chinensis. Next base: position 28,857,494 of record NC_037092.1, read on the forward strand.
AATGAAAATATACACTAAAAAGCAGTGAATAGTAAGTGACCCGGTGACCCAACGGGTGAACTTGCTCTAACCAATAACTGACTCAAAACTGTAGCCACTTAATGTGCATGGTAACATGAGCTTTGACAATTTCTTTCTTTAATTTCCAACTATCAAACCACAACCGCAGCTTTGCAACTAATAATGCTAATCTCACTGTTCACAACTTATTCCCAAACAAATGTCACTTTTCCTCCTCAATCACGTTACTACTTTTCTTAAATTTAACTTAAATATAGGATTACATACAAACTCCCAACTTACCATGAATAGCTCTTCCATTGCAATTGTTGGAGTTCTTACTTCTTAGCCCACCGAGGTTCTGCATCCTTTATTCGCCATCACTCCGGTTCTAAATCCAGAAGACAAGTTTCAGAACCAAACTTAATTAACACAACGCAATAGAACCAATTTGAGTAATTCCTTACCTTCACTGTGGAACTCAAAATGAACTTGGACAGCCCTCGTCCAATTATACGTCTTTAAAACCTCCAAGTTGAAATCCTATGCTATAAGCACAACAAAAGATCAGTGCACAGCCAATTGGGATTAAGAATTGATCGAGGAATACTCAAACCCAATTACCAACTCTGGCAAGCTTCTGAATCTCTCTCCCTTTGCATGTCTATGTCTTGTTCCAATTCGAACAAAACCAGACTTTTCACCATCAAACTTCACGGACTTTCGAACTCTTTGTTCTGCTACCCGACTGTGCTCCACCACACCAATTCTAAATTTCAATGCAACCCACCTCTCGCTGCTCGTTCTAGGACCAGAATTATCATCAAAATTGAATCAAAGAACTCTAGAACACTCTGCCGGAACAGTAGCCTCGACATCAGCCGACAACACCAATCCAACAAAACTCTATCAATTCCAAAATCCATTTACACCAAAATGTAGAGCACGAAGAGAAGAGCATGTTTCATACCTCATGCATCAACAAACGATCGCCGGAAAATGCTGTGGAACCGCCAGAAAGTTAGAAACTTTCGAGCCTCGATTTTCTCTCCTCGCTCCTTGCATGGACGATCCGTTACAAGAGGCACGTCGGCGTCGTCAAGACGAACCGAACGGTACCGGTGCGCCGCCCTATCGTCGCCGAATGGAGAGGTTCCGGTCGATCACTACGCAGTTCGTCAGGTCGTGTAAACGGGTCGAGAGCTCTAACTTGGAATGGGGCTTTTTGGGTCGCTGATCCAATCTCAATCCTTTATATATTTGAAATCAACGATCCTGATTAACAAGATTACAATGAACGGCTCAGATCGCTCCACATATTTTCTTTTATTCCAAATGAATTTGTTAATTCCTGAACTTCCGAGATTCGTAATAAATAGTTCCGACGTCCGAAAAATTCTAAGAAAATTACCACGAGCTCGTCATGTCACGTACTTTACACTCGAGTCAATAAATTGAAGATTCAATTCTGTAAAGTTTGTCTGAAAAGTTTTCCAAATATCGTTATCACTTATCGATAAATAAAATTAAACTCATCTTAATTCCTTAAATATTTTCCGGGGCTCACAGCTCCAATGTCAAAACCAATTCCAGAGAATAGGGAGATTTCCATGAATTACACTAGTGTACATGAGATGATGGATAGAAATTCTATTGCTATTGATGATGCATTTGCATATCAGGTTGCAAAATGAATTATAGAACATGATGATATCGAACCTCACTCTGTCGAAGAATGTCAATGAAGAGCGGATTGGCCTAAATGGAAAGATGTGATCCAGGCTTAATTAGATTCACTAGCAAAGAGACAGGAATTTGGACCTATAACGCAAACACCCCCAGATATAAAACCTGTTGGCCATAAATGGGTCCTTGTTTGAAAGCGTAATGAGAAAATTGAGGTGGTTAGATATAAAGCCCGCCTCGTGGCGCAAGGTTTCTCACAACGTCCTGGAATCGACTACAAGGAGACATATTCTCCCGTAATGAATGTTATAACGTTCCGCTACCTTGTCAATTTGGTAGTTTCCGAAAAACTTGACAAGCAGCTTATAGATGTAGTTACATCATATCTTTATGGGGATCTAGATTCAGAGAGAGAGAGAGAGAGAGAGAGAGATATATATATATATATATATATCTAGATGGACTTCAATTACTCAAATCAAGTGGCTCTAAACCACGGAGCGCGTTTTCAATAAAATTAAAACGCTCACTATATGGATCAAAACAATCCGGACGGATGTGGTATAACTGTCTAAATGACTACATGATTGGGAAGGGATATATTAACAATGAAATATGCCCATGCGTTAAAAGAACAAGTTCCGGATTTGCAATTGTAGCAGTTTATGTCGATGACATGAACCTAATTGGAACTCTAGATGAGTTAAAGGAAACTGCTAAATACTTGAAATACGAATTTGAGATGAAAGATCTTGGGAAAACACGGTTTTGTCTCAGTTTAGAACTCGAGCACCGTATTGATGGGATTTTGATCCATCAGTCTGTATATACTCAGAAAATTCTAAGGCGCTTTAATAAAGATAAAGCAAAGCCTGTGAGTACTCCCATGATTGGCCTTAGTCTTGAGCCTGGAAAAGATCTGTTTCGTCTAAAGGATGAGGACGAAGAATTATTAGAGGCCGAAGTGCCCTATCTAAGTGTAATAGGCGCATTGTTGTACTTAGCTCAATGCATAAGACCAGACATCTCATTCGCAGTGAACTTGTTAGCTCAACATAGTTCTACGCCAACACGCCGCCATTGGATTGGTGTAAAGACAATCTTTCGATTCCTAAAAGGTACGATTGATATGAGCCTATTTTATTCATACAGAGAGAAGAGGAATGATGGAAAATTGGGATCGGACCCCAAAAGGCAAGATGCCACCGCCACGTCCAAGGTGGTCGACGTCCTCCTCCTCCCTTCCATCAAAATGACAATGATGTTTTTATGGGTTTTGCTTATGCAGGGTACCTCTCTGACCCTCACAAAGGTCGCTCCCAAACGGGTTACGTCTTTACCATGGGAAGCACTGCGATATCTTGGAGGTCTACAAAACATACCCTTGTTGCTACTTCCTTAAATCATGCAGAGATTATAGCTCTACATGAAGCCGTGCGCGAATGCATATGGTTAAAGTCTGTAATTAGACATATTCGAGGAAGTTGTGGTTTGAAGTCTACCACGGATGAACCTACATGAATTTATGAGGATAATGTAGCTTGTATTGAGCAATTGAAGTTAGGTTTCATCAAAAGCGACAACACCATGGATATATCGCCTAAGTTTTTTTATAATCAGCAACAACAATCACTTCTAAAGATTGAAGTAAATCACATCCGATCAGAGGATAATGTAGCGGACTTATTCACTTAGTCATTACCCAAATCCACCTTCAAGAAATATGTGAAGAGCATCGGATTGAGAAAGTTATCCGAACTCCCACAATTGTAGCAATCAGGGGGGATATCGACATTAGGGGGAGTTATGATGTCTACATGTTCGATCTCGAAGAGTGAAAGATGTGTTGTACTCTTTTTCTCCTCCTCGAGCTTGTTTTTGTCCCATAGGATTTTTCACTCAAGCAAGGTCGAGGCAACGGATGAAGCGTCACCACCAAGTTTGAGAGGCACAAGGGGGAGTGTTGAAGGAAATCGACTTATGTGTGCCTAATCAAACTAGGATTAGTTCCGTGATTATAATAGGAGAGAATGTTCTAGAATTCTTAGTCCTATTCGGAATAGTTTTCCCTGTACCATTAGAACATGTACTTTGTAATCCCTATATATAGGGCTCCTATTCTCAATAATGAAATACACAATTCTCTCATCAATCTCTCTTGATTCTCTTTTCCTTAAACAAGAGAAAATTAAGGTGCATGATACATGCAAATCTCTATACACTATGCCAAAAAGGCCTTCAGACGACAGAATAGTTCTGTCGTCTAGTACGGTGTTGTGTCTTGGGGGTATCAGACGACAGAAGTGTTCTGTCGTCTGAAAAATCAGACGACATAAAAAAATAAAAGTCATGTGTTGTCTGATGAGTTTTGCATTTTGGGAACATTGTGATTTGTCATACAACAACAATTAAATGTTGTGCTAATTGACTTTAAACAACAATTATCTGTGGTCGTAAAGCGCATCAGAGGACAATTAAGTGTCTTTTTAGGGTAGGTTTATATGACATTTAAGTGTTGTGTGAAAGGTTTTGAAATTATACATATGTGATGTTGGGAAATGGTTTAGACAATAGATATCATATTCTTTCTGTTATGTCAGTCTCATTACAACGACAATTTACTGTCGTTTAAGGTTATTTAAGACGACAAATATTTGTGATCTGAATATAAAAAAGTCCACTAATAGTACGTGTTTTATATTGTCTGTGATCAAGTCCAACCACACTTATTTGTTGTTATTATATGCTTCAGCCAACAATTCCATCTAACTTATGTTATTGTTTTGCCATTTAGACTACAATTTTCTGTCGTCCCAAAGCCAAAAAGACAATAGACTTCTAATTGGTGTTTGTGTTGCTTTTGTGCAGCTGCAACCACACATTAGTGTGCTTTTGTTGTACCTTGCAATTTGTGATAACACATAGTAGTAGTCCTTTGTTACAATTGGTATGCATGCATTTTGGAAATTAAAATTGCCCATTCATGAAACCATAAAATCCACATCCAAAATCATTCATTGCAATTTTCATTAATCCACAATTGTCTCATGTACACAAACCTAATCATGAGCATCAGTTCAAAATGGCCCATATATACTAATCTGGAAGTCCAAATGCTTAATAAAGGAAGAACTTTTACTAGACACAAGTCAATAAAGGAACTAGCTAGTTGTACTGTTGTACCAGTTTCACGATCTGATCATGAATGGAATCACCCGAATCATAGAAGTGGTCATAGAAAACGGAATGTATTCCAGGGTGCGTGAGCATATATGTATAACCCTGCAGATAATACCAATATGCTTTGCTAGGACTCAAATACCAAACTTGATGTCAACCCATAACATATATTGCTGAGAATTCCAAACCTTAGCAGCAAAAACATAAACTTGATTGCAGAAAGTGAGACAAACATAGTAATAGCAAAAGCCAATATCAAAATGAAGCTAAAGACTCAATATTTACATAAAAATGTGGGGAAAAATGAAAAGGTTTATTGAGACCAATAATCCTAAACCAAATCCAATTCTTCCATATCTAACTCTTCTTCCATATGTAATTCTAGTAGATTAAGAAATGAATTTGGTGCTAGTAGGTATAGTAATCTAGTATATGTGCTTACTTTAGAGTTTGTCTCAGAGCTGAAATAGGGTCATGGTGATGACTACCCCATAATTTAGAGGAAACAAAAATGTCCTCTCTTTTTATAGTCCCATCTTGAAACATACGTCTCTGTTAAAGTGTTTATAAGGGCAGCCTCAGAACCACATATCTTGACTGTGCCAAAGAGCATGTAGCCCATCTGCATTGTACAAATCAGATTCAAAGAGGCTATGGGCTGCCCTATATTCCACTCTAGCTCAGCAGCCCATAGCCTCTTTGAAACTCTTCAAAAACTTCACCCTATTCTCATATATAATTCCAGAAACTCAAATTCAAATAGCATAATGCCTGCATAATTAGTAGAAAACAAAATCACATATACTTAATTCATAGCTCTAGAAAAAGTAACGAAACATATGCAAACTACACAAGGAATCAAAAGAAACTATCTAACAACAAGAACTCAATCAAAATGGCCGTCCAACATTTTAAAAACCAAACAACAAAGACCAATTTCAAAACAAAAGATGAAGGGAAAATAAAAGTAGTTTGGAATCTATATGGATCCAATTGCCAAGCCCCGTCCCAATTAACTCTTTACAGTCTTCAAAATTTGAACGAAAGAAACAAATTCAGGAGCTCAAATAAGATCAAACCAACAATCAAACAGATCGAATACAAGTAAATGTTGACACTATAAAACTCCACACACTTACTTTGAGTTTTCTAGCATTCTTGCATAAACTTATAACAGTTGCCTTTGAGTTGCTACTAGGATCTCTACTAATTCTCTTTAGAAGAGTCCTAACCCTTTGGTCAATACTAGAAAATCAGCCTCAGCCTTGGCTTGGTAGATTTTCTGTAAAGCTACATAGTGCCTGCAAGAAAGTAGAAAAAGCACACATTTCAACTAATTAGTTTTTAAAGCACAAAAGAGAAACATGAAATTCTGGGGATGTGACTAACTCAGTTGAAGATGTCATATCTGGTATTGATCCCTCGAGGGGTGCCTCACCACCACCTTCATTTGCTAGGAATTCCTGTAAAGTGAAAATTTCTGATTATACAACTTAATAAATGAATAAGGGTTTGGATTGTATAGAATTTGACTAGCTAAATACAAGCATTTGATTACTTGATATAAAATATATATATATATATATATATATATATAAAGTTAACTTTTGCAACCTTCATGCATCCAAAGAAAACGGCAGAAATCTAAGGGCCTTGTTAAAGCTAAGACTTCTAGTCAGATTACTCAGGTGTTCCCTCCCTGCATGGACCATTCAATTAGACAACATGCTTCAACTCTGAGCATTTATTTATGTATTTACATTGATCATGTCGAAAAACCGAGGACTAGAGCTAAAAACTCTGTTTGCAAAAAATAGGGTTAAATACTGTTTAGTTCCTGTACTTTGCATCTCTCATCGTTTCAGTCCCTGACATTCTAAATTAATCTAAAAACTCCCTGATCTCACAATTTCCCTCTAATAGGTCCATTCCGCGTTAAATTAGGAGTTGGTCTTGGGTGAAATGTCCAATATACCCCTCTGTTATTTCTTTTTCTTTATAATTTCTTATTTTCCTTTTTTCTTTTCCCTTTTTAATTTCTTTTTTTTCTTTTTCCTTTTTAATTTCTTTTTTCCTTTTTAATTTCTTTTTTCCTTTTTTTATTTTTCTTTTTTCCTTTTTAATTTCTTTTTTGGGCTAATGATAAAAGAGGTCATTTTGAAGTGCCTTATTATAATCCAGAACACATAAATGTCTCCATGATAATTAAGGTCATATCTTTACAACCTGCCACTAAAAGTAACAATAATTACAAAAACTACCACTGGCACCTCTCCCTCTCTCCCGTTATCCAATCCCGTCTGAACTCTTCTCGACCCTTACCAATCTCTCTCTCTCTCTCTCTCTCTCTCTCTCTCTCTCTCTCTCTCTCTCTCTCTCTCTCTCTCTCTCTCTCTAAATTTCGCTCCCAATTTGATAAATCGATTGCAATCGCCGCGATCTGAGTCACCGTTTCTGAATTCGTTGGGGTTTGATTGGACTAGGAGTTTATGACGTCGCGGTGGCGAAGGAGGAGGAGGCTAGGCTAGGGTTTGAGTTTTCGGGAGCTATCTGCTCGAAATCGGTGACAATTGCGTCGAGGCTCGGCTCCGGCGACGTATCCGGCTTCAAGTTCCTTCTCTTTCTGGTCGAGATTTACAACCTCATCGCCGTGCTTGTCCACTTGATTGTTCCCTAATCTCGTTGTGAGATTCACGATTTGGTGTTCAGATTGATGCATGATTTCCGATTCATGCTATTCACGATTCGGCAAACTTTTTCGCGATTATAAGTAGTGGTGAGAGAAATGAACGGCAGCGGAGAGGGGCTCGTGGCTCCGGCGACGTCTGGAGAGGCGATGGCGCCACTCGACTGGAAGTTTTCTCAGGTTTTTGGAGAACAGACCGCCTGCGAGGAAGTTCAGGAAGGTACTCTTCTAGATTCTTTCCTTTCGTTTTCGGTTGAGTTAGGGATTTCACTGTTGAAATTATGAGCTAATTGATTGTTGAAATTGTGGCTTTGATTGGGCCTGCAGGGCTAGTGAGGTAACTGCTGCCAAAATTAATAACCTGATGTTCATTGTGGGAAATCCCCGCCAGTTCAAGATCCCTGACTGGTTTCTCAACACAAAGAAGGATTACAAGGATGGTAAATATTCTTAGGTGGTTGCCAATGGCTTGCGTATGAAGCTCAGGGATGATCTCAAGAGGCTCAAGAAGATCAGGTCTGAATTTATTTTGAAGTCATAAGTTGATTGTTTTTCGCTTCTTGTATATTGATGCTGCTTCACTTATTGCTATGAGTTTGATATTGTTGTTGGTATTAGCAATTGTTTTGCTGAATGATTCTGGCAAGTGTTTGGTCTTTAAACAAATTTTTTTAAAATTGACCTCCTGCTTTCTTTTCTCTTATCATGTTGGTCATCTGTGTTCTGAACATTGTGTCAGTGTTGATTTGGGCTTTGTTTTAAAAGCTTAGAGTTTAGTGTATTCTGTAATTGGTTTACAATATTGTAAGATGTGAAATAATGGCTTTAGAAAGGCTGCCCTAGATTATGCAAAGGCTTTTGTCTATTATCCTTTGTTTAGTATTTGGGAACCATGTAGGTGCATTGACCTGAGTGTTACAACTTCACAGAGAGAGAGATGTAAGGGTTACTATTCAATTATATGTTATGGCTATTCTAAAAGTCTCAAACAGTTTTGACTTGAAGAAATTTAGCTGCCTATTACAGTTTGTTATGCTAGTTATATATTTTGGCTTGTTAGCCTTCTTAGCTTTGTAGAGACCCCTTTTTTTTTTCTTTTTTTTTTTCTAAACTGGTTCAAAGCTCTTTACCTGATAAGAAGAATATGTGGGTTTTATCATTTTATTGTTATAAATCGTCAGTTGTTTATGTTGATTTAAAGTTTTTACATGCTACTGAGAACACAGATTCTATGACTACATGCTACATGCTACATGCTTTGAACATTGAATGTTTGAGTCAAGTCTTGCTGGTTTCTCATCATTTTTTACTTTATTTTGTGGTATCTACATGGTGAGTTTCTATGAATATTATGACTGATGCTATTTTCTGTTTGTGCAGGAATCACCGTGGTCTTCGACACTACTAGGGCCTTCGTGTGCGTGGACAGCACAGTAAGACCATTGGCCACAGGGGGAAGATTGTTGGAGTGTCCAAGAAGCGTTGAAGAACATATTTTGGCTGTTTGGGAGGATGTCATGTAGTTGCTCTTTTTGTGTTACTTTTAAAAATACATTCTAGTTTACTCAAGTCAACTTAAGTTTTGGTGGATTAATGTTGAATGTCTAGTTATCTATTGATTCCATTTGACTGCTTGGTACTTTGTGTTTGAGGATCGTATGGTATGCATATGCAATGGAAATGGATAATTTTTATTTTGGTTGGTGTTTCCATTTTGATTAGGGTTGCTTGGCAGATAAAGTAGCCTTTTGATTTGATGCATTAGCATCAAGTTTAAGATATATTGATTATGTTTTTGTGAAGCAAAAACTGATAAGAAAGGTTTTTGTTTTTGTGAACCAAAAATTGATCACAATCTAAATGTATTTTTGCTTGCTGAAGCCTAAATGCACTCCCACATGACCAAACAACATCGACTAAAGCACAAAACTATTAAGACCAAAACGATGGGATTCTCTTTCTTAGTCAGTGACGTATATAACAACGACATGGTCATTGCAATATGACCTGGCCAGTGACATGTGATTGATAGTTACATGATCAGTGACATGCGATTGACAGTTACATGATCAGTGACATGGCAAGTGACATGTTTATGACTGTGACATAGCCAGTGACTTGAGGTTAACAGTGATTTGGTTGTGTCACTGACTTGAGCTGACCAGGTTAACAATGATTTGGCCAGTGACTTTGCCGATGACTAAAGGTTAACAGTGACTTGGCCAGTGGCTTTGCCAGTGACTTGAGGTTAACAGTGACATGGTCAGTGACTTAGTTAGTGACATGTGATTTACAGTGACTTGGCTATCAACTTGTGACTTGGCTACTGACAGTTACTTGGTCAGTGACATGGTTAGTTACTTAGTTAGTGACATGGTTAGTTACTTAGTTAGTGACATGTGATTAACAGTGACTTGGCTATTAACTTGTGACTTGGCTACTGACATGGTCAGTTACTTAGTTAGTGACATGTGATTAACAGTGACTTGGCTATTGGCTTGTGACTTGACTACTGATAGTTACTTGGTTAGTGACATGGTCAGTTACTTAGTTAGTGACATGTGATTAACAGTGACTTGGCTATTAACTTGTGACTTGGCTATTGACAGTTACTTGGTTAGTGACATGGTCAGTTACTTGGTTAGTGACATGGTCAGTTACTTAGTCAGTGACATGTGATTAACAGTGACTTGGCTATTAACTTGTGACTTGGCTATTGACAGTTACTTGGTTGGTGACATGGTCAGTTACTTGGTTAGTGACATGGTCAGTTACTTAGTTAGTAACATGTGATTAACAATGACTTGGCTATTAACTTGTGACTTGGCTACTGACAGTTACTTGGTTAGTGACATGTGATTAATAGTGACTTGGCTATTAACTTGTGACTTGGCTACTGACAGTTACTTGGTGGTGACATGGTCAGTTACTTAGTTAGTGACATGTGATTAACGGTGACTTGGCTATTAACTTGTGACTTGGCTACTGACAATTACTTGGTTAGTGACATGTAATGTGACATGGTCAGTTACTTAGTTAGTCACATGTGATTAACAGTGACTTGGTTAGTGACATGATCAGTTACTTAGTTAGTGACATGTGATTAACAGTGACTTGGCTATTAACTTGTGACTTGGCTACTGACAGTTACTTGGTTAGTGACATTGTCAGTGACATGGTCAGTTACTTAGTTAGTGACATGTAATTAATTGTGACTTGAGGTTAACAGTGACTTGGCCAGTGACCTCACTAACTAAGGATTTGGTCTGGACAATGATTTCACTGACCAGGGATTGACATTGACGTGTTCATGAATGTGACATGGCCAGTAACTTGGCCACTGACATAGCCAGTGACATGATCTCAAAGAGAAACTAGTCATAAATCCAAGCCAGGATAAGGGTGAACAAAGAAACTCGAAAAATATTGAAAATCGCAAACCTTAATTCTCCCCATAAAGCATTTTACAGAAACCTAATACACTGACACAGTTTTCAAGCAGCTGAGATAACCAGATGGAGCATAATTAACTTTGCAATTACCCTATCTGTTGTTCATATGAAATTCTAAAACTCTATAACATGCCTCCAAATCAAATGAACTGGTGTCAGAGCTTTACAGTCAAAGCTGGGGTTGAGGTAGAATGGATCAACAAAGAAGATGGAGGAAGACAATGTTTTTGTCTAGAACTTCTGCTTCCATAACCGGGTGCACAATTACATGAATGGCTTCTCGATTTCTTCTTATCTCCATAAGTTCCTCCATCTGATCTTACTTACCAAACCTTAGTTTCGTTCAGGCCAGTCGGAAGAACACAATTGCAGAATAAACCTAAAGTTCATTGAAAAAACATGAGAAGATTGTTAGGATAGTCATTTCTAGTGAGTAAACAACAAGCACAGTACTTTTTCCAGAATTGATCTTCTTGCCGCATAGAAATCCCAAAGGATATACATGACCAAATAACTAACACCACATCTGTATTCAAATTATTCTCCTTTCTATTTTTACTTTTTCAGATTCAGATCTTAGCTACATTATGATGGATTTCTGATTATGTGAGAGATGAGATAACAATGGCAATTCTTGTGGTGGACTACATCATTGTCTACTGAACTGTGCCCTTCACTTCACTTCCACTATAATTACATGTCTCCCATCTAAAGAATATAGTGGAGCCAAGCTGCATTAACGGCGTAGTGCCTACAACTTTTATATTCTCAATAGAGCAAGAAAAGAATTATAAGAAATTTCCCTTAGAAGTCCTTCTTTCATCTGGAGCAGGATACAATACCAAGGACCAGTAGAGGCAGCAGACACCTCTGCCTGCCCTGCAGCCTATTCAATACATCTATCAGGAATGCATTGAACAGAAATGGTTGCAGCTAGTTCAAACCTAACAATTAAATGAATTGACAGTAGCTACCCTGTGCTTCTAAGGTTCAATTAAACCAAATGGTCGAGGAAGACAATAGAAAAATCACAACAAAATTATGAACAACTATTCAACCTAGGTTGTGCCTCACATTTTATTACAAGGGTGTCAAGCTGGGAATTGGCAGAACAGAAACTAAAGAAAGTGTATTTTGGTCACATATGACATTCTAACCACTTGTTTCATTTCAAAAGAGAGAGACCAAATTAATATGCACTTAAATAGAAAATACGCAGCAATGATAAAACTTCAATGCACAGATGAATCTTTAATTTTACACCAATCTTGTTCGACAGCATGAGCCAAAGCAAACGATGGAAAGCAAATAACAATGTACACACACAGAAGTAGACAAACAAGTATAGACAAATAACGTAAAGAATATCAGTGCATTAATCGGTAACTATTTCCTGGTAATACGCCAAGTATCACCTTTTCATACACTTGGAAGAACAAAGTTGTCAAGTTCCATGCATGTATCAGAGAACTTCAATTAAGCAGAAATTATACAAAACTAAAAGAGGACTTCAGTTTCTGCACACACAAATGCCAAATATATAGCCATAAATTCCCATACAAGTAGTACAGAGCCACAAATCAAGCCTAGAAAGGCAAACACCAATACAAAGGCATCTAAAAGCAAAACCTATACAGCGATCTAGATGTTGAGAACAAAGCAATAGCAACAAAATCAGAGAAGATCAAATTTGATGGAAAACCAATCAGGAATAAACAGATCACGAAAGTAACTAAGTTAATGACCAAGTCAAGAACGAAAATGAAGCCGAACTTGCCTGATGGTTACTGCACGCTTCAAAGTCAGAGCAAGGCACATAAGTGACTCTACTCCCGTTATCCACAATCAGAGCGCACATCTGAGGCGGTGTCCCAATCCACAGCCTCGTCGTCGTGTAGTACCTGATTCCAATTCCAAGTTCCTGAACCTTTAATTCACTACAATTACAAATACCAGGGCTGAAAAAAACTAAGGAGAATTGAGAAGAGAATCAAACCCGTTGATAAGGAGATCATCGTAGAGCCTCATGTGCGTGTTTGGCTCCGATCTTTGGAGACGTCGATCGTCGAAGGCTCGCCAGATTGCTGGCACCGCTTCAAGAACTTGCCCACTGATCCCAAGGACGCGTCGTTCTTCGCCATTGACACTCGAGAGAGGAGGTCTGTGTCTTTGTGGAGGAGAAGAAGAATATAATGAAGTAGAGAGAGAATTGGCTTGAAGGGCAGAATCGGAATCAAAAAAATTAAAAACTGACCCTTTTTAACATCACCTCATTATTAATAAGGATTAAATTAATATTACTAGGAATTCACAATGGACCTTTTTATCAAGTGGGAAACTTAGTGACCTATTTAACATTTCACTCTTTAAAGTGACCTTTTCTTTCATTTCCCTTTCTTTTTTTCCTTTTTTTTCCTTTTTTCTTTTTTCTTTTTCCTTTTTAATGACCATCATATCCTGCTGCATCAGTAGCACCACGTCAGCGAACCAATCCAGATCGACCCGAAACCCCAATTATTGTTCTTCACGCCGGCGGCCATTTTTCTTTTCCATCACTATTCTTCTTCTTCACTTCTGGTTTTGGTCAACTTGGCCATCAAAAACCACCATTTCAACCAGACCCAAAATCCAAATCACCATTTTGAGCAAGACCCAAAAACCTCAGAGTCTGAAAAAATGGTAGTTTTCAGTGAAAAGTTTCCAAATTAAGGCTTGATGTGGAGAGAGAAAGTAGGATTTGAGTGGGAGAGAGAGAAGTAGGCTGTGAAAACAAGAGGGGGGGTGGTTGAGCGGTGAATTTCAGACCTGATTGGGATCTGCTTATGTTTGAGAGATGGCGTCGGCGACGATGGAGATGAGGGCGGATCCGCTAAGAGACAACGGAGGGAGATGGCTTCAGAGAAGGTGAAGAAGTGATCGATCAACTCCTAGCCTCTTGCTTTTACTCGATGTCCATCTATATACCGCCAAGCTAGGTTTTTGCTGGGTTTGGTTTCAATTTAGGGAGAGAAACAGATGGGTTGTGGAGTTTGATTGGAATGGGATTGGTGGGTTGAGGAATGAGAAAGTAGGCAGAACAAAAAGAAAAAAGAAAAAAAAAAGGAAAAAAGAAATTAAAAAGGAACAAGAAAAAAAGCAGAAAAAGCAAAAAAGAAATTAAAAAGGAAAAAGAAAAAAGAAAAGAAAAAATAAAAAGGAAAAAGAAAAAAAGGAAAAAAGGAAATTAAAAAGGAAAAAAAGGAAAAAGAAATAACAGAGGGGTATATTGGACATTTCACCCAAAACCAACTCCTAATTTGACGCGGAAGGGACCTATTGGAGGGAAATTGTGAGGTCAGAGAGTTTTTAGATTAAATTAGAATGTCAGGGACTGAAACAATGAGAAAGACAAAGTACAGGGACTAAACAGTATTTAACCCCAAAAAATATTAGTTAAGCCATTAACACTAGGTTTTACTTTTTTTTTTAATCAATGCATCAAAGTTAAACTGCCTTACACTCACAACTAAGACCACTGAACCATTTTGAAACTACAGTTTAGGGTTATCAATCAATTCAGAACTTATCATAAGGAAATCAGTTGGAGAGACTCTAGAAGATGTTATAAATGTTATGTGATAAAAAACACTCTCACCAAGATAAACAAATCTAATTTATGCACACTATATCCAGTTGTCGCAGATTCAATCTTGGTTTCACAAATCTTCAATGCGACCACCATGACCCAAAAGTCTGATTAACCGGAATGAACTTCAGAACGGCTGTCACTAATTATTTGTTGCAACTCTAGACCTGAGACATAAAGTAAGAAAAATCAACCACCTGCTCAATGGGGATTGAAATTCACGCATGAGTATTTGAGGCTGAAACACTAGTTATAACGGCAAACTCCAAAGAAGTGCGTGCAAAACCATAAAGCCAATACCAACCCCAAAGGAGTGAGAATGTAAGCAATAATTGACAAAGCGTGACACCCACACTGCATCTATGCAGGTGCAGTAATTAAGTGTAGTTTGTAGCTTAGTTAAGCAAATACTAATTTTAGAATTTTTCCTGACATGAAGAAACAATGTCATTTCGAATTTTAGTGACAACTATATCCTATCTTGAAAACTTTCATTCGCAACAGCCTCTTCAACTAAAAACGTTCTCACAATTCCAACCAATGCTTGAATAACATATACTCACTAATTCCTCAAGGAGTAAAGACTTTAAAGAAGTTCTCAATGCTTCACTGTAGTTATCTACATCATCTGCAGTCATCCTAGTTTTGATAAGCTCCTTATAAATTCAAGAACACAGGAAGAAAAATCACAATGTTGAACAGCAATAAAATGATTGCTCAACATAGTAATTAATATACAAATCAAGAAGGTAAACCTTGAACTCTTTTTTCTCTTCCCTAATTGTTGGAAGTACAGCACCGGGACTTTTTATCAGAAATGTGAAAGAGACTGACATTGATAATGTCTCAGATAAGAACATGAAAATAGCACTCTGTACCTTCTAAGCTCAAGCCATGGATTATCCAAACGAAGGTCAACCAGAAAATGTTCAGGCTTGGACTCAATCACAGTATGTTTCTGCACCCAGAAAACCATAGAGAAAATGGAGGACATGCCCATTTCATTTTCTTCTCTTTTATTTTGTCTTCAATATCCCAGCAACCAAAGCTAGCAAGAAAAGCATCAAAAACCCAATAAAAACCAAATCGAACGAAAACCCATATCACATAAATCCCGGAAAAATTCACCAAAGCCAACACATTTTTTAAAAACAAAGCTTAAATGACCAAAACTAGCACCTGATCTAATTCGAGGAGAAAGGGTCGATGCCGTCGACCTTCGTGGATAGAGGGAGAGGGCTAGTCCTAGCGACCGTCCAGGAGAGATTGAGAGAGAGAGGGAGAGAGACGACGAGTCACTAAGTGATTGACTTCGAATTCATGGAGAGACCAAGACAAGAGTCACTGAATGCCGCCGTTTCGCCGCCGTCGACAGTGAAGGAGGCTGAGAGCCAGAGAGAGAGAGGTCTGGGTTTTCAGTAATTGGAACAACGAACAGTGTTCGTCATTTTGACGAGGATAAGAGGAAAAGTAAAATCCAATCACCCCAAATAGAAGAAAAACCTGATCGAAATCAAACCTAAAATCGAAACTAAGAAGAAGAGGGAGAGACTAAGAAGAAGAATCAAGAGAGCAAGAAGAAGAAGGAGAGAGTGAGAATCGAGATCTGAGAGAGCTGAGTGAGAAGGAGAGAGGCTAGTTTTTGAGGTTTTTCAGTTTCGCGAGTTCTAGGTCAAGCTGAGAGAACTGATCAAGTGAGAATGACAGAAAATGGCAAGGGATCTATGTCCAAAAGCACAAGTCAAAATAACATAGAAAATTTTAAAACAAGCTCCACACTCAGACGACATTTAAATGTAGTCTGAATGTCACAACATTTTCTAGTCAACTAGAGCTTGGCTATTTGAGAGGGAAAAGTACTTGATCAAATTTTGGATATCCCTCCAAATGTGAGATAGGAAATCATCATCTTCTACAACAACAAAAATGTGTTGTCTGAATGCTGACCATTTTTGCAAATTGAACGAGTATGGTTTTAGTCTATATTCAGACAACATAAAAAAAAAAATTATGTCATCTGAAGGCCTTTTTGGCATAGTGATACCCACATAGAAGTATTAAGAACTTGAGAGAAAGTTAGATAAATGCTGAAAAGAATTTGCTATCTTTACATGAAACTGAAAATATCACCTTCAAGTGCAAGTATTGGGACCTCTTCAGCATTTATCTAATTTTCTCTTCAGTTCTTAATATTCTCTGCAGTCGTGGAGATAGTGTTTGCGTGTAGGGATTTTGACTAGATAATCAATTTTGTTTTATTCTGAACTTTATGAAGACGTGGCATTCATCATGACTTGGCATACCCTCGGTGTCATTCTATTTATAATAATAATATTCATTCATAAACTTAACTTCATATCTTGGTTTTACTTCAAACAAACACTATCATTTTTCATAAACACGTTTAAATTAATTGCTTATTGCAAACTGTGTGGTTGTTTATATCTCCTCAAAGACAATAGCCATGATACACATGTATGCTGTAAACTCACAGTCTCACACACAAACACATCTAATCTCTTATACTCTTGGTAGCACGAATCAGTGTTTGTAATTCATTGTTTCAAAATCCAACAACTACTCTCATAAACTTTTTTTTTTAATTACTTAAATGCCACCAGTTCTGTTTTGAGCAGTGATTTGCGAGCATGAACTTTTATGCTCATCTGTGAGTAGGAGATGAAAATTAAGTTAGGAAGGAATATAAAGCATAGACTTTGTTTTTCTAGTATAAACCTTAATGAATATTTTTTGATGTGATGCAGTTGAAATGACAGGAAAATGGAGGGACTTTGGGGGAGTTAACCACGGTGATGACCAAGCATCGTTGCTTAATTCCGGAAACAAACCATTGACACAAATTGTTCAGGATGACTCATTTAGGGAATTCGAATTTAGACAGTATCTGTTTGCCTGTCAATCAAAGGTATGTCAGACTGAGTCCTATAACCTTAAATTGGTTGTGCTAAAAAAGAATAAGGTCAAGACAATGATTTCATTTAAACAATTCTATCGGACAATTCATGGACTCCTTTTGCTTACTTTCAAGTATGGTGCTTGCTTTGTTGCCGAATCCATTAGTTAACTTCTGTTAAATACATTCAACTACTTGGTCAACTGTTACATGCTTCCCGCTGGTTCAAAATGTTATTCTAATATTAACATATGGTCATTGAATAATTCATTATTATAGAGGCATCTCTCTCTCTCCCTCTCTAGCAGGACAACATTCTGTGTACAATAGTCCCTACTGAAACTTGGTTCGGCTATAAGAATTTATAAATGAAATGAAGGGCCAATCTGGGATTAAGGTTATTTTATAAAACGCAGTTTAGACCATCTCCAATGGTTATGTCATTTGCCAGATGAACACTCTAACAACTACTTTTGACATATTATTTTCGTCCAACCCTCAAATTTGATGTGGAAATAATATATTCACTTGGTCGGTTAAATTTGACCGAGGCAACCTCATATGTCTCTTATTTTTTTTTATTGTTTCTCTCTCCTTCTCCCTCTTTCCTTCTCTCCCTCTCCCTCTCCCTCTCGTTCTTCCAACCCATCCAAGTCTATTCTCTCACCTTCTCTCTCTTTCCTTCTCTTCTCTCTCTCTCTCTTCTTCCTACCCATCTATGTCTATTCTCTCTCCTTCTCTCTCTTTCCCTCTCCCTCGTTTCTTCTCTTCTCTATCTTTCTTCCTACCCAGACCAAAACCTTCAGATTCCTACCCAGATCTCTTCTCACCATGAATAGACCAAAACCTCTAGCTACGTCCCCAACCTCAACACGAGTAGCTCCTTCTCACCATGGATGAGTTCAATTTCGACTAGAAAATCAGAAGAGAAAACAAACAGACCAAAACTCTCTCTCTTTCATCTTACCCATACCAAAGCAACTCATTCATGAATCCTTCTTGTATCTCTGTTTACCCAATTACGCAGAAGATGGAAACAAAACCGTGAGAGGATAAATTTTTGTCTCAGTGATTTGAAGATGGTGGGTGGTCGTGGTATGTTACAGGTAGAAAATCTCAGCATTCGATTATAGAAAGAAAGATTAATTAATGGGTGGTTGGGTGCCACTTGATTACGGAGAGAAAGAAAAGAAAGAAGATAGTGAAAGAAACAAAAGAAGCAGAGATAGAGATGAGGATGTCCCATTTTGATAAAAAATAATTCTACAAGTCAAAACAAAATAGATTGAATATAATATATTAAAATAATAAAATATTAAAATAACAAGCAATTTTGACACATTGGTTGGAGTAAGATTAGCAAAAAAAATAAAGGTTGTCATGTCACGTGTTAAAATTTGAATTTGATACAAGCCAAAAGAAATATCTTAATGGTGTAATTTAGTATGCTTGGGTGGGTTTGATATGAAAGCTGCTTATTAAAACATCTGAGCACTTCTCACAGTAGTATTATCAAGCCGGTGACAGGCAGCTTTTTGTCATTATTTATGCACCACCATCTTCACACCAAAATTTACAAGACACCCTTGAGACTGCTTTGTAGATTTAGTTCACAGTTCAGCTGATTATTGGCATAGCATGGGAAGCTCCTTTTTAAAAACTCACAGCAATCTCAAGCTCACCCTGAGTGTGTTATTATAAGACTACACTACACAAGTGATGACTAAAAGTTTTACAGTGTTATAAAAAGAAAAGTTGTTGGCCTTTTACTTAATATGAATACTCTCTGACCATCAGAAACAAACAAACTTCAAGGTGGCCAGTCTTCTGAAGCTGTTGAAAGTTTGAAACACACCTCAGTAGCGTACTGAGCCTTAAAAGCTAACTCAGTTCCACTTAAATATGAACTCTGATGTTGACCGGAGGAACCAAGATATTAAGTGCACATATGTTACTGTAAAAATCTTAACTCTTCCATATTGTCAAGGAAAAGAAGGATACTGACCCTCAATACTCCATTGCACACATTGCACATTTTAATGCTATTGACCCTCAAAATTTAGGTTTTTTTTACTCACTCCAAATAGACTTTTGCTACTTAATCCTCACTATCTTTAACTACAATTGAAATTTTAATGTAACTGACCTTTAAAATTATTCAATCAAGCCAAACAAGATACTGGTACTCAATTCTCACTAGCTTTAACTCTAATCGAAATTTCAATGCTACCGACCCTCAAAACAAGCTACTGGTACTCAATTCTCACTAGCTTTAACTACAATTGACATTTTAATGCTACTGACCTTCAAAACTATTCAATCAAGTCAAAACTTAGGTTTTACTCAAACCAAATAGGCTACTGCTACTCACTTTTCACTATGCTTAACTGCAATTGTGTAGAGGAAGATTCATGTCATTCTATCTACTTATTTATTTATTTTGTACAATTTCATCTACATTTACTCATTCACTTCACGATATTATTTATTTATTTATTTATATATAATTTATTTTTTGTAAAATATATAATGCCTACATTATATTTATATTTCAATAAGAAAAATTCAATGGAGAAATAAAAATTTAGCTTGGTTTATCTTTGCTTTGCCATCCTTAGCATAAGGTAAGTCCTCAATTTCTCAAGGCTTGGTAAGATAAGCTTATCTCGTGTATCCAAAACTGCAGCATTGATTTATATTTCTCCACTTAAATTTTCTTATATTGAAATAATATAATGTAGGCATAATTTTGTCAAAAAAAAAAAAAAAAGGTCATGAAGTGAATGAGTAAATAAGTAGATCAAATTATACAAATAAATAAATAAATAAGTAGATGGAAGGGCATGAATCTCCTTCTAATTTTTTTATTTATTATTCAAAGTAATAAATATAAAATGACAATATTACCCTTATTTTTGGATGGAAAATATTAAATTTGACAGAGGGGTGCCAATTGACAGTTTTCGCCTAGTTCAGGGGATTAATTTTTGCAATACATGTTTAGGGTGTAAATTGACAATTATTAATTACCAAGTTTATGGTGTATTTTGACAATTATGTCTTTTTTCTTTTCTTTTTTTAATTATTTAATTATTTATTTATGTATCTATACTATTATTAAGAGAAGAGGCTTTGTTAGCCAAAATCTAAAATTTTGACAGAATTGACCCTAGAAGATTAATAAACTTTGAGAATTAATTAAATCACAAAGATAATTAAGACATTTATACAAAATGTATTTTTATTGTAAAAAATATACACTCACAACCCACTTTTCTCTCACCCATTTTCTTTTCTCTGCAATAACCAACTATTTCTTTTTTATTTAAAAAATAAATAACTTGCATGTGTGGAGAAATGCTAGTTATTATTAAGACACTTTGTCAGCCAAAGTGAGTGTGAAATAACGTTAATATCCTTAAACTATGGTTTTTAAAATAGAGTCTTTAATATATGAGGGATATTGTGGTAAATAACAAAATATAAATGTAAAAAAAATTCAAAAGAAGGAAAGGATAACTTCTCATCCCACACATTTTACTATCGACAGATATAACTGCCCACATCTTACAGATGCAACCTCGTACTTTTTTTTTCCTCCAAAAAGTAAAAATAAAAATAAAAACAAAAACAAAAAATGTTTAACACATGTATCGCATGTGTCAATAAAGACTAGTTTATTTAAATAGGAGATGCCTACATGAAAGTTTAATGAAAAATGAGAAATAGGGAGTATGCATTAAGTAATTACGGGGGTGTACATAAAATTTCTTCTCATTTTTCTCTTCAAAAAAAATAAAAAGTCTCTCACATTTGATTGCAAAGTAACTATGAGCACTTAGTTGGTTAAATAATACCTATAGTGCAATGGTAATTATCACAAATGAGTTGACAATGATCGATCTTCCTCCAATGGGATCCTCTTATATTGAAACAAGAGCTACCCAACTTATTTAAGCAAATACATGCTGGTACAAAATACAATACAGCCGTTTTCACGGCCGAACATACAGTAGAATTTGGAAGTGCATACATAGTAGAATTTGGAAGTGGATACTTAATTCATATATATGGAAAAGGCCGGGGCCTGATGTTATTGGTTTGATTATACGTAGAGTTATGCAGTCGGATAGACGGGATTGACAGCAAGGTTGCACATACCCTCTGGGGCATCACTGTTTCTAAGAATCCTCATATACCCACTTTCACCCCAACCCTCCCCCCAGGAGTTCTTTATTAACCAATAGAGGGTTCCATCTTCGGTCGTCCCGTAGCCAATGGCCGTGACGGCGTGGTTGGGCTCCGTCCCACAATTGCCGGATTTATACACCCCACTGCCGTACATCTGAAAATCTTGTCCATCAGCAGTAATGCCAATCGATACTGGTTGCATGGCCACAGCCTTCTGTAGATCGTTTTCACTGCTGGAAGGGACGCTTTCAAAGCCAGTGATCTGTGCCGCATGCTCACTTTCCTTGTTAGTATCGCATGTTCCCATTTCTGTTGCCTGGTACGGGTAAGTTTCTTCACGAGCGAGTCCTCCGTTTTGTACTACGTAGGAATAGGCGGATTCTAAGTTACCACCGCCGCACCCCTTGTTCTGATGATCGCAGTCCACAAGTTGCTGCTCAGAGAGTGAGATCAATTGGCCGGTTTTTATTTTGGTTAGCCCTTCCACAGCTGCTGCTACTGTAAATGCCCAGCAAGCACCTACATGTATATGTATACAAAAGTTAGTAACAAGGATAATATTCGATCGATCAAGTAGGTTTGACGTATGCATGGTGCATGTGATTCACCTACCGCATGATTTTTGATTCTTTATGGGGGTGACAGCTTGTTGTTTCCTCCAGTCCACGCTAGTTGGAATATCAGTAGCAGCCAAGCTTTGGTAGCTAAAATTGGATGACGTTGAATTTAAGCCGGGGGGCATTTTGAATCCGGTATGATATCTCCGGAATTCTTCGTTGGTCATATCAGAAAACTTGTTGATGTTCAACTTGTAAGTCTTATTTGCTTCATTGTTGAACTTCTCCACGTATTCGACATTCTTCCTGAAGATGCCCAAACGCCTTTCCTTCTCTGCCGCATTTGGGTAAACGCGGCCGTGCTTTGCCATCCATTGCTCGTGTTTTTCAGCAAGGGAAGCTTCATACAATGAACGAGATGTGGCATGAGAAGCCAAAGTCCCCAAGGTAATGAATATGGCAATAAACACAAGGTTAATGCGTTGAAAAGCCATATATTGTTCACAATTCTAGTACCGGAGGCCGGGTACCTTTGTGACAATGGCTTGTTTTATGAAGTGATTGGCAAACAAGCTGTGAAGAAGCAAGTATTACAGTATTGCGTTTATATAGGAGAAATCTAACGTGTATAATTGGCAAGAATATATATTCAATTTGATGTTTTCGTTTCTTCTGTGGAAAATTGGCACAAATTTCTGTAGAAAAGTGGCACAAATTTCTGTATACTTCTAAATATACAGCTAAAACAAGTGAAGTCTTTTATGTGGAAAATTAGCACAAGTCCAAATTTCTGTGTTCAACTTCTAAAGAGACTTAGAACATTACGTACGCCCGCTAATCAAGTCTTGGCAACTAGTACGTGACTATCTCTATCTATTGCCCGTAATGTAAATTCGAAGTTTCTTTTCTTTTTTTGCTTTCTGTGTTCGGCTGTTCTTTCTTTTCTTTTGATTTCTCTAGTCTTGCTTGTTTTGGCAATTGACTATGTAAATCATGCTTTGCGGAGTTCATGTGTATTGGGCTGTGTCCCTTGTACTGTTGTTTGGCCATGTGCCTTGTTAATTGATGCTACCCTTTGACCCAAAAAAAAAAAAATTTAACGTACAATGGCAAATGGTTGCTATCTAATGATAACATATATGGCCGCCATAGATCAAAAAGCTTGAAATGTAAGTAAGCTGGAAGAAGAAGAAGACCTTACAGAGAGAGAAAGAACCGATACCAAGCAATAATGAGAGTCTCATTAATTACTAGCAATGGTACCCGCGCTTTGCCGCGGGATTTGTTGTTGCTAACAATTTAAGAGACAGTTTCCTATCCCTAAAATTATTGAGTTTAAATTATTGTAGTTTTCAGAACATTCTACCAAGGCATTCTATCACAACATCAAGTATTGCAGGAAGGAGGGAACCTAATGTACTTATATAGAAATGTACTTAAAAAAAGATCAAAACAACTATGAAATTTTATTAAATGTAAAGTAATTCTGATCATATTGGAAATTTTCTTTTTTAACAGTCAGATTACCCACTGAACATGGAATACAAAGATGAGCTTCATCAAACATGAAAAAGAATAAGTATGTATTCTAAATATAATCTTTTGATCTAAGAATGAAGAAATAACAGTACATCTGATGCAAAAAAAAGAGGTTCTGTAATAAAAAAATTTGATCCAGATTTTATTCTGTTTCTCAGGTTCTGCATGTGTATCATTCCCAACCTGAACTCCCACCACTCAAATTTGATCCAGATTGTAGTTCAATCCCTGCAGTGGAAGCTACTTGATCATCGAATTTCACAATGCACATTTGGCGAATTATCCTGAATCAAACATTAAACAATTGAGCCTACAATGTAAAATTATAGTAATAGCTAGAACATTGTTTTCTCCAATTTCTGCAGCTCTTAGATTTATTTCATTTCTGCCTTGGACCCATATAAAAAAAATACCCAAAGTATATAAGCACTAATCCCAGTAAGAACTCCATAGCGAAGGAAGTGGATAAGATTGTTCTAATCATCTTTAAAGGATAAGCACATGCATAATGGACTTTTGGCTGAGTAACAAATTAATTTGTAGAGCTAGAATGCACCAGCATATGCAAGTTTCTCTCTATTGCTAAAAGATAATAATAGTGGAGATTTTAACAAACAATGTGGAGGATTCCAGTTCAAATTCCTCTTCTAGAAGGAAACATACTTGATCAGACTACCTTCACCGGTGGATTTTTGGTGTCTGCATTTTGACCTTTTTCCTCAATCAGCCCAACCAACTACCCAGAACCTCCATCTGCGATCAGTCAAATATAAATTACCCAGAAGAACCAAGCTTTCAAATCAAATAGTAGCTTTCAGTAATTACGAATTTATTATGTGCCTAGATAATGGGCATACAGGTATGCATCTTATGATTATTATCTCATCATGACTAATTGGGTTTTCTGGAATACTTGGAGCCTATACTTAAAACTCATTTTTACCATAGACATTTCCTTTCCTCCCCAGTCATTGCAACTAAATTCAATGAAGGCAGACGAACAAAATTTTATTTATCTACAGTAGCTTATGATAGACTAAGTTTAGAAAGTAACCTAAAGACTTTTAGATCATTAGTTAGGTCGGTTGTGAACGTTACATTGTTGTATACATCTGTAAGGGAGTCCAGCACCTTAATGAGGTAATGAAGAAAGCATAAGAGATATTTTTCAAGTAGGTGATCAAAATGGATCACAAAGAAGTCTAAGCACCCTAGAAATTCGAACATCACAAATACACACATCTGAAATACCAAATTCATCAATTCACAACAAACCATGGGGCATTTGAGTAGGTGATCAAAATTCAAACTTGAAAATGCAATTCGATAAATTCGAACAAAAAAAATCAAATCAAATCAAACTCAAATACAAATCCAAATTGACCAAATATACGTATGAAAATCTGGAAGAAAAAAAATGGTGTCATTAGAGCTAACAAAGAATAATAATGTCGGTGGGCATTGTAGTTCAAAATAGATCTATGCATTTTCTTGTCAAAGCTCTAATTAAGCAGTGAACTAATTAAACCACACATGAAGGTCAGAATTGACCTAATTGTGGTCTAGATCCACAATCTGATAAGAGAATACTAACATAACACACGATCATAACAATTCGGGCCACACATATCCTAACCTACATACTACTGCATATAGTATTGGCAACTAATACACTTGAAGATACAGCATGTTCATAACGATGAGATCGAGTTGGTCAAAGTGAGCATAAGTAAATTGAGAGCCAGATTTTGCTTTCAGTATTAACTGCATAAATTAATGTTGGGTTGGTGCAAACCCACAGCTTTGACATAATGTTCCAAAATTTAGACTTAAAAAACCCAACCATGGCTCATAAATAGGTATTATTCCCTCATCATTTAGACCAAAAAGAAAACCCTTCAAGAGCATTTAATCACCTGCTTTTCTTATTTTTCTGTTCTCCTGCAGAATAAAACTACCAGCAGATCCATTCTAAAGCAAGAGATATGGTATAGCCTAGTTGCATTTGTTGACTCACTCCAAGAGAAACTGAATGTCTTTTCCTAGAATATCAAAATTCTTGATCAAAATTCAAAACCCTTCTCTCTGTGGATCGTTTTTGATATCTCTCTGGATTGCTCTCTATCCCTCTTTGGATCGTTCCTCTCTGTCTGTAGATGTAGGTCAGTAGCAGTCCTTCTGGAAAGGTCAGTGGAGGTAAAAAAAACGAAGGCATTGGTAGCGTGAAATTGTGTAAAGCAAAGGCAAGGGCAAAACCGCCTTTTCCACACCCAATGAATAGGTGTGAATAGTAAACCGACTAGGAATGGCAATGGAGCGGGTTGAGGATGAGGATCACAATACCATCCCCATTCTCGGGGTCATTCTCTACCCCCATCCCTCAATAAAAATATATAGGGGATTCCCCGTCCCCATCCCCACTGGGGACTAAGCCTCCAAACCCGCCCCAAATCCCCAATAAGAATTTAATAAATAAAATAATTTTTTCTCATATTGCTTTTTTTAAAATCAAAATATATAACAAATAAATTTAAAACATGATTAAATTCATAAATCATAATTTAGTGAGTGCAAAAGTCAAAACACCATTAAAGTAAAAGTGTAGTCATTAAAGTAAAGTAGTAAATGTATATATTTATGATTTATATTATAAAAAATAAATTAATATATATATAAGTTAAATATATGTATATATTATTGGGGCGGGTTTGGAGATGGGGATCACGATACCATTCCCACCCCATCCCCAATCTTAGATAGCGGGGATTGGGGATCTCCATTCTCATTCCCCATTTGTCCCCGAATTCTCCCCCTATTAGGGGTGGATATCCAATAGAGCTCCGCCCCGTTGAGGATTTTTGTCAACCCTAAAACCGACCTTTCGTATATTGGTAATTACAACACACTTTAGACTATTTATAGCAATTGAAAAACAAAAAAGAAAACCCTAGCACATTTATTTATTACAAGCTGTAATTGCCAGCATGGCACATAGTGAACAAAGCCACATCATTAGCTCAAAGTCAACATTATCAAGACTTGTTGATGACCAGCATCGTATGGTTGACTCGTTAACATCTAAGTATCTAACTCATAGTAGTAGTGAATTCTAGAATCCTGATAAAAAATGCAAACTGAATGGATAAAAAAGGAAAATCAATATAAAGGGGAAAAGAAAGATAAGCTGGAAATTGGAATAATGATCCAGTATAGTTGATTGTAATCTTATAACACTTCTTTTAGTCAATATTTATATTGTCGATACAAGAGGAATGGGAGGAGAAGTTCAGGTACAACCGTACACAACCTGCACCAAGAAAATCAGGCTGCTGCTGCTACCTTCTAAAAGACTAAAACACAACAGATGTAAAGAATGAAAGAAGTCCTGGTGTGGCAAGAGAACAAATCACTTCTCATTTGGCAGCACTAGACGATCTTGACCTTCGACCAACTTTGCAGATCGAATCACATCTCCAGTTTTTATCTGTGAAAGAATATCTTTCCCAACTGTTGTGTATCTGCATATTAAAAATTGTATATAATGAGTTAAAAGGAAAACCGGGAATTTCTTTATCGAAATACCCAAGTTATTTACCCACAAGAAATTTAGGAGTCAAGATACAATACCCAAAAACTGAAAATTCTCCTTCATCAAATGATAATCCTCCCAAGCCAGCCTATAGGATAAAGTTACATCATAATTTAGATGAAATGATGAAGAAGAAAACAATAGTGTCACTATGAGATGGATGAATCATGAAATAACTGATGGATTCAAACTTCTAAATGTTAGGGTTCAGAGCTCCAATTAGATGATTAACTAAAACAGTGTTGCTTGCACTTACATTTCTTTTATCATAAAGATAGAAGAAAAACTGATATGGTGAGGAGTACTCGTCAGAGGCTTCACTATGTGCCATTGCAACTGATCCATAAACAGATAGCGGAAGAACTGGCAACTCCCCGTCCTTCCACGAAAAATAGAAAAGATAATGACCACAAAGTAAGCATGAATCAACGAATCAAAGTAATTATGAAAACGGATATCACATATTGATCACCACTGATGAGTTGTAATAACATATGCTTTATTGTAATGGCATAAAGCATAAGCATACCTGGACATCTAATTTTGTTCTATACAAGGGCTCAAATTGCCCAGATGGCTTGATTTCTAAAGGAACACTAGAACCACTGTTCTTGTCAAGACCACTATCTGAGAGAATAGCTTGGTCGGTCGAGCTGAGCTTTGCCCCATTGTATGCCCCATCACTTACCTGAAGATATTTAGATTATTAGACATGTTTCATCCTGTTTATTATTTGAAAAATAATAAAATTTCGCAAGGACTATCATAGCCAAATACTAAAGCTCAGACGAAGGCTGGCATTATCATCAGCTAGTTTAACTAAACAAGGATAAGAAAAATGGATTGGCATAGTTAAGCATTGATTGGATGATGTACAGCATAGAAGAAAGAGAAGTGAACTCAACAAAAACTGCTTGAGTTTATCTACTTTAACCAAATTTAATCTCTACATTTTGGACCATCTATGACATCTGTCTGATAATACTGAGGTTTTTATACTTCCTCTCAGAAATAGTATCCATGGATGTCCCTATCATTGCTTCCAACATAGACCAAGACACCAAGTCACCAAACATGAAGCTTATTAATAGTTAAAATAACCTTGTTATAAACTTGTCAGTTTGAGACATTGGACAAAAAATTTTCATAGAATATAAATTCCAAAACCACAAGTACCCAAATTGTAACATCATGTTGGTGAAATAATGTGATATTGAATGCTTGAGAAATAATTGCAAATCGAGTGTGATAAAATAAACATTAAAGACCAAATGTTGGATATGATGTGGAACTTACAAGATTAAATCAACATTTCTAGACACTTTAGTTGGCCTTAGAACATATGGATGAACCAGTGCGGATGAAAAATTTAAAGGGGTAAAGCACCAAAAAGCACATCTATTCACAAAATGTAGATAATTGCACGAGGCCAATGTGAGGTTCACGTGTTTAACTACCTTACCAGTTTTGCGAAATTACCCGCTGTTAATGGTGCTGAATATCCATCTATAACAACCTGTACAAAGGTTACCAATCAGTATTTGATCATTAAATATTTTCACAGTCAATGTGGGTGCCAGGCATTCATTTTACCTTTGAAAATATCAAACTCTGTGTGTGTGTGAGAGTCCAGGCTACCATTTAAACCTAGCCCCTAAGTTCCTAAAGCAGAGGTTATTAAGCATTCAGTATAATAACTCGATCCTTGATCTAGTGATTCTAAATCGCCCAGTAAACTACAAGCTTATGCATTGTGTTTAACCAGAAACTGCTAGGGTAAATCTTTCATTTACTTGACCCTTAAAAGTTGTTAAGGATGTATATAAGTTACAGATATTGACCTATATATAACTCTACGAAGTAAAGCTAAATAAATCTAACAGATGAACATGACACCTATATGGGGACAAAGACTAGTCTAGTTATATAATATTTCATGTTTTAAAGCTGTTCGATTATGTGTGTTACCTTCAGAAGAAACTCAGACATGAGATCTTCTGATTGGGTTTTTGAGCATCAATACAAAAGCCAAAGGTTGTACCTAGCTAGTATAAGTCTCCAAATTGTCTGGAAAAGTGGAGATAGGTCTAAAAATATACCGGCAATTTGTTTTTACTCATTCACCAAGAAACTGAACACAACAGTAACAAGGAAAAACACAAGACAGAAGATTCAAGATATTCTATTCTTGTGTATTCACTTCATATAACCATAAAGGGAACATAACACAAACCTTAAGTAAATTACTAAATTTATTATACCTGAATACTGGCTGTCTTTCTTGGTTCGCCACCAGCTTCTGGAGAAAATGTTGAACCGTAACCTTTCTCAATGATTAATTCAACAGTTCCTCTCCCTGTAAGCCTACAAGTCTTAAACAAAATAATGATATTCTACTATAGTACACAAAATGCCAATGTAAAACACACACATAACATATGTGGAGGTCTTTCAAACATAGGTTTGGCAAGTCAGTGTATATCAAAAGAATCTTTGGCGGGAGTATTGAAATGCAACTTCAAGATCAAAGATATCCTCTCATTCAATGAAGAATTCCTGAATGCAAGACTGATATGTACATAACATGGAGCAGACCACTACAGTTACCATTAAACATTTCGAAAAACCATATTTGTGTTTTGTCCCTTTGCATCATTAGCTAGAGATCTAATATAAAACAACAGGATCCAAAAACTTGCTTAAAAAAAAAAATCATTATTTATTTGGCTCAAAAATCATCCATAATCAGCTGTAAGATAATGATTTATTTGGCTCAATAATCATCCATAATCAGCTGTGAGAGGAAACTTGTAAAAGCAAAATTTTAGATTACAAATTTTGGAAATGATATATGTACTAAAACTTTGAAAGTTTGCATACCTAAATGTATTTAATAAGGGAGTTTCAAATGACTGACTAATTTAGCTTTCAATAGTTAAATGAATGTAGTATCATCACCCAAACAGATGAAGTATATCACTCAAAAGGACCTACTGAGATAAGACTGACCTTGGGTATCTCTGGTATTGCTCAGGTAACAAGAATGACAGGCCTGGAGCCTGTTGCACAGAATATCAAATTATGATTTTAGACATGTCATTGTATAATTAGCCCCTATATATATATATATATAGAAGAGAAATGAATACATTGCCAATCTTTTTTACAATTTCTATGACTACAACACAATTCATGTTATTCTTTTGAAAAAGCATCCATATGTTGATTTTGATATATCTATGTAACAAGTCTAAAACTGGAACCTAATGCTATTGATTGGTTGTGTTTACCTGTAATAACTCAAGCTCAGCAATGGTATCCAGTGAAGATGCAAGGGCCACAGATACTTTATCTGCATCCTTATCCTTTATATATCCAAGAAGAACTTGCAATCCATTCTGGAAAACTAAGAAAAATTCAATAACATTCTTATAGTCTCTGCAGTGAATAGCCTAACTTCATGCCATTCGAGCTTTCATAATTATGTCAAGTAACATGCAGAACCATACATCTACTCCCATGCTTCCTTTCTTCTCTATAGTTAATAATGGGCAGCTAGGATTTGGATAGTGTACATATTATATGTGGAGCAACATAAACAAGTTTTTTCTTAGACAAAACCTTTAGCCCAACAAGAACTTTGACTTCTGGCCAATCAGCCAAAAAAGACTAATATCATGAAAACAATAGTCACTTTACCTCAGAAAACATCTAAAAAGAATGAAGTGTAGAATTGAAAAAGTGATGTTTTGAGCCTAAAAATGTGCTCATTAATATCAATGTTCTTTTTTTTACCTATTCGTTCATCAAATATAATATTGTGTCACAATGCATGAAAGAAGTAACATAGTGCTAACTGCCTTCTCATGAATGTTTCCTTTTTCTTCCAATGGACCTTTGCATACCTTTCCATCGATAAGAGATGCATGTAAGGTGGAAGCCTTCTCCCTCAAGTCTGTGGGTACACTTGCCAAAATTGAGTCCTTTTCATCTGTTGCTATCTAAGGAAAAGAAAAAAGAACTAAGAATATTAAATCAAACATAAGTAGGCTAAAACAACATACATGCAATGTATAATGGATGTAAGAATACAAGTGCTCAGAAGAGCATGTCGTTTCTACATGTTATTATCTCCACAATTACAGTCAGTATAAAAAAGTAGGCAGATCATATGATACATAATTTGCTGCCAGGTAGCAGTCCTGGAACAGAAGCAAAGTATACCTTTAGAGCTTTTTTCACATTCCCCTCCATGGTTCCATAAGGCTTTCTCTGTGGGATTCTCAGCAAGTAAAGTATCTCCTCCAGAGAATCCTAGAAATCGAATCAAAGCAAGTGCGTCCCAAACTGATTAACTTTGAACAATAGGGAGCATTATTAAAATCAATAATCAATAACAACCTGCATGGCCTTCATGTTTGTGTTTGCAGGTATAGCCCTCCTTAAA
This sequence comes from Rosa chinensis, assembly GCF_002994745.2. Taxonomy (NCBI): domain Eukaryota; kingdom Viridiplantae; phylum Streptophyta; class Magnoliopsida; order Rosales; family Rosaceae; genus Rosa; species Rosa chinensis. The sequence goes on from NC_037092.1 coordinate 28,889,360, forward strand.
GCTAACTCTCCTGTTCTGGGAACCTTAGTGTCTGGAGAATAAAGAACCGCGTTCGCAGGTGATATAGGCCAAAACTCCCAACCAACCAAAGGAAGCGGAGAGGATATTTGGACAACCACAAGGATCACAGCAATTAAACTCTCAAGTTTCTTTTTATATCCATTAGTTGACATGTAGGAATTGGAAAGAGTACTGCGTTGGTCTTTGAGTTCCTGCATGACTGAAAACCCATTTCAAAAGAAGAAAAACATCGCAAAGAACAACAAAATCATCTGTTCATGCATTACACGAACAAAATAATCTCTTAAGACACTGAAAATCATGTCGGAAGAATAACACTAATTTCTGGCAAGAAGTAATTGAAACAAATGGACGGAAAACCAATAAAATGTGAAAGCTGCTGAACATATTATCCCATTAAAAAGAAGCCAAGATGCTTTAGTACCATATGGCTTACTACATTCTGTTCTACATTAGTATTTAGTAAACCAGCTTCTTAAACAGTAGACTAACACGGGATCAAGCTAAGCAAGTCGATCAATGCATGGAGCCAATTTACTCCTGTGTATCAAACTTGTCTACTTCAAGTATCGATATATCAATGTACCGGACGAACCCCATCAACAATTCCATAATGACAAAAACAACAATCGAATCCGCGTGAAAGAATCCTAATTTGTAAAATTTGGGACTGAAACTAGTACTGAGGTAGCTAAATCCCATAACTGCAAGAGAAGAGGTGTATGACTGGGATCAAAACCAACCTCTGATAGATTCTTGTTGGAGATGCAATGGACTCTGGAGCGGCCCAATTTTTGTGGGTCGATCCTGTTGAAGCAGAATATGAAATGGGCTGGTCTGAAACTAAGCCTGCGAGTGGAGGCATTGAAGGAGAGGTTGTGAGAGATGGTGGCGCAGGATAAAGGGAATGCCATAGTTGCAGAGAGAGTGAGCGGGTTTTGGCGCGCCTCAACCGTTAAGGCCTATCTGGAACTTTATTGGATGGTTTTTTTTTGTTTTGTGAAGATCTTTTTTGGATGGTTGTGTATGTGAAGTCCCCCATACATAGAACAGAACTCGTAGTAAGTCCATATTTTTCACCAATAATTGTAAATCAAAGCTCCTTTTCCAATTGTTTAAGTTCTCAAATATTGTATAGACTCCAACAAGAAATTCTAAAATGGAAATTATTTTATGCATCGACGGTGCAAATGACTCAACACTTATAAGATAATCTAAACCCTTGATATTTATAATTAATATTTTTATTAATAACCTAAGAGTGTATTTAATATAATCTAACCATTTATTTATGTCGGTGCAAGTGTACATCGGTGCACTGAATCCTCCCCCATATTTTTGTAATTATGTTCCGCGTTATGTGAGTAGAACATAAGTCGTAAAGGAAATATTTTGAGTTCCTCAAGTCAACCAACTAAGATATGAACCATGAATACTTGTATGGTATACACGTATACAACTAGCATTGAAGTTGAGTTATTCTTCCTTCCAAGAGAATGAGACGTTCTAGACATTTTTTCAACTATCAATGAAGTTTTTCTTCTGGTTCTCAATGAACTCATTAATGAAATCAAGGGTGGCTTGCAACATTTTACTTTTATTTCATGCCCTTTTATGCCCCTTGTTACTGCCATATGGTGACACAATATGTTGTTAGGTGTAATGCAATTACAACTTGACACTATAATTTACGATAGCCAATGTTCAATGCGATATGTAAGGTGTTGTAACTTTTATAGAATGTGCATAATATTATGCTACTTCAATCATTTGATGAGATCGCAGTTTACTGTATATATTTCATCATTATTAAATCATTTTTATTTTTATTACATTGATAACAGTTCTTTTAGCACATTCTCAAAAAAAAAAAATAACAGTTCTTTTAGCAAGGACGAAAATGAAAAATATTCTTTTGAAAAGGAGCATAAGAGCATACCAGTTGATAATGGTCAATGACATTCAACCCGAGGCATGTTTATTAGAGAATAATTTTCTATTTCTTAGCTGAAATATTTCAGTAACTAACCAGGAATAATTGTCAAAAAAAAGAAGAGATTAGTCGGGGAATTAAACGGGCAGATCCAATATAGGAATCATTAAGCGTGATGTGCCGCGAAGCACTAGATCACCGGCCCGTACCAAATTGAAGCCCACCTTCAACTCCAAAGCGAAGCATTACTGGATCGCGTAAGCACAGTGAGAGCAACCAACCACTCTTCACACTCAAGCTCTCTCTCTCTCTCTCTCTCTCTGTAATACATACATAGATATAGATCTCCATCTGAATCTCTGATAGTGATCATGAAAATTGGCACATGGTTGTTGGTATAGATCGAGCTCCAACATGGCCAACTATCTCGCTCAATTCCAGACCATCAAGAATTCACTCGATCATCTCGTTATTGCTGGTAAATCTCACTATTTCATATTCCTATTCTCTCTACTAATTCGAATTTTGAGCTTCATTTGAATTTTCGCGAACCATGGAGCTTCTGATCTTCGTGATTTTTAGTTACCTCTCTCACTTTTAGGTTCGAAATTGAGATTTGAGTAATTAAGAGCCTCATTTCGGGCAATTTGATTGTAGAAGCAAAACTGCACATTCTCTGAGCGTGATTAAAGTTTGTTTTATTGTATTTCGAAAAGAATTGGTAGTTACTACTGCAAGTATGCACTATTTTTGTGCTTGGCGTTTCGGAACATATAAAAATGTTTAGAGTGTACTATCATGCATGTGATGCTTAATTTAGCTGAAGAACAAATGCGGTGATCGTTCTTTGTTTAGTGACAAGCTAGATCAAGTTATTTCTGGTCATACATTGTCAACAATGCTTGTAACGTTACATATGCATGAAACAAATAGCTGCGAATACTGTAGCCGTGCTGTAAGTGTGGTGCTGAATTCAACTAACAGAAATGAATAGCCAAGTGTGTTTGTGCTAATCTTATGTCCTTTTGTCAAGTTCCCATCTAACTATTTTACCATGAGGACTTTTTCAGTTGAAGATGTTAGTGATTTGTGGCCTACTGTCAAGAAGGGATTTGAGGAGCACTTGCCTTTCAAAAGAGCTTGTTTAAATAACAAGACCCGTAATCCTGTGTTTGTGGAGAATTTCCGTGCTGAATTCATATTAACAACAGATGCAAGACTTCGCAGCCGATTCCCACAGGAGCAGTCGTTGTTTTGGTTTCGGGAGCCATATGCAACTGCAGTCCTCGTCACCTGTGAGGTAAGCTGCAATCTCCTTCACCTCACTTTTCCCAGTGAAATATTTCACATGCACTAGGTTATATCAACAATATTATTAAGAGAACCTCATCTGCCAATCATATTTACATAGTTTTAACAATAATCATTTCATATTAAACAATTAATAATTGATTTAAGGACGAAAGTTATTATAGTGTCTATACCTTATTCCAATTCCAACCTACTTACTTTCCTATCAGAGACCCCACTTTATCTCTTTCAATGTTATTGCCATCACATTGCACTTGCATCTTGTGTGCATAATCAATCTAGTGTGTAACTAAAAGAACTGCACGGGATATCCAAATGCACTGTAGTTTAGTCCATAGGTTAACCTCATTTTGATTAAGTTGCCAATTTCTCTCTTTCATACTTTACCTGTTGCCGACTTATTTTGAAGCTAAGGAATTGCCTTGTGTGCGTATTATCTGTGTGTGATTGGATGATGTTCGTGTTCCTATCTGGACCAGATGGAAAAGGACTTGTCCCATGTTTGAATTTGCTAGTTAGTGCATGTGAGAAACAATCGATCTCTGTTATATCTATTTAACTGAGTATTTTTGCTCAAAATGTACTGGAGTCAGTTTGAGCTAGAACTAATGCTCTGTTTTATGGCTATTATCTCCTGTAGATCTGATATACTTGTATTTCATTTGGGGCTGGAAATTGTCTCCGTTTTTCTGTTTAAATGTGTTGTTCCTAGTCTACTAGTTCAATAACTTTTGTTTCTTTTGTAATTTTGTAGGATCTTGATGAATTCAAGTCCATTCTCAAACCACGGCTAAAACTAATTGTCCAAAATGATGAACGGGAATGGTTTATTGTTTTTGTATCCAAGGCACATCCAAACAATGATCAAGCCACCAAATTGGCAAATAAAGTATATGCCAAACTTGAAGTTGATTTTAGCTCCAAGAAGAGAGAAAGGTGAGCTAACTGCTTGTATAATTAGTGGATTTAGTAATATTGAGAAATTTTCATGCACTAATAATCACTGTGTATGATACCTTGCTAAAATTTTCCACACGTGAAGCATATCTAAGTTCCCCCCCCCCCCCCCCCCCCCAAAAGTTTGATGGTTTTCAAGAGCAGTTGTTCTCAAATGCTCTCCAGTTTAGTTATATTGAGAAATTTGCACATACGAATGATCACTGTGTATGATAGCTTGCTAAAAGTTAACTGCACATGAAGCATATCTGAGTTTTTCCCCTCAGTTTAAAGGTTTTCAAGAGCAATTGTTCTCAAGTGCTCTCCAATTCCCAACAAAAGCTTACCCAACTGATTTATGTCAATGATAATATAGAAGAAGCCTGCATAAGTCAGCTTGATGCTAGGTTGATATAGAAATGCAAGATTCAGTACTATAATTTCATGCAACACTCTTGGCCAGCCTGTACCCAAACTGTATCTATTGCATTAAATTCATGATTCCGTCAAAAATCCAATATAACAATCCCATGTGTAGTGCATGAATGGAAAATTTACTCCAGCACGTGCGTGGCACCTGGGCTTGTTATAAAAGAGTTTGACGGACTCGTGAGGTTGGACTAAGTCTGGTTATAAATCTCATCCATGGGTATTGACATTAGGAATGACCCTCCACCACAGGGACCGTTCCTAATTTTCAGCCTTTATAATCAAGTCTACATGTTAAAATGAACTTGGCATCCATCTTGTTTTTATGAATTATTGTATATCATCTATCTTACTAGCATACTTGGCTTGGGTGGGTCTTACAAATACCTATATGTTTGGAACTACTAAAACATATGTTGGAATCATTTCACAAGTGTGCTTAGCTTTTTAATCATTTTACAATGTTTGTAATGTATTTTCTTAGGAATGTAAACCCTTAATGTTCTACCTCTGCACCTTATATATAAATATCTTATAAGAAAAAAACATGTGGCTTCCTCAGGTGCTGCAAATTCGACCTATATAGTGCTGAAGAAACCTTTTGGGAAGACTTGGAATCCAAGATAATGGAGTGCATCAGAAATACATTGGATAGACGTGCACAGTTTTATGAGGATGAGATACGCAAGCTCAGTGAACAACGCTTCATGCCAGTTTGGAATTTCTGCAACTTTTTTATTTTGAAGGTTGTTCTATTTTATCAATTAAAATTTTGATTAGCATGCTTTGGCGGTAAAAAGGATATTACTTGGTGATTCAATTATGAGTTTTCTATCTAAAATCTAAATCAATTGTACCAAAAAGCTACCCAAAGAACTTTCGTGGGTTTGACTTGTGTTATAACAGCACGTTTTGAATCCTACTTTAGGCAATTATGAGGCATAAGTCCCACAAGTCTGTGTCTTCAATTCCATATATTACATTTCTTCATCAGCTTCTTACTGTTATTTGTTTCTGTTCTCAGGAAAGCTTGGCTTTTATGTTTGAGATGGCTCATCTTTATGAAGATTCACTACGTGAATATGATGAGCTAGAAATTTGTTATTTGGAAACAGGTACATAATGGATGTATCGTTTTTGATTGAGATAAATGTTATGATTTCTGTGCATACTTTCTAATGAACTTACCATCTTTACATGAAACTGAAAATATTACCAATACATGTACTTGAAGGTGATATTTTCAGTTTCATGTAAAGACAATAAATTCAGGGAAAATTAAGAGAAAATTAATATGATACAGGCAAACACTATCTCTATACCCACAGAGAAGTATTAAGAACTTGAGAGAAAGTTAGATAAATGCTGAAAAGAATTTGCTATCTTTACATGGAACTGAAAATATCACCTTTAAGTACATGTATTGGGACCTTTTCAGCATTTATCTAATTTTCTCTTCAGTTCTTAATATTCTCTGCAGGCATGGAGATAGTGTTTGCGTGTAGGGATTTTGACTAGGTAATCAATTTTGTTTTATTCTAAACTTTATGAAGACGTGGCACTCTTCATGACTTGGCATACCCTCCTTATGTAACTATGAACATCCATTGACTGCTGCAGTTGTCATTCTATTTATAATAATAATATTCATTCATAAACTTGACTTCATATCTTAGTTTTAGTTCAAACAAACACTATCATTTTTCATAAACACGTTTAAATTAATTGCTTATTGCAAACTGTGTGGTTGTTTATATCTCCTCAAAGACAATAGCCATGATACACATGTATGCTGTAAACTCACAGCCTCACATACAAACACATCTGATCTCTTATACTCTTGGTAGCACGAATCAATGTTTGTAATTCATTATTTCAAAATCCAACAACTACTCTCATAAACTACTTTTTTTTTAATTACTTAAATGCCACCAGTTCTGTTTTGAGCAGTGATTTGCGAGCATGAACTTTTATGCTCATCTGTGAGTAGGAGATCATGATTTTGTGTACACTCTTATACCTGTTCTGAAAGGAAAATTAAGTTAGGAAGGAATATAAAACATAGAATTTTGTTTTTCTAGTATAAACCTTAATGAATATTTTTTGATGTGATGCAGTTGAAATGACCGGAAAACGGAGGGACTTTGGTGGAGTTGACCACGGTGATGATCAAGCATCATTGCTTAATTCCGGAAACAAACCATTGACACAAATTGTTCAAGATGACTCATTTAGGGAATTCGAATTTAGACAGTATCTGTTTGCCTGTCAATCAAAGGTATGCCAGACTGAGTCCTATAACCTTCAATTGGTTGTATTAAAAAAGAAAAAGGTCAAGACAGTGATTTCATTTAAACAATTCTATCGGACAATTCATGGACTACTTTTGCTTACTTTCAAGTATGGTGCTTACTTCGTTGCCAAATCCATCCGTTAACTTCTGTTAAATACATTCTCAACTACTTGGTCAACTGTTACATGATTCCCGCTGGTTCAAAATGTTATTCTAATATTAACATATGGTCATTCAATAATTCATTATTATAGAGGCATCTCTCTCTCTCTCTCTCTCTCTCTCTAGCAGGACATAATATTCTGTGTACAATACTCCCTACTGAAACTTAGTTCGGCTATAAGAATTTATAGATGAAATGAAGGGCCAATCTGGGATTAAGGTTATTTTATAAAACGCGGCTTAATAGTGTAATTTAGTCTGCTTGGGTGGGTTTGATATGAAAGCTGCTTATTAAAATATCTGAGCACCTCTCACAGTAGTATTATCAAGCCGGTGACAGGCAGCTTTTTGTCATTATTTATGCACCACCATCTTCACACCAAAATTTACAAAACACTCTTGAGACTGCTTTTTAGATTTACTTCACAGTTCAGCTGATTATTGGCATAGCACGGGAATCTCCTTTTTAAAAACTCACCGCAATCCTAAGCTCACCCGGAATGTGTTATTATAAGACTACACTGCGCAAGTGATGACTGAAGTTTTACAGTGTTATAAAAAGAAATGCTGTTGGCCTTTTACTTAATATGAATACTCTCTGACCATCAGAAACAAACAAACTTCAAGGTGGCCAGTCTTCTGGCCGATGCATTTTAGTGAGGTAAATTGCAATGTATGGTGGCTTCGTACTGGCTGTTCTGCTTCTAATGCATTTTCGAGGTTCAGATTATTGCAATTGATGGCCTAAGAGTAGCAAAAGCAGCTCTAGTGACAACTCTTAACCTTAAATCTAACTCTGCACTCTTTGGGAGCAGACTGAGTCGGTTGTGTTGATGGTTACCAAAACACCTCATATGTTACTGTGATCATATTCTAGACAACTGTACCATCTCTTTAAGAAATTTTACCACTATGTAAAAGTCATAATTTAAGGTTCTCCTTCATTTTATTATGGAAAGTTCATTCATTTTTAGTCATTTCTTGCTGAAATAATATTTGTGGACTGCATCTCTGACACATGTTTAAATGTAGCTATTATTCAAGCTGAATCGCCCCTATGAGGTTGCGTCAAGGGGATACTCATTCATTATAAGCTTTTCAAAGGCGCTGGCTGTACATGAGGTATCTAAGATTCTTCTCTCTTTTTTTTCTTTTCTTTTGTTTGTTGTAAGCCAAGTATTTGTTTACCATAGTACCTTCTGCATCAGTACAAAATGATCATTTCTGACTCTTCTTTTTTGTTTCCCACCTTCCTGTTTCTTCCTTTTGGAGTTGTTCTCAGAATAGCCTACCTTTTTGTATGCGTGAAGTTTGGGTTATAACAGCTTGCATGTCCGTAGTCCATGCAACTGCTTCACATTATAAGGAAGGACTTGCAGCAGCTGATATAGAAAAGGAGTTCTACCGCCTTCAAGGTGATCTTTACTCACTATGCAGGGTCAAGGTAATAGTTCTCCGTGTTTCTGGAGTAATAGAGGAACTTAAAATGTGTTTTTGTTTATTTATTTCATGATATATCTTTGTTGGAATGCATTGATACAACTGAGATGGAGCTCAGTGTTGAAATGAGCTCTCTATTCATCAGAAATTTTGTTTTTAAGATGCTGGGACTTTATTCAATGTTTGGCATGTTATTGTGTGTACTATAATAGGTGGTTCTGCTGGACAATCATAAGTTGTCTCTGTTTTTTTTTCCTTAATATATTGTTGTTAAAGTTGCTGTAAGAAAAGGCTGTGTATAATGAAATGTATATTTTTATGCAGTTCATGAGGCTTGCGTATTTAATTGGATATGGCACAAATATGGAAAGAAGTCCTGGAAACAGGTACAAATTGAATCTTTGAAGATGTAAAATCATTCTTAGCATTCTAGATACAAGCTTTGACATGCAAAGAAGAAATTACATTTAATGCAGATGGTTTTCTTATCTTATCTTCTTTCCTGAACCTTTCAAATCATTTGTACAGTGCTTCACTCAGCATGCTACCTTGGCCCAAGCCAGCAATTTGGCCTTCAGTTCCACCTGATGCTTCTTCTGAGGTGCTAGCAAAAGAAAAGGTAGATTCTCAGTATGGCACATGCGGCATTGGACTAGCTAAAGTTTAGTTTGATATGTTCTTAGGGGAGAAATTTTTTTATTTTTTTGGGTACAAACTTTGGGGAGATAATTTGCTTCAATATAGAATCCATCAGTTTATATCTGTCTAGCATACTCGGTATATATCACCACGAAATTCTTGTCAGGAACATTTATTGTTCTTGCATTTTGTTTTCCATTTGACCTGTCAATAATGTAGAATAAAGTTGTATGCTTGAAGCCTAGCTAAAGGCATTTCAAAGCACTTTTTGTTAAAAATTTGTGGTACTTATACCTTAATATAACAAAAAACCGTAAAGTTACTTTTGAATTGTTTATTACATCAATTTTTTTACCTTGAAAGCTGAAGATTTGATCCATTTTCATAATAGATCTTCTAATCCCTCAGAACTTTTCCAATTTGGACATTTTTATTTGTAAGTATTACCGTATTAGTTTACCCTGGCAATTAAATGTATTCCATCATTTACCACCTTTGTCGAACCACCACAAGTGTATAAGTGTAACCACAGGTGCTGTATATCAAATTAATCTTTGATTAATGATAATGGATAATCTAATTTCACAATACTTCTGTTGTTGCCCCTTGGATAATTTGTTTATTTTTTTGCAGATAATTCTACAGGCAACTCCAGCTACCAAGCACTTTGGTATTCAAAGAAAACCATTGCCTCTTGAACCTTCTGTACTACTGCGTGAGGCGAATCGGAGGAGAGCTTCTCTCTCTGCTGGAAATATGTTTGAAATGCTTGATGGTCGCCAAGCTTTGACTGATGGGTAATGGAAATTTAACAGTTGAAGCAAATATATTGCTCTGTTCATTACGGATTCATTGATCCTGATTGAATCCTTGTTTCATGCTTTTATATTTATGTTTTCCGAATTTTCATTTTCGAGTTGTAATGTAGTCATAATATGGTGGCAGTTCAGGTTCAGATGCATCAATTAAGATGCCCTCATTACAAAAAGTACAAGCAAGTGTTATGTCGCGTACAAACTCTTCACCAGGAATGTTTGAGGGCTCAATTGATCGGCCCATGAGACTTGCAGAGATTTATGTTGCAGCTGAACATGCTCTGCAGAGTACAATTTCTAATACTGATCTATGGAAGTCTTTGTCATCTACAGAGGAGTTCGAGGTATGAATAGTAGGCAAATTTGTAGTTTATTATCGATGAAAGATTCTTCACATGATTGATTCCTCTATACATGGTGTATAACTTTTGTTTCTATTCAAATAATAATAATAATAGTAATAATAGTAGTAATAGTAATAATAATAGTTAAAATATCCATTTTTCTGGGTGACATCTCTATTTCATCAAATTATAAATCCTCATATAAAATACACTAGCTGCTCATAAAGCAGTTTTAGTATGGAATCATTCTGTTAATGGCAGATTACGTTTTTGTAAGTAAGTATTAAAGATGTATTATGTAGATACCTGGATCTCTAATTAAAATTTTGCACTGCACACGCTTTCACTATTTTTTCTTGATTATGAATTCTGGTGTTGCAGCAAAAATATTTGGAGCTGACTAAGGGTGCTGCGGACAATTACCATCGATCCTGGTGGAAAAGGCATGGAGTTGTCCTTGATGGAGAAATAGCAGCAGTCTTGTTTAAGCATGGAAACTTTGATCTAGCTGCAAAGTCATATGAAAAGGTCTGTGCTCTTTATGCGGGTGAAGGATGGCAAGATTTGTTGGCAGAAGTCCTGCCCAACTTAGCAGAGTGTCAGAAGACACTCAATGACCAAGCTGGCTATCTATCTTCTTGCGTGAGGCTTCTTTCATTGGATAAAGGCTTGTTTTTAACCAAAGAACGTCAGGCTTTTCAGGCTGAGGTTGTTCATCTTGCACATGCTGAAATGAAGCAACCTGTGCCACTGGATGTTTCATCATTAATTACATTCTCTGGTAATCCTGGGCCTCCGTTAGAATTATGTGATGGGGATCCTGGTACCCTATGTGTGACATTTTGGAGTGGCTTTCCTGATGACATAACTCTTGATTCCCTAAATCTCACATTGAATGCAATTTTCAATACTGATGAGGTTGCTAAGGTAAACTTTCTTGGACCTCGAAATGCAATTTCATCTCCGCCCATATCAGATTATAGGTTGTATGAGCATTCCAGTAACTTGTTATTTCACCTATCCTTCAGGCACTATGGAGCTCTACTGCTATTGTATTAAAGCCTGGTCGGAATACCGTTACTCTAGATTTACCACCCCAAAAACCAGGTTCATATGTTTTGGGGGTTCTTACCGGGCAGATTGGGCAGTTAAGATTCAGGTCTCATAGCTTTTCCAAAGGAGGCCCTGAAGACAGCGAGGATTTTATGAGTTATGAAAAGCCTCCTAGGCCAGTTTTAAAGGTGCCTTTCTCTATGTATCCATTACATACCAAATTACTAGTTCATTGCTGTTCTTTATCCTTGTAGTAACTTGCATCCGGTAGCAACACATAACTTTGAGATGAAAATTTCTTTCAGTTCATCTTGTTAGATGTACTTGTGCGTTGTACTATCTAATGAACCTTTTCTTCATAGGTTTCCAAAGCGCGACCTCTTGTTGATCTTGCTGCAGCTATTTCAACTGCCCTGCTTATAAATGAAACTCAATGGGTTGGGATTATAGTAAGGCCCATTAACTACTCCCTCAAAGGTGCTGCCTTGTATGTTGATACTGGTCCTGGCCTTAAAATTGAAGAGTCACATTTCATTGAGATGGAGAGCTACAGTGATGAATCAAATAGTTCGGTTGAGCAGTTGGCTCTTTCTGGTGATAGAGTAGAGTTTCCAGATTGGGCAAGTAATTTGCCATCTATTGTATGGATTCCAATTCGTGCTATCAGCGAAACACTTGCAAGAGGATCATCTTCAGGTTGTGAATGTGATGCAAAAGTTTTGGTTATGTTTCTATAATGTGTGTTCTACGTGTATATGCTTTCTGTTGCATCCAGCGGCTTACCTATGTATGATGCATCATGTCTTATTGCAGTGGCTCCCCAAAGACAGATCAATTTGGATGGAATGAGGACAATAGCACTAAAACTTGAATTTGGAGCATCTCACAATCAGATTTTTGAGAGGCATTACTCGTTTTACCTCATCCTGCTGGGTTCTTACTGTTATTTTGTGTTCTATTTTTTGTTCCTATTGTTCAATGTGTTGTGTTGATATATATATATATATATATATATATATATATATATATGCTGAACATATGACTTAAATATACAGGACCCTAGCTGTGCATTTTACCGATCCTTTCCATGTGAGCACACGAGTTGCAGATAAATGCAATGATGGAACTTTGCTTCTACAGGTATTTATTTAATTGTTAGCAACACTCGGTCTTTATGTAACTTTGATTATGTGAAACGGCTGCCACATTTAAACAAATCAGTTTTCTGTTATGTGTTAGACAATTCGATAGGCGTCCAACTTGAACTGGGAATTTCCCACAACCAGATACATAAGGCTTATTGTCGATTCCATATCATCCTCGAGATTTCGCTACAAATTCTGTTGTCTATTCTTTTTGTCATCATGTTGTCGTGATGCCTGATATGTGTGACATAATATAATAATTATCATTTTCATTGATACCTTACTGTCTATGGTTCTTACTGAGGTTAGAGGCATTTTTGAGGTGCACGTCTGGGTGAGGTGGCCCAGAGGTGGGCGTTTGCCTTGAAACAGCGGCCTTTAAGTCTGAGGTGTACTCTTCATTGCAGAGATGGAGAAGGCATAGGCTTTTTAGGGAATCTGGGAAGGGCAGAGTTCGGGTATGCTTAGATCTGCCTCTTTAAGTTGACCAGTCCAAAACAACAAAGTGTCCCCTGGGTGTTTTAGATAAAAACAAAACAGAGCAGTTTAGGGCATTTTGTAAAGTGACTTTGGTCACAGAAATTAGGTCATGTGTTCTAACCTTGAACAGAACCCAATCATACCGGTTCTCACCTCGGAACAGTCCCCCAAAAAAAAAAAAGTTGAAATTTTGACTTTTCAAATTCTATGATCCCACTTGGAAATCATCAACCCAAGGCTAGGGGGAGGAGACAATTCAGCACCAGTAATGTTATTAATACTTTTTTATACTATGTTATGTTTTTTATATATTTTTATTTTGATCATTCAGTTCTCAAAGGCTTTTACCTACCTCTTCAAGACTTGAGCCTCGCCATATACTTTTGTGTTTGAATACGTTGTTTAGGAACTACCAAAGTTGAGACAAGTACATCTTTTTATCTTGCTATGAACAAATATGTTCATGAGGACATACTGATAAAGCCCTAGTTTGGTGTTTAGATCTTCAAGATGACCGTCTGTGCAATATGCATGTGTTGAAACATGGTAATGTCTGTCTTCAAAATTGTAATGCGTAACCATTTATCTTAATCTGAATTTAACTTTCATTCATGGCTCTGTATAATTGAAGATTGCACTCTGCCATGTTAAACTAAGCTTCTTCTGGCAACTACCAAAATAAGGGCTTATAAATTCATGAACAAGAGAGCTTATCTAATAGGATATAATGTATAATTGAAGATTGCACTCTGCCATGTTAAACTAAGCTTCTTCTGGCAACTACCAAAATAAGGGCTTATAAATTCATGAACAAGAGAGCTTATCTAATAGGATATTTGTAAAATCAATGAATTAAGGATTGACTGTCATAGATTTGTTGTACTCATGATGATTATAAATGTCTTCATTAGTTTTAGTTCTTTGGCCTTTTGACATCCATCTTGGTATTACTTCCAGGTGATTTTGCACTCTGAAGTGAAAGCCACATTGACGATTTATGATGCTTGGCTTGATCTTCAAGATGGATTTGTTAATACTGGACAAAGTGATGGGAGACCAACTTCTGCCTACTTTCCACTCGTTGTTTCTCCAAATTCTAGAGCAGGAATATTATTCAGTATATGCTTAGGGAAGACAAATTCTGAAGGTATTGTGTTTTTATGTTATAAATGTTGGCATATTTCTAAGCTTCAGGTCTTCTGAGTCAAACCGAAGAAAATGCATTCTTGTTGATGAGTGTTTCATAACATTACCATTAACATGCAGTATTGTCATGTTTTTAATATGAGATTAAGAAGAGCCTGTTGAATCATATTTAGGGTGTATTTTACTTTGCAAGTATTAATTTTCCTTATAAGGATTGAGGGCGAAAGAAGTAAGGATGATCTGTATAGCATCAACATGACCTTTAAACTATCTGGTCTTCAGTCTGATCAACCTGATACTATTAGTTGAGCTGATTGGTCTGCTTGCGTGAGAGGAGGATAATATCATGACTTTTTTCCCTATAGGAACTTGTAGGAGCTTACTGTAAATTGATTAGGGTACAAAAAAAAAAAAATTATGGTAAAAGCTAGCCTCTTTGCAAAGTAGGATAATAGTCATCTAACCATTTACTTATTTATCTTCACCCTCCGGCAATCTGTTAAGATTGGTACTTCTGCGTCTGCCGCCAACTATTGCTTGCAATTCGGATTTATTTTAGAATCATTTAATATTCAAAATTCTCTTCATTTGACCTGTAAACCAATGCATCTCTTTTTAATTTTTTTTTAATTTTTATTTCTTTTTGTTTTTCTTGCAGATGAAGCTAAGGTTGTTCAATCAGATAGTATACTAAATATTAGATATGGAATTTCTGGTGATAGAACAGCTGGAGCGCACCCACCTGTGGCTTTTGGGCCTGAGGGTGCTGGACAGGATCTGATTTTCAGGAGTGCTCTTGTTTTGCAAAGGCCTGTGCTTGATCCAGTCCTGGCCGTTGGTTTTCTTCCTCTCCCTTCTAGTGGCCTTAGGGTTGGCCAGCTAGTTACCATGAAATGGAGGGTTGAAAGATTAAAGGATTTTGAAGAGAATGAACTTTCCCATAACAATGTAAGTCATGACGTGATCTCTGTGAACAAGTTAGATATGATGACTAAATCTTAGGATGCTGATAGTTCACTCCTTGTCTGATTCATCTCTATTTCTGAGTGTGAATTAGTATCACTTTTTAATAGAATTTCATATAGCTGCAGACGTGCAGTGTTGTTCGTTTAGTTTCGCTTAAAAATTTAGGGTGCTATAGGTTCTGTCAATTTCCAGGAAATGATTCATGTGTTGCATCATTATTTAGCCATAATCAATGTTGAGAATATACACATTCCACATGGGAAAAATGGGACCTTTGCCTATGGGTTTATAAGGGTTTGGGCCACTCCATCCATTGCCAATTGGTTTTGGATGTGAACCCCAGATTGCTTTATCATGGTATCAGAGCGGGTTACCCACGTGTGCATGCCTTATGGCCACACGGGCTCCACGTCACCCAAAGTTGTCCACGTGTATGGCTTGAAAATTCGCCACACATGCAGGGGCGTGTTGAGAATATACACATCCCACATGGGAAAAATGGGACCTTTGCCTATGGGTTTACAAGGGTTTGGGCCACTCCATCCATTGCCAATTGGTTTTGGATGTGAACCCCTGATTAGTCAGTATTGTCTTTCATAAATTACAAAACACCACATAAGATGGTATGTCGTCTTTCTTATCTTTTAAGATTTTCAATAGTTAAAACAAAAGGTAATAATAAAAATAAATAAAAAAGTCCTGTAGACACTTGGGAATCATTAGTTTAAAGGACCTTAAACAGATAATCAGTGGTCTGCTGAACTGTGTTTGAATTATTTTCTAGGTTGTTGAGGTCGCTTTTCAGTTATAAAAAGGCAAAATTGAATAGTTAGAATGCACCTTCGACTTTATCTTGCTCCCTTTTGTGTTTTTGTTTTCCTTTTTTTTTTCTTTGTATAAAAAACTTAGAATTTTTAAACATAGAAAAATACAAGGACTGTACAAGGGAATCCATGGCCTATGGCTGAGAAGAAAATACAGAAACACAGAGATTAGCAACCAGAAAACACAAGAATCCAGCCTCACTTCACAACAGCTAATAGATTCATCCTAATAGAAGAAGAGGAATAATCCCTAAGAACAACAGTAACCGGTGCTCATAATGCAGATCAATGTATTGCACTTGATCCCAAAATATCTACCACGCCCACTGCCTCATCAACCCTCAAAAGTTCTGTTACACCCCATCCATAAAACCCAAAAAAATTGCCAGCAACAAGCAGCCCCATAGAGTTTCAGCTTTCTTTCCTTTCCCGAAGCCTGGAAATGAGTGCTCAAGACTCCTTTGGAATAGCCCAACTAGCTCCAGCCTCCTACACAACTTTCACCACAATTAGAAGGAATAAGGGCACTAGAGAAAAATATGATTCACGCTATGCTCCCCAGCTTTACATGAAATGGCATTGATGAGGCCAACCACTTCTGTACAAGATCACATCTGCTGACCTCCCAATAGCAACCAGCCAAACTGACACTCTTACTTTTGGAGGGACCTTGAACAGTTTGACTGATTTTATCATTGATTACTGCAGTAACTGGAGTTCAGTTAGACTCTGGCTACCTTTTTAGTCTATTTCCAGTTCTGTCCTGTTATCTTTGGTAGATGTGGAATGCAGATTGTGAATAAACTGGGCAATCTGTGTACTATAGGCATTTATAACCCTGTATATGAACTGTGAAATTCTCAACACAGAAATATATCAACAATTTTTTGTTTGCCAACAGGATGAGGTGTTATATGAAGTCAATGCAAACACTGAAAGTTGGATGGTTGCTGGGAGGAAAAGAGGGCATGTCTCTCTCTCTGCAAAGCAAGGTTTATGAACTGCTTAGTTATATGTATTTGTTTTGGGGATTCCCTATTTGATTTTGCCAAGGAGATTGTCTTCTGGCTAATAACTAGGAATTCGGTTTTCTCTCTGTTGACACCTTCATGAAACGTATTTTACCACTGACAGGTTCAAGGATAGAGATTTCAATACTATGTGTGCCTCTGGTGGCGGGATACGTTCGCCCCCCTCAACTTGGTTTGCCAAATGTTGATGAATCAAATATAAGTTGCAATCCTGCAGGGCCTCATTTGGTTTGTGTCTTGCCTCCAACTTTGAGTTCGTCTTTCTGCATTCCTGCATGATTGCTCTCAGCAGAGTTTCCTCTCCTCGATTCAAGTTGTCTCACTTTTAGGTCATCATAATTTCCATCTGTATGGTCAGCGGGACATGTTCGGAACTTCGGATACAGTATAGAGATAAACCTAGGTTTCCCATTTTGATATACTGGGAATTTGTAAAGCTGTAATCTTTTGTTTCATCAGATAGTTGGAAAATGAGCTTAGTTGAAACTAGTTTGCATTAGGAAGATTCTTCGAACATTCACTGTGTCCTATCACTTGACATCCTGCCTTTTGTATAGCGGAATTTGTAATTTTCCTGTACAATTCAGTCCTATAGAGAGATCCACAGCAGGACATTCATTCTTTTTGGTTGTAAAATTCTTTGTTTTGATGGAACATGGAATTCAGAAGTTTACTGATAGTGCTGGAAAAGTTATTTGGTTTGTTTGATGGCTTATAGCTGGTGTTATGGAAGCCGATGCTATCATCTCGTTTCTGGTAAAATTTTAGTAAATGAAACATCTGATGAAATCAACATGATCTATGTGGACTCTCTTCTATAATCTGGACAATCTGCAACTCTTGGATGTTGGAACCATTCCTGAGAAACATGTTTTCACATAATAAGTTTATACCAATCCCTAAAACATGACTTTCATATTTGTAAGTTGTAATAGGACGAGACATCTACTTAGATTCAAACAAACTTGCTCCCTGAAAGGCGTTGTGGTGTAACAGTCGACCTGAGAATCTAGGGGTAAACCGGTGTTTCGATGTGTGCCGCTGCCAGAGTGGTACCAAATAGCAGATATGTACTCAAAATAATTGGGGTTAAGGTCGGCCAGTAAAATGGTGAGGGATGAGCTTCATTGTCGAGAGGGAACCAGCCCGGATCATCCAGCTAAGGCCCTTAACTGACCTAATCAATCGGCAAGTGGCCTTCAACTATAATTAGGCCCCGTTTGGAAACAGAATTTTGATTTGGATTTGAATTTCAAATCTTATGTATTTAAAATCTGCAGAATTGAAATATGTGTATTCTAAATTTTGCAGTTTAGATTAAAAAAGATATATAGAGATTTAAAATTGAAGATTTAGATTTTGTAATATTAGAACAGCATCCATCTCAACCAAATCAACCATCAAAGGCTTCAGAGCAATCTGAAACTTGACTCGGAGGGGATGAAGTCAGCGGCGGAGAGCTCAGCCACCATTGCCGTCGTCAATGAGTCGTCGGCGACGCAGAAGAAGAACAGACCAAGTGAGAGAAAGAGGTGATCGATAAAGCCGAAGACAAGACGAAGATCGACGGAGAAGTCCAGGTTGCCGAAGAGCGAGTTCAGCGACGAGTGATCGGCGGGTCTGGCCTTCTTGGTCGCCAGCGTCGATGATGGCTGGGTCCGGTCTCTGTTGGAGTCGAGACAGTAGGTTGGGCCTGGATTTCTTCAATCCAATCCCATAAGAGATTAGAGACTGCAGTGAGAGAGAGTAGATCGAAGGATGTGAGAGAAACCTTGGAGAGTGAAAGAGGAGAAAAGAACAAAGAGAGAGCATGATATGTTTTTTCAAGGAATCCAAGACCTGATGATTTGAAATAACTAGGGTCCCCTAGTTATTTGAAATCATCAAAATTTGCTATCTGAAATCTCTGGGGTGATTTTGAAGAAATCCAAATACTCACTAAAAAAGACAGCCAAACAAGCAGATTTGGATTTGGGGGTTTCAAATCCAAATCCACACTCCCAAATCCCTATATCCAAACAGGCCCTTATATTATTTTCCTCTCGGAAATGGGTGAGATATGTTTTCGGACAAATTGTTTGTAACACAAAAGCCCTCAAATACGAAATTGAAAGTGAAAAATATGGGTTAGACACCTCTAGTGACGAAGTTTGCATTGGCAAAAACCCTGCAAATACAATTTTATTATTTTTTTGGAGAATGTGAAAAATATTATTTAAGCCTGCAAACATCTAGACGAATGTTTCACGAGAAAAACTCTTTTTTTTTTTTTTTTTGGAGAAGAATGAGAAAAAGACCTTCAAATGCAATAATTTTATTTTTGAGACAAAAAAACAAAGGGGTTAGAAACCTTCGCCGACAAATCTCATATCTCTTGAGATTCAAACAAAACAAAAGAATTGTTCTAATTTCACGTATTTTGAACTGCACTTGGAAGTTCCAACAAAATAATTGTTATGATCTTAGCATGCTTTGATCGACCAGAAAGGGAACAGATGCTATGTTGAAGTGAGAAAAGGAAAGAATAGTCAAAGCTTCTGTGATGATGAAAGTTTAAAAGGCCTCTTGTTCAAAATTCACAACTAAAAGGAAGAGAAAAAAGAAAGGTCCCACCGAGATTTGAACTCGGGTTACTGGATTCAGAGTCCAGAGAAGAGAGTGAATAAAAGGCCTCTTGTCCAAAATTCACAACTAAAAAGAAGAGAAAAAGAAAGGTCCCACCGAGATTTGAACTCGGGTTACTGGATTCAGAGTCCAATGTCCTAACCACTAGACCATGGGACCATTGAGCTTACATCCTCCTGCAGCTGAATATAATCCATAGAAGTAGAAAAAAAAATCCTCCCGGCCAGACTAAATTAATCCAATCGAATATCGTCTTAGGCCAACTTTGTTTTCAGAACCAAATATATATGTTGAAAAACAAGAGACAAACCTGACGGATATTGCCCGATGACAAATAAGACATGCAAACCCACATCCGAAAACAGTGATAAAGTTTTATATTGTCTCAAACATCCAATTCATCACACCAAGTTAGCATGCTATGCGTTTGGATTAAAGCTATAACGAAGTATATAGCTTACAGAGTCAGAGAAAAGTTAAGGTCGTGTAAAACTGGCTGTGGGGTTGGATTGGCTCTTATCAAGAACATCTTAAGTGGTATTACCAGCCATTCTGGAGGAGCTGTTGATTTAGCAATTTCATAACATTTATCGCTTGGGATTTGTAGCACTCTGATACTTCTCCGATTAAGTACCCCCCCTCTTTACAAATAACCTAGCAGCCATCGTGTGCCCTAGGCACTTTGAGGTTTCCCTCAGCGAAAGTTGTATTCTCTCTTCCCATCCCTCTCTCATGGATCTCATTCCTTAGCTAGCTCTTTCTCCTTTGGTGTTTCACTAGCGGGGGTGGTTTTTAATTTTGTGCCTTCTCATCCTTAAGCACCCTCTTAGTAATATCATCCTTACAGATTGTCGAGCACTTGTGGAAGAAAAGAGCAGGAAAGCCATTTAAGGAACATCATAGCGACGACATGGCATGGATCACGATCTCCCTAATATGAATTAACGATGCTTCTGGTTTGTCAGATGACCGGTCTTAGCTGGTTTTGTCTCACCAGTGGAGGATCATGGCTGTGAGGTTGCATTACAATAAATTGCTACCAAGATGTTGGCAGCACATTCATAGTGGTTGCAGGTTAACGGCTATGGTTGCAAGGGATCCTTTTTTGGGCCTGAGAGCTTAGTAGTTCTAATCATGCTACTAATGAGTTGCCCGTATCAATTAACAAGTTATGGTAACTACACAATTAAATTTAAATACGGGGATTAATTTAGAGAAAATGCCTATTTATCCAAATTTGAGCTATACTAACTCCACTTACCGAAACATAATAGGGGGAGGAAGCGTTTTGACAAGATCCCCCGAGCACGGATTAGTCTCTGGGCCTAGGAAGCTTTTCAGGACACCGTGTGATTGACAAATCAAAAAAAAAAAAACTCCACTTACCCAAACATCTTATAAGATCACCCACTTACTCAACAAATTACATATTTTTTGCCCTAATACCCAATTAAGTATTTTTTATTATTTTTTGTTTACTTTTGAGACAATTTTATCCTCCATCCTTTTGTCACTTAGGGAGAGAGAAGTCATCGGAAACTTCACCGCAGTCCTGTCACCAGCCACCAGTCATGGGACTCCGGTCATTGGTCGCCAGAAATCTCGCCAGAGGTCACCAAATGTCCCACACAAAAAAAAAAAAAATTCGGAGATCTCATAGGTCACCGGAGAATATTATTGTCTCCCAATAAAACCCAATAAAAAGTTTATTGCCCCACAATAAGAAATTTATTGCCCCTAATAAAAAGTTTATTGTCCCCCAGTAAAATTTTTATTGCCCCCCAATAAAATGTTTATTGAAGGTCAATAATTAGTAAAAAAATGAAGATGTTCTTGATTTTGAAAGTTTTCAGAAGTTTATTGACTCCCTAATAAATATTTATTTATTGACTCCCAAAAAAAAATATTATTGCCCCGCAATAAAAATCAACATGATCTATATGGACTCTATTTTAGTAAAGTCCGGCGATCGGCGATAGGTGACCGGCCTCCCGCGAAGTCTCCTATGGCTTCGCTCTCTTCCATTTTCTCTCTCTATGTGACAAAGGGGTGAGGGGAAAATAGTTTTAAAAATAAACAAAAAACTAAAATAAAAAAAAACTTAAGTGGGTATTAGAGAAGTACTTATTCGAGTCATTGTGGGTAAGTGAGAAAAAAAAAAGTGAGCGGCGTAAGGGGGAAAAAAGTCTCTAGAATTAGAGTAAATATTCAAAATCCCTATTTTTGTTTCCCATCCAATGTGATTTTGAGTTGATTTTTATTTTTTATTATTACATAGAATTGAGAATTCATAACAACTAGCTTGTTATCAAACTCAATACGATTAGACTCTTGGCCTTTTGCCTGCACTTTTGATAAGCTAGGAGTTTGTGTTGACTCTCTATCTTCCCAGATTGCTTTCTTGTAGGGTTAGGAACGGGTCGAGCCCATATACAAATTTGCTGAGCTCGGGACCAAGCCCAAACTTTTCGGGCCAATCCAAAATCGTGTTATCCATAAGATGGGCCTAAACTAAATCCGAACCGAAAATTTTCTGGCCGGTTTTCTGGGTTTTTGGGCTCAAACATGCCCAAGAAAAATGGAGGGGTTGATGATGTTACAGAGGAGGTTCGGAGATTGATGGAAACAAGAGCTGCGACGACGCCGAGGAAGCAGAAGAAGGAGTCATTTCGTTGCCCCTGAAAGTAGAAGAAACCAACTCTTATTGGGTGTGTGAATTTGGGGTTTGGATGAAGAAGAGCTCCCTCTTTGTTTTTTTATGAGAGAATCGGGAGTTGGATCTGCACATGAAATTAAGCTCTATTTTGTCGCAGATTTCCAACGATAAGTCTCGGAGGACCTGGGCGATTTAGGTGGTGGCGATAGTGCTATTCCTTATGATCGCAAAGGGATTCAAATTTGCTCACCACCAATATTTTGGTGGTGATACCACCACTCAATACAAAACTGCCACATGTTATAAAACATAATTATAGTTTATCATGATGTTTTATTAAAAAATTATATTTTAAGTATTCAATTAATTCTATATGATGTGGCAAGTTTTAATAGGGTGGTGATATCACCACAAAATAAAAGTGGTGAGCAAATTTGAATCCATGGCGAAGGCTGTGGTAGTCAGAGTGGGGGACATAAACGAGAGCGTATTTATTGTTATTTTACCAAAATGAACAAATCAATTCTAAGTTTTCAATCCAAA
Source organism: Rosa chinensis (assembly GCF_002994745.2). Classification (NCBI taxonomy): domain Eukaryota; kingdom Viridiplantae; phylum Streptophyta; class Magnoliopsida; order Rosales; family Rosaceae; genus Rosa; species Rosa chinensis. The sequence goes on from NC_037092.1 coordinate 28,912,152, forward strand.
AACAAAAGGTCTACATTAAGCTTTCAATCCTCATTGATTCTTAGGTCTCATACCCAACAACAATAGCAAATACGCTTCCAATCGGGCCCAATGCGCTTTCAATTTTTATTTTTATTTTAAATTTAGGATCAGGATCGGACCGGGTTTGATGCGGTTCAAACTCGGAGTAATTCAGTTTGCTATACTTTTTTTTATAAAACCCAGACCTAGCTGGTTGGTTAAGACTGATTTTTCGGGTTTTTGAGGTTTTTTTGCGCACCCCTAGTCTAGATTAAGTTTCTTGAATTCATAAACTCTCATTTATAGAGAAATGACTAATGCGAGTAGACTATATGACATTGAACTAATTTCACATTGATTTAGATAAAATTATCTTTAACATATTGGAAATTATTCTATGCACCGACGGTGTAAGTGACCCAACACTTATAAAATAATCACAACCCTTGATATTTATTATCAACTTTATTTTTAATAAACAAAAAATATATTTAATGCAATCTAACCATTTATTTATATTAGGGCAAGTGCACGTCGGTACTCTGAATGCTCAACCCATATAACACGATGCTTGAGAAACATATTATTAGTAGAAGCTTTGTGCCACTCAACGCATTTAATGTTTTAAACTACACCATGCTTTTCTGCTTACATAACTACAATTATTGAAGATGTGACTTAAGAAATAGGTCATGAATTTTGATCAAAATGGATTTATAACAACCAGATTAATTATGGAACTGAATTTCAAAAACCCGAGAAAGTTATCCCGAATGAACTCACTTAGATTCCGATCTTCCCTTCCCTTCCCAATTTAATTTGTTTCCCTGTCATTGCTCTAGGATGGCGACTAGACAACGACACGAGTAATCAATCTACTTTATTATCTCCATACAACCAATATATTCTCAACCAAATCCCACTCTATGGAATTAGTTCTTTCAGCCAAAAAATATCAAGAAAGTATTTAAAAAGTGACAATGACATAATTATTATAGAAAAATCTCGAAATTATCGAGATAAGAGAAATTAGTAAAACCTCCAATTTTGTTTTTTGAGCTCTTGATGGTAATTCTGTTTTTGACCTCCAAATATATCGGCCATTCTGCAAGCTAGGGGTTTTAGCTTGTAGTTTATTTATTTTGTGTAATTGCGATAACTCCAATATTTATCACTCAAATTTTGTTACTTGATCAATTTTTTTATTTTTTTTTTCAAAAAAAATAATAATTTTGTTTATGCAATATGCATGGTCCCAAAAGAAGAAAAATGAAAAAAAGATAGTGGATTGAAGTTTGATGAATGAAAGAGGGTTAGCCAAAATAATTGGACAATTCACATGCTGCATTATTTATAGAGAATCATAGATAGAGATATAGAGAGTGGACACTAGGCCACGATAAGGCACATGCTGCTATTAAATTGTCTCAAGAAATTGCCAATACTATCACAAGAAGCTCTGCGTACATTTATATGAGTCACTCAAGTCACACTACATTTATACGGTGGACAGATGCAATGGTTTTAGCTACCAAGTTTGATGAGCCTGTTTGATTGGTTTGGTTTCATGGTTCCATTGATGAACCTGAATTATGTTGCCAAAAATTTTGAATTTTAAGTTCAAATTTTCTAACTGTGGTCCTAAGACTTGTACTTATGAGTTATGACTATTGTTTTATTGAATATGAAATTACATAGGTAGTAACCTTTTATTGTTATGTCCTTATTTAGTGAGTCATTATGTGTAATTTCACTCATTATGAATATAATTAATATCTCTTTGATAACAATAAAATGATATAAAATTTGTTTGGTTTTCGATTCTTATTTATTAATCGTTAAATTAGATATAAAGATTAGTTATATATATGCATTTGATACATTATCTCAATCTCTTGGTATAGCTTCAACAAATGAGAAACAAGACTTGCATGGGTCCTCACCTTGTTGATACAACAATGTACTTCAAATTTGTAATGCATCACAGTGGATCAATAGCAACAAAACTTGGAATTGAAAGAGGTACTTGCTCTTTCATAAACTTCACGAGATCATTGAATGATATATTACGAAACCCATACGAACAAAATAGTGAGAAGAGTTGGAAGGGAATTTGGATTTAAAATCCAACCAATCTCATTCTCCCACCCAACAATAATGTTTCGTTATCAAAGATCGATGATTACGACTTCACATCAGCCCAACCCTACGTAGTACTATCCATCATAAATTCACAATTCACAATCTCCACAAACAATTGCACCCACCATCTCTTTCAAAGTTTCAATTCCATCACCTTCCACATTATCTTTGTGCTCATTAAACTCAGGAAATTTAGACCCCAGATCAAAATTAGGGAGCAAGCAAAATCAAGCATCATTAGCAGTAGTAAAAGTTGGTACTTGGTCTTGAATTGTGTTGAATGAAAGTGGTGCATTTGTTTTGGTTTTGAGTTTTCAGAAAAATCTATTGTCTTTCAATTAAATGAAACTTTTACTTCTTAAAATTGTCTGAATGAACGAAAATTAGACATATTACTTTCCTTTCAATTTCGAGTATAACTACAAAAACAAGTAAAATGAGTATGATTTATTAAACGAGCTTCAATTAACAAGCCAAACTTCTTATAGAATACAAGCGGCTCACGAAGTTTACGAATCAAGCATCGAGTACTCACCATTTGAAAAGTTTCATATGGTCAAAAGTGGAACAAGCCAAAAACAACCTCCAGTTCTATCCAAACAATTTACAACCCTAACCAAATAACTTGATTCATAAACTTCAAACACACATGAAATCCCCAAAATCCCACTAACATATAAAATCTAACAACTCACAACATCCAATCGTCACACTCACACGTTAGCTATGTCACAACCCATTAGCACCAACACCATCACTATGAAGAATCTGCTTGTTGGCTAGTCCAGAAAAGAAAAAAGATCACAGCTTTAGAATCTCCTACAAATCGAACCCAACTTCTTTTCTTTGCAGAATCACGAAAAATGATGACTACACAATCCACATGAAATGATTCATGTTAGCACACATTAAAAGTTATTCACACAAAATTATTGATTCTAGTACATAAAAATTTATACAAAATCATAGCAACGCAACCAGCTTCTTCATTACAATTCCATTAACACATAAAAAACCCCATAACAATAGAGTATAGATCCAACAAACTACTCATGATGAACTAAAATTATACATGTATATTTAGCATCTGGCCATCTGGGTCAGCTTCGCCTCTCCAGACATTACAAAATAAAACCCGAATTAAAAACCCATTAATTGTTTGATTAATCCCATCATTAATCAAGCTCTTAAAAGTTGTAGTTGTTGTGTATTTTATATAGGTAAAATTATACTATTTTGGATGTATATGGGCCGGGTTTGGGCTTAAAAAAAATCAGCATCTCCAGTCCAGCCTCACCTCTCCGAGCCCAAAATAGTGGTGACTGGGCTTCCGAAAGGACACGATTTGACTGCTGACCATGAAGGCCGTGACCCGCTCCGAGACCCGAATGTCCTCCATCTTCAGCTCCTGCAGCCTCCGCACGTATTCGGGAACGTGCAGTAGGTCCCACACCACCCCGGACCCACCGGGCTTTAAGACCCGGACCATCTCACCGACCACCCTCATCCTCTCGGCCGAAGCCTCCACCGTCCGATGCCCGTACTCCTTCCCTACGGTGTGGACGAACACAGCGGATACCACCACGTCGAAGTAGTTGTCCCCGAACGGCAATCTCCTGGGGTCGCCCTCACGGCAGGTCACGTACTCCCCGACACCTTCCAGCTTGGCGGTCCGCAAGGTGGAAAGGCTCGTCATCTTGGACCGGTCCAACCCGACGACCCGGCCCGAGCTGCCCTCCTTCTTGAGCTGGGTGGCGACGGCGTTGAGGAGGATGCCGCGGCCGCAGCCGAGGTCGAGGGCGTGCTTGACGGTTGACCAGTCGTTGACGGAGGCGACCATGCGCTGGACGACGTCGTAGTGGAGGGGGAGGGAGGAGTGGAGGAAGTGGAAGGAGGCGAAGAAGAGGCAGAGGGCGGAGAGCGCGGCGACGGAGCCGGTGAATCCGGCGGCGAAGCGGGCGGAGCCGATGGGGAGGAGGCGGTGGAAGAAGAGGGTGATGGGGTCGAAATATGTGAGGTAGAGGAGGGACAAAATGGTAAATAGCACGGCGTGGAAGAGTAGGAACAGTATGGTCTGCCACTGGTCGAGCCCGTATATGGCGTAGATCTGGGTCCAGTCTCTGTTGCCTGATTTCCCCATTTTCCAATCTCCGAAACAAAACTTGCAAATCTGTCACAACGAAAAAACAAAAACAGTCAGCAACCAACTGAAAACGAAAGATCTGGATTTATACACAGTAAACAGTAGCAGCTTTTTTCAAGCAAATGCTTCACTTTCCGGACCTTTTCCCCGGCAACCGGGCCGAGCCGGAGACTATATACAGATATGGGTTGCGAAACTTACAGTTGATGAAGAGCTTGGATCAGATCAACCGAGCGGAGGGAGAGAGATTGTGCGAGGATCCCAGAAAGAAAAGAGAGGGAGATGGGGGATTAAGAGGAGGAAGAAGAAGGTGTCATTCAGTGCGGGAAATCTGCACAAGGTGTCAGTAGTGTAGTTGGAAGACCATAATGAATGATGATTTCAACACGTTTTTGGGTTCGTCGGGTTGTGGCTTTTTTCCCAACCGTAAAGAACGAATCAAAGAAAAGAAGGGTTTATAAGGAGGAATTGGGGATTGGGGCTGGAACCCAAAAAAGGGTTTTACTAGAAATTCTTACTCTCAGAGACAGAGAGTTCCAGTGGGTGGTGTGAACTTGTTTTTTTTTTGCACGGGGTTTTGAATTTAAGAGAGAGAGAGAGAGACAGGAGGAGAGGAATTTTGCTTTAAAAGTTGGAAGGAGAAGTAGATATAGATGTTGGGTGGTTAACCGGGGAACCGGCTCGGCAGGTTACTGACCTTTTAGGAAGGTGGATATTTCTGGTTTAAAGTTGGAGATTTTGAGATTAATAAGTGGGTATATCTTTGTAATCATGATTTCTTATGGCTTGTTAATGATGATTTCTTTCTATCTAACGGTAAAATTCTCTTCTTATGTTTACCCAAAAAAATAAAAACTTTATTAACGGTTTGATTGTGGTAATAATTTTTTTTTGACTAAAAGTAATAACGGAAAATGAGCATTCGTAGTTGGTTCAGTTGGCAAGGGCAGACTTAAGGTGTAATCTCATACAAGTTCGATTTCTACTACCAAAAATCTCTCATTTGGTAGGCAATCTAGAAAATGTCCTGCATAATTTCATACCAATGGATTGGGCTGGGACACTGGTCAATTTCGTAAGTCATGTTGGGTTGAGGTCGTAGGTTTGCCCTAACCCTGATAATGTATGGAAGTCTCCTTCTTATCTAAACTTTTTTTATTAAAAAAAAAAGAGAAAAAAAAAAAAGAGCCTTCGAGTTTTGTACCTTTACTAATATCTTGTTATAGAGAAATACTTTATATACTAGATAAGAAGGTTGTTCTCTAGTAGGCATTCTCATCGACTCACGCACTTTGTCATCTTCTTTCATTGCCTCCATAAGCAAGGATAGAGAAATTTGAATCTAAATCAGTTTCGAAAATTATAATGTGATATTTTAGGATATTTCATGAGTTACTTTCTACAATCAATGTACCAAATTCTTGTATATGCCTATCGTGATTGGCCATTGTTACTCATTGAATTTGGGTGGTAAGGGTGGAGTATGAATTGTTCATATCATAAGTTTCGTTATTGTTTCACAAACCTATAACAATTATCTGGTATGTTAACAATTTTACCAAGTCTGGTCGCCCTAACTCTAAATTTAGTTCAATGAATTAATATCAAATTAGCAAACATTACATGACTAATCCAAGTCGGTGCTTTGATTCCACTATCTTTCACAACTTCGCAAAGCTGAGTTTTTCAAGATACCTTCCCATAGTTTCAAATCATCCACGTCCTTCTGCATTGACATTTTAATCTCCCACCATATTTTCATGGAAGCTTCACCATTTCCACAACTCTACGCATTGAAATACATTCTTTTTTTAGTACGTAGTTTAGACATTGAGTCCGGCAACCGAACGCGTCTTTCTTGTTGCAAAGAACTGTTCAATCTGCCAGTGAATCTTACTGGGCATATCTTCTTGCACCTTTAGAACGTACGTTGAAGCCAAAAACAAAGCGTAATAATAAGAAAAAATCGAATTGAAAATGAACTGGGGACAAACTTAAAGTTTGTGTGTCCTATTAGAAATAAAAAAGAATTTTGCTGCCGTTGTTAAAGTTTTTTTCCGGCAAGTTTGAATATTACGTATGAAATTAGGATCCGCAAATCATGGACGTGGGTAATCTTGACCGCAGATAGAGGGCAGCGGAGGGTCTCCTTCCTTTTGAGATTGATGTTTAAATTGACTAGTTCCTTTATTTAATGGCATTTTGACACAAAACTCCCTTCACCAGTCACTCACAGCTCCAGTCCAGTACGGGACTACTACCTTTCAGCTTCAGTTGTTCCCTTCAGAATAGGCCATATGCCTCCACCCAAATATATCTCTATTCTTACTCTGTTATCATAGAAAATGAAATATTTCTTAAAAGAAAAAGACTTAAGACCTAACTGGGTGGTTTTTTATTTTTTATTTTTTTAATGACAGGAGAGGTTTTTGGTTCTAATTTTTTATCATTGTTCATACAACAATTTGTGATTGTTGATTAAATTTAGATAAACATGCTTTTCTTTTTTCTTACATTGGAAGGAATTGAGCTTCTAAAAACATCTAACTATTACCCTCCTTAATCTCCTCAACCTCTCACACTACTTAAGCTTACTATAATAATAATTTTAGTAAACTATGTTTGACAACTATTGAGACTACTTTAAACGAGACTTCATAACAGCGTACTTTGTTATTGACTCGCCTTATTCTATATTGTTTGAAAAGAATGTGCAGAATAATAATGTATATCGCACGTTCACGTCAGCAGTTACTTCAAAAGATTATTTTCCCTAAAGAGATGGTTCTCAATCTTGTAAATCACATTTGAGATGAAGTTCTTTAATGGTATACCTAAAAAGGACCCTAGAAACTCTAGGTCTCTTTTCAAACTTTTCGACCATCCCCTTTGTCAATGAAGAGACCTTAACCCCAGCACGGGGCAACCACATTAACAAGGGACATCATAGTCTTACATAGTCGAAAATTTCCCTAATGTTGTGAAATGATAAGTCCCTACATACCTAGCGTCCGCCTCACCGTCCTACTCCATCCAAGCAAGCTGAAGGTCAACATTATAGCTAGTCTCCGAACGTCTCAAGCAACACGGCATAGAATGCTTGAAACCCTAGGACGACCCAAGATGACATTTCTCTTCTTTTTTTTCTTGACCAAAAGCATATCCAACGTACGAAATTAATCATAAACAAATTAAAAGAAAAAAAGAAAGGTCACTGTGGTAGTTGAAAATATAAAAAAGAAAGTCATGGAAAATTAAATAGAGCTAGGTCCCATTTTTGTCTTTGGAGAAAAGTATACTTGTCCCCAACGACGCTGATAACGCGGGATATGACATAGACTGACACCGTAGCCAAAAGTCGCTACCCAATTTCAGCTAGTGCTAAACAGCACCGACTGGAGTGGATTGGTAATCCCATGAATTAAAACTCTTAATTATAACTAATTCCATAACCAGCTAAAGTGTTGCATCACCTTTCTGATTCAATCAAAACTTGGTCTTGAAGCGTGAGCTCTTTGATTAATTGTGTCTTATGTCCAGTGTATAGTAGCTCACTAGCTCGATCTGATTGATTCGATCAAAACTTGGTCTGTAAGCATGAGCTCTGTGATTAATCGTGTCTTATGTCCAGTGTATAGTAGCTTCATCTGATTGATTTGATGTAGCTATTATTTCAAGTTATAACCAAACAGTGTTTTTGGCTCTTTAAATTTAATTTGGTTTTGGTTCATTAAAAAAAAAACGATACGATTTTAATTCTTATATCGACTTATCGAGTGGTTGATGTTATTAGAGTTTGGTCAATTTCAAATTAAGATAACTCATTAATCATTTTACATGTTAGAAAATTGGCCGTGATTTTTTTTTCTTTTTGCACATTTTACAATATAAATAAGTTAGATGAGTGTTGAATCATGCGACATGATTAGTGTTGTAACTTGTAACTCATATTATAATTAACGATATAATTAATTATTTATGAAGGCACAATCTCACAACATAAAATATTTATTTCACAAACAATATTACTATTGTCGACGTACACTTAATCACCTTGCATCAATATTACTATTATTACTCCCGCTTATTCTCCACAATCAATCTCATAATATAATTATAGACTCGAAATTAACAATACAATTACGGACGTGTCAAAATCACATTTTCTTCCCAATCGGTCACCTCCCTAATCTTATCTTTAGACTCACTAACATACCGACATCATGCAAAAAAAAAAATATTGTTAGTTTCTTCCCATATTTCATATTATCTAATGAAATCATTACAAAATCGATCAGAGTATTTGTTTTCCATGAATGCTGCAAATCTGCAATCCTACTTCATTGATCACTCTAAATGGCAAAAACCGAATTAGTGTCATGATTGCTCAATGTCATGTTAAATGTATGCAAACCGAGTAATCACGCAAAGCCTGCCTCATATTCTTAAATGAACACGTACTGTTATGAAGCCATCTAATCGTATAATAGCTAGCTGGAATTCGCCTATCACCACTTGAACAATGTAAGTTATCGATCCTTCCATGAAGGTATTCATAAACAGACCGACCCATCTGAGTTGAGTCCTCCCTCAAATCCGTAAAGACTAGATCAAAATCGGCAAAAACCTATAGTATAATTGTAGAGAGGTATTTTATTCCAAGGCGGGAAGCACTAGATAGAAGTAGATAGCAGAAAATTCTCATGAGTCATGACGCGTCTTTAGAAACCTAACAGTATAAACTAATCAACCAGGATTAAGATCGATTCAAGTCTACAGATCTCATTAAGGATTAAGAACAAGAACATACAAATGATACATATAATAGTTCAAACCACACATGATGGCATCAGAAACCATCCCCAGTTTATGATTAATAATAGCAGAGACATTTTAATTTGACATGTTAATCAAGATTCAACATGCCTTGGTATTATAAACATACGAATACATTTCTCTCTCTCTGCCGTCTTTATTGTTTCTAGACAATCTTTCATTTGTTTAATTTTTTTTTTTGCGATAGACTTTCATTTGTTTATAATTGTTGTTGTGCATTAGATAAGTCGACATTTTGTGATTAAAGAAAGATGAAAGATGTAGGCTTTGTTGAATTTCAAGATGGAGAGATTCTGTTTTGTATGTTCCCTAGTCACTGGGGTACTGCTACTCTGCTGGTTGGTTCGTACTTCATACAAACTACAAAGAGAGTGGTATTTACTGAATTACTGTCAAAAGTCAAATTCATTAATTTAATATTAGTAACTTGGGTGATTTGAAAAGCACAAAAAAAAGAAAAAGAAAAGAACTTTGGTGATTTAGGAATTAGGAGTATTCATAGCCTTGTTTAAGAGAAGACGAAAAAGAGTATTCATAATCGATAAATTGAAAAATCTGAATGCAAACTTAAATAGGTGACATGACTCGATCCGCATAACCTACTTGATAAACAATTTCTGCCGTTCAATTCGATCAATTTAGCCCATTTTCCAGCTATCTTGGAGACTGATTCTCAAATTGTGCACAGTAATTTGATTATGAGAGATGGGCGTAATACCTCAACCTTGGGGCGTTTTTATGATGATATTGGTGCCATTCTGGATGCTCATTCTAACTTGAAGGTTACTCACACAAGGAGGTCTGCAAACACAGTAGCTCATCTCATGGCTGCATGTTCTAGTTCTTTTACTGAAGAAACTTTTTATTTTTCAGCTCCTTCCTTTCTTCTTACGGCTTTGGCAGCTGATTCTTGTAATATGTAGTTTGTTTTCTATATTTTAATAAAAAGTGACCTCATTCTATCCAAAAAAAAAAAAAATTCTTATAATAAAATTGGTTACATATCTTCACAAAATCATACGTATAATAATATAACGATCAAACATGTATTGAATTGTATATGTCTCGACAAAACTATTCAATAAACATATTAAGTGGTCATCTACGGGCTAAAACGTTAACCCCAGACCACCTATTTGTTAATCTTATTTTTGCGAGATCACCGGCAAATGACCTTTTTTTTAATTCCTCTTTAGTTTCGTTCATTTCATACAAATTTTGAGTTGTGTTGGAAATTTGACATTCTTGCTTAACAATCGATTCAGAAGTTCTACACCCTCCTTCAGTGAGAAATGTTTTTGTTTTCATGGACAATATTTTAGTGAGGCATAATTGTCAAATTGCTACCCTAGGTTTCACCTTAGTGCTAACTTGCTACCTTAGGTTTTATTTCAGCTTATTCGCTAGCCTTCCATCAAATTTGCTCATCTAAGCTTTCAAGATTAACCAATTTATTTTCATAAATTTCAAAATTAGCCATTTTCTACCTTAGATTTTCAAAATTAATTCATGTTTGGAAGAAGAGATAGACAAATTAATCTAACAAAAATATAGCAAATTGGCAGAAATAATACTTAGGGTAGCAAAATGGCTAATTGTGAAAACCTAGAGTAGCAAATTGGCTATTAAGCCTTTTAGTGATGATTACGTACATTTGTCAAACTATTGGTTGGAATGAAAAAATGTACTCCTTTTTTCCGTACGTAAGACTTTCTTTTAGTGGATTTTTAGAAAAATTGGATGGTTTTGAAAGGGATGCGTACCCAATTGTACTTGGTACAATTCCACCTTCAACAAGATGAAGACGATGATGAGGCTCCTAGTTTGATTGTTGTCCACAATGTCAAACACTCGAAATTTCAAAACCTAAAAAAAATATTAGTACGACTTGTGCTTGGCATTTTTCCTGTAAACTAAGAGCTGCTACTGCTACCTAACCATTTATATATATAGACCCATTGGATCAGACCTAACATTGACTAATGTTAATTGGTTTCTCTATTTAATCCAAAGGAAGGTGTCACATTTCGAAACCTAGGCCTGCAATTATTTCAATCTAGAATGAATTCTCAACAAATAATACTTATTTGGATCGAGGAAAATGGAGTTGAATTATTAATGAATATATGATATGCTATCCAGCCAAGTTTCCACTTTGAATGAATATATCTGTTCATGGATTCGGAACCGAAAAGTCAATTCCGGCAACAGATGCATCCATGGAATTTCAGTACCAACTGCAGTACTGCACCAGCAGTAGTTTCTTACTAGAAAAACTGCACCAGTAGTTGGCAGCCTGCAACTAATTAGAATATTATTATTTTTCGGTAAGTTTAAGCTATACAACTGAAATTTCAGTGAGATAAGTAAATAAGTTCAATGATTTCATCTCAGAAAAAAAGAAAAAATGCATAATGACCCACCTCAAAGAAAACGGTAAAAAAAAGTCAATATTTAAGCAATTTTACCTTCACAAACTTGTCATAGCACAATGCTACAAACAAAAATTGAAATCTTGGAACAGAAATAAAATAAATTGAGCCAAAGATCTTGATCTTTCTTTAACTCTTCTACGAGTGATTTTTGTGTGGTACAGGACTATTAGAGCAACTCCAACAGATTCTCTATATTTTGATTTTTCTCTACTTTAGGGAAAAATAAGCCTCTTTTGCTCCAACAGATTCCCTATAACTATCTCTATTTTAGGGAAAGTGAGGAGAGAGAAAACCAAATTCCCTATATTTACAGCAAACTCCAAAATTTTAAAGAAGAATATGAAGATTTTATAGATTACTGTAAACTAGGGAATCTGTTGGAGTTGGAAAAGAAAAATAGGCTAAAGGTTTGACTTTTGCTTCTCTATAATACAAAAATTATAGGGAAGCTGTTGGAGTTGCTCTTACGTATCCGTGGTTCCGACCACTACGACGCCGATACGTGCATGCTAGGGACAAAAAAAAAAAAATGAACGAATCTTGACATGAATCAATCAGATTATCCCGAATTAAGCAGACAGGGTAGGACTACTGGATAATTGCAATAAATAGATGGGTCTTGCAAAAAAATGAAAGGCTGTGATGACAAACCTAGGTCACCACCAAGTAGTTCTTCATATGTTGCTCAATTAGTTACAGTTAAAAAAAAAAAAAATTGTTTTTGCCCACGAAAATCACTCCTCAATTTTTTGTTTTAGTATGTGGAAGAGGGCAGGATTGAAAATAGCCCCAAAAGTCCCCATTAAGGTGTATTTGCTCCCCATTGAAAATTAAGAAATCCTTGAAGATATTATTTACTTGCCTCATCCTTTAATAATATCTCGTTCAAACATGTTTTATGAAAAGCAAACCTCAGTGTATATAATCTTGCCAAGCTTGGTCACTCGCTTAGACCCTCTGTAGTTTAGTTTCAGTAGTCTTTTCGTACGAAGAAAAATACATAGATAAAAGAAAAAGGCCCAAGAAGTAAACTACACATTAACCTTAGGCAACCAAGGGCTAGGGACCTAAAACTTCTCTGTTTGTCATAACTATCCTCTATTCCATTTGGTGAGACAAAGCCCATATTTAGGCCGAATTAGTAAAGGCGATTGGCCCAAGAAAGATGAACTCAAATGCTTTGCTGCCATAACTCATAACTATCAGAACAAGAAAGTCATTACTCATACCACCTCTAGAAGCCATCAACTGGGTGCAGCAATCCAGAATGCAAGTTCATTGCAAAATTTTCAGTTGCAGATTTCACTGATAAAAATCGAGAAGAATTACAATGGTGCCATTTTCTTGAATTAGAGCACATTGGTAACCATACACTTCCCTTGTAAACTTGACCCTCACGTTAGCATGTTTCCTCAGACCAGAGTTGATCCTACCAGACACCTCATGATATTGATCAAATACTATCAAATTCAAAAATGCAGGTGAGCGCCGTCAAGAATCCTTCTCAGCAATTCGTTTGCCCTGAAATATCATAAAGAGACATAAATTTCCCTTGGCCTTTCAGTAAAGGATGCATACAAGCAAGCAGATTAGAGAGCGTGTGTGTGTGTGCGCATGCAACCAAGTTTACCACGTTCAACCTTAAGCAGATTTTGATACAAATTCAGATATCCTTAATACTTGAATTTACATCAAAATTTTGTGAATATCCAGCAATTGCATTTCTGAGTTTCAGTGTTTACACATACTTATTGAAGTCAGCCTTGTCAAACAGCATTTCAACTGTTTCTGACACTATATGCTATTAAGAAAGAGGGTGTTGGAATATACCCGAGATGATAACAATATGAAAAATGAACCTATTTGACCAGATTCCACCAAAATAACTTTGATATAAACAAGCAGGAGTTCTCACTTCTCATGAGTTTAACAAACTCCCAGCTACAACTTGTAAGGAATGCAAAGAGAGATTTTAACAAAATTTAGTTTGTTTGCAATAGTTTATTACGCTTTCTATTTCCATCAAAGGCGTTAAATAACAATGGTGCTATAACTGAAATAAAGCTCTAGACCAACTGAAAGTGAGAACTCATACACATCAAGTCATATCGGAGTCTAGGACAACTAGCTCATCTCAAAGCCATTGATTCAGTGATATATAACTAATTTAAAGTTCTGTTGCAAAAAGCAATGCCAGATAAATTTACCTCACCAAATACGCAAATTTACCACCACAACAATCTATCGGCACGGTACAGAAAGCCTCATAAATTAGAAGAGTCCCAGCTGGCATAAACAGCATCAATGATTTTCTCATGCAGTGTGGCCCCAGAACAAACAATTATTCCTCTATCAAGGCCTTCTAAGTATGGTCCCTTTGAAAAGTCCAGGGGCCGCCCTCCAGCATCAGTGACCACACCCCCAGCCTCTTCCACAATGACAACACCTGCAGCATGATCCCATATCTTCTCCTTGTACCCTGTCCTTGCAAACTTCATGAACAGCTCAGCATCTCCCCGAGCTATGGCTGCATATTTCACCATGCTATAGACACGCATGGGCTTCTTTCTACCATCTCATATGAAACAAAAGTACCAATTTAGAAAACGAGTAAAACTATACGCCAAAATCTTCCCACACGAGTAAAAATGGCAAACAAGGTTGAGTTTGAGATTCATATTATAATGCAACCAAACAAAAAACAAGAAACTCAATCATTAAAGAACAAATAAAAATCACAAGAGGGAGGTAAAGCTAGGTTGTTTTGAGTGGTCTCAATTTGTTTTAGATAGCATAGTGATCTACTAAAAGAAATCACATTACAAGGAAATTGCCTCAAAGAAAAACAAGGTGATTATGAATGATTCTAAACTACAGGAAATGACATATGCTGTCAAGATCCTATTCCCTTATATCTGATTAAGGAAAATAAGTTAACAAAAAGATCAACAATCTCTGCCATACATGTGATAAACCGAGTACATACCATTAAACAGCATTTTGTGTATTTAGAAAGAAATGCCTCAAACTAGAAAAACATACTTTTATACCTCTTGTATGATCATAGTAAGTAGGAAACTTACAATAAAAGTGCTCCTTCTAATTAGTACCTCATGTTATTCTTTTTTTGTTTTCAGTTCACTTCTAATTAATGCTCCCTCCAAAGTCCTCATTCATTCTAGTCTGAAAATCGTTCACATGTATAGAAACTTATATGTGAAAAAATTTACCTTAGCCCTACGCTGTGAGCAAGCTCTTCTGTGAAGGAGTGGTTTGAATTTGCTTTCTCCACAGGTTCACAACTAGTAGCCAGTGCTGGGTCATCGATGGAAGAAACCCGAATAAGTTTAGCAGAATTTGGCCACTCAAACTTCTTATCTCCATGGATGGGTGGCTGCATCCATGCCTCCCCACTATCTTTTCTCGCATACATCACACAACCTCTTTCCCATATATCAGGAGAAGGTGGAGACGACTTTGACATGGCTTCATGGTACTGATAATGATAATTGAGCAATTCCTTTTTCATTGGGTAATTAGGGCACCCTAGTACCCCAATAACAGCTTTTCCATCCTCAATCAAGGCTAGAGCTACAGCATATTGATCCCCACGCACAAACCCTAACGTTCCATCAACAGGATCAAGTACCCAGTGCCTTCCTTTGGGGCCTCCTACTGAGTTGCATTGGCTGATAGCCTCAAGAATTTGAGATGTCGTGAGGGCTTTTGATGGACCTTTAAGACCATACTTAGGTGCTCCAGCTAAGCATTCATTCACAGTATTCACAACAGCTTGCAGCAAACCTACTGAGTCAGCCTTAGAGAGAGTTTGTACATCTTCTTCAGCAATAATGGATACATTTTGACTCCCAAAGAATTCAGATAGTATCCAGCTAACAGTGGCTTGGACACTCCAATCTGTTAATGCCCAATCCCGATGAAATTAGTCAAATCCATAGTAAATACAACCAGGGATTCAGGTTTAGAAAGTCCCTGTTTCTAAAATATAAAATCAAAGGTGCATTATACTCATCTAGAAATAAAGTCTATCCTTTAAGCATCTGCAAACTTATTTCTTCTCTTAGTTTGGGCGAATGTTAGGACTATCATCCAGGCCTTCTAGAACTGATGGGATATTTAGCTATTGCTGCATGATTTCATACTTGAAGAATTCAAAGTAAACAGAAAAGAAAAGGAATTCACCCCTTCTTCTAACAATGACCTAACAATATGGCACCAAACGACAGATATGAGCATCACAACCCTGAATCGCCACAAAGAGCATTGACTGATCCATTAATCATATTACACCTAACCTTAAAAAGGCACTACATTGCATAAGTGTGCCAAAAATAATGAAAATCCAAACAGAAATATTCAATCGAAAACCAACAAGGCTAGAAAGCTGCATCACTACTTCAGTCATAAGAATCATAACTCATAAACAAGTTCAGCTTTCCTTCACTCAAGTTCACAATACATTCACTACATAGTATTCTTTGTATCCTTCACTTGGTCACCACCAAAACACAGAACAAAACACACTTTTTCAGAGCACTTCCAAAATCAATTTCTTTCAATTTCAAAAACCAAAAACTACATTTACAACACACACTCCAATATGTAAAAGCAAAATTCCATAAACATAATCAAGAACAAAGGTTAAATTCGAAACTTTCAAAGTACCAACCTGCAATTGTTACAGGGGAATCATCGTCTTTGGACTTCACCTGGTCAGTGCTAGCTGAAACCAAACCCTCTTGAACTCTCTGACACAGAGCACAAGCCATGTGCACCACTCTAACGGCCACGTCCAACTCCTTAGCGTACTTATCGTCCTCCATACTCCAATTTCAGCAACTTGAGAAAAGAAAAAAAACCCAGATGGAAAACTACCAGTTGCAAGACAAAAAGACCACGACAATCGTTTTGAGATGCCCAACTGGGGATTTGTGCAAATTAAGGTTCCTACATTCTTGGGTCGTTGATTGTTGGTGATGATTGTAATGCCGTACAATGGCATTCAGTGAAATCATAGGGGCATGAAAACTATTCGAATTGGGCTTGTTTTGGGGTTGTTGGCGTCTGGCTCCAGACAAAGTGAAGAAAAGCGCATGGAATTGATAGTGTGTAAATGTTTCGGTTCAGTTCCAATTTGGAGGGTTCAGAGGACCACAGGTGTCTCTGTCACACACTCAAACTTTGGGGTGTTTGTGGAGAATTGTGGGTGATAGCTTCTTGGGCTACATGGGCTCATTTCCTAGCCACTTCAATGTCATTTTGGTGTGAAACCAATCCATGGGCTAGTACTGTGATCTTGAGGTGTTCTTTTGATTATAGAGGGACATCGATTTGGGATGGAGCGAGACACCGAAACCAGAACTCAAAGTTTTTCATAAATGCTCTTATATCAGTGACCGAGGGAAAATTTGGCGTTCGGTTTCCTGTGTTTTTATGTTTTATGAATATTGTAGGGTGAAAATGCATTCAAAGAACATATATTTTAAAATGTGGTAAAAGAAACTAGAAAATATTTTCAATTTTTACTCAAAGTAACTGAAAACAACAACTCGACGTTTAGTGAATATATATATATATATATATATATATATATATATATATTTGTAATTATCTACTGAACACATTTTTAAATTTAAAAAATATAATTTCGTTTTCTCGTTTTTGTTTTAAAAGTCTTTAAAAAAATCATTTTAAAAGACGTTCCTGAACATGTTAGGTTTCTAAAATGCTAAGCATAATAGATGATTGGATGAGGTAGAGCGACTGGTTAAACCAAACACCTAGAGTCGATATCATGATTGGCAACGCAAGAGTGCTCCAAAGGAGGAGGAAGACAATTATTCAAGAAGCCGCTAGGAAACCTTTTTTTTTTTTTTGAATAAAGGGCTGGTGCGTCTGCCCTCAAGCCTTGATTAATGAAACTGTCGAATACAAGGGGGGGCATTGAACCTAGGAAAATTCTACAATGTGTTAACGTATAACATGCATACAATTGCCTTAAAAGTGGTAAAATGAGTCCTCAAAATAGTAATATTAGCCCTCAAAGTGGTAACATGAGTCCTTAAAGTGGTAAATTTTCTTAGTTACCACATGAGTCCTCAAAATAGTAATATTAGTCCTCAAAGTGGTAACATGAGTCCTTAAAGTGGTAAATTTTCTTAGTTTACCTTATGAGTCCTCAAAATAGTAATATTAATCCTCAAAGTGGTAACACAAGTCCTTAAAGTGGTAAAAATAGTTAATGTATGAGAAATGTTAACATACCATAGCTTTACCCATTGAACCTAAACCCCTTATTACAATAAGCATCTAGAGAACGTCCTGAAATACTATCATGCGTCTCTACCAAATAACTGTATTCAACTAGGCACCAACTAGTAAAGAGTGCTCCACTGGCCGCTAGGAAACCTTAGCAGAATGTGAAGATACTATTATTTAAGAGCACTCCCATTTGATCAACTAAAATAATAACAAAAGATAATATACCAGAATATCATTTAAATAGTAAGAAACTTTATTACAACCATTTTAGCAATTAGGGACGGTACTTTATGTCGACGGTTCAGTGTGGTTCCTATGTCAATGATAATATGGATTCGGTGACGCAGTCGAAGTAGCTGAAGTTTACAAGCTATAAACCCTAAGAAAGATAAATATGGAGTTTACCAGAGAATTTGATAAATCTCTCAATTTTTATTGATAATAATATGAACGCCTAATATGAAAGATAACAGTCTACAATCGTTTTAAGGTTATCTAATACTAGAAAACAAATCATAGAGCAGCTAACAATCAAGCCTAAAAGCCCACAGATTAAATCAAAACAAATCCAAAACTAACAAGAAAACCTAAAATGTTGTAAAACTAGTAAAAATGCAATTTTAAGGCCTGAAACGATCTCAGAAACCCGAAAAAGCCCATACATCATGGCAAAGCCATGTGTTTGACTCCTGGCATAGTTTCCTTCTGGAAAATGTATAATAATTAGCATTCTGACATCGAACGCTAAATCTATAGTGTTCCTGTTTTACCCTTTGCTCAATCAATCTGCTCTTCAATCCTTTCAGCCAAACACTCTACATCATTAGGAATGACATAGCAGTATCTTGTGTTATCTAGAAGCTGTGCCGATTTAGGCTTACCCTTACAACAGAAGTAGATGTCTGTTTTCTATACAAGAAAGTGGTCGGTAATTTTACATGGTGTTTGAGGTTGGAGTATCCATATGATGATTGTGCAAATATGGTATGGTCAAGCTAGCCATTGTTTGATGGATTTGAGACTGGGATCTTCATCCTCGAAGAAACCCACACATGGTGCTTAAACGTTGGGGTTGATAATAGTGATTTCTACGGTTATGCCCTTAATTTGTGTTTCAGTCAAATATGCCAAGGCTTTTTGAATCAAATGGGTTGAGCTCAAATTCCAAAGGTTATACCTGGGAACCCTTTTGGCAATCTAAAATGGAGTCGTGATCCTAATAGTTTTTTCTTTTTTTAATACCCTCATTTCGGATTGTTTGCTGTATTCCAAAGGCTTTCTAGGCCTAGAAATTAATCCGCTAGGGGCCCAGACGACCAACAGGGCATTGCAACCCCTTCCCTAGCCACATTTATAATTTAGTAAATAACACTAAACTAGCTTAGTATTCGAATGCAGCACGTGCGGGTTCTACATGTATTTATATTTATACCAGAAAACGTATAGTGAGATGTGTCATCTTCGGTCTTATTCGGGTTTAACTTTAAATGGAATTCAAGGCTGGGGAACAACTCGAATTTTATACATATATATCAGTAAGGGCCTAAAAACTCGGAGACTCTTATTGACTGAACCGAGAATAGTTAGATCGGGCCTTGAGTCCAGATTTTTTATTGTATAATTTCAGGTTATCTGCATTGTATGTATTTGACTAGTAGATATTATGTGAAATTACTTAGGTTGTGACTCTTTGTATCTTACCCTAAAAGAGTGGATCCTAATATATTTAGTTACGCTCTTAATACTCTATTGTCTTCTCATAACTAAAAGAAAAAAAAAAACTAAAAGTAAAAAAAGTATAAAAAGAGAAAGGGTTTAGCTATTACAACCCTACCATTTTCTTAGTTCACCCTCCAAGAATTTGAATTATTGAAAGACTATATTACCCAATTGCAAAATGACTAACAAGTACACTAATTTTCTAAAGGGTGCGGTTATTGCCGCCATACCATTTCTTAGTTCACCCTACAAGAATTCGAATTATTGAAAAACTATATTACTTAAGGGCAAAATGATTAATAAGTACACTAATCTTCTAAAATCCAAATCTGTAAAAACTAAATACATAACCAATTAAATACAAAAAAACTACTTAATTTTTTCATTGGACAACATTAATCTTCATCTTCTCCACCCAAATTTGAATTTATTATTTTTTTAAAATCTTTTTGTTGCATCCTCATCTTAATTCGTGATTCATATTACAAAACTATTAGTGTTAACTTCATCATCTTTGCAATATCCTTTTTAAAACACCAAAAAAAAAAAAAAAATCTCTTCTTCATTTCTCATAGTTGTTAACTTTTTTTTTTTTTTTTTTTTTGAATCAATCCATCAATGATTGCATTACTAAACTCAAGCTAGAATGGTCATTACATACCCCTCCGCTACCATTCAGAGATAGGCAAGAGATTGTGGAGATAACACATGGTACATAGTACTAGACCATTCATTGACATCCGGTGCTCACTTATTAAAGCAAACCTATTATCTATGATAACACTAGGACATAGACATAGGCATAGTTCAAAATAAAAACTAAATTTTCTCTTTGCCCTTGGTGCTAGGGCTAGGAGATTTTTTCGAGTACAAGACACTCAGAACTTCTTCAGCATTAACATTCTTTGCTGTGGATGCTTTTGGTGGGTTTTTGTTTTTGGCTCAAAGAGGTCTGCCCCTCTTCTTCTTACTGTTTTGCTCCTTCTTTGCATCTTCAGTTGGCATGGCCACAATTGGCATCATCACTTCTTTAGGAACCAACATTCCTCCCGGGGTTTCAATGAGGCCTAAGGACTTAGCAGTAAACTTTGATGGGAACTCAGGCATTTTGATCTTCTTTGCTTCATTATTACTTGCATGTTTGCCCTGCATATCCTCAAGAAAGAACTTGAGTTTCTTTGGAGAAGTGAAAGGAGATGAAGGTCTGCCTCTCTTTTCATTATGCTTTCCATTCTCGATGGGGACTAAGGCAAGAGCTTGGTCCTCATTCCCTTCCTCACTCTGCATACCCGGACATAGATGTGATTGCTTGATGACAATAGGTCTACGACCTTTCAAGCTCTCCGGGTTACCAAACAAGTTTCTTGCTACTGGGAGAACCTGCATTTGAGTGCCTTGAAATTTAAATAGGCCATTAGTGAATACTGGCTCCTTAAAGCCAGGGAAAGAGCTCACCAGATTCAGGTGTTTGGGAGAAGCTGCACCCGGTTTAGTCTTGGGAGGAGTAGCTATCAAGCATGTTCTGGCTTCATGGAAAATAAGATTACATTTTCGACATCTTCCAATTAGGTTTTCATAGAAGAAGGTAATTTCCTCTATCACCCCCAGAGCTAGCTTGATGGTTTTCTTGAGAAAGAAGGGTTTTGTGATATCATGGGCTACATGAATACGAATCGTACCTGTTGCATCAAACAACCTACGATCAAACTCCGGAAATCTGCCCACAATCGAGGCGACATTGATGATGGTTTCCTTGACCTCTAACGCTGGTGGGATGTTGGTAATCTTCACCTAGAAATACAACGTGTTTAGATTGATCGATTGCAGCGAGGAGATCCCATCATAGTTTTGCAGTATGATTGGAGCTCTGTTAAAGTACCAGGGACCTCCCTTGATAACCTTGTTCTTGCCTTTCTTGAGATCAAACACAAGCATAAAACGGTTCTGGGATCGGTCCTGAACCTTGAATCCTTGTTCTAGCACCCAAATGCGGCGGAGATGCCGCTGGAGATCGGCTCCAACAAAAGGTTTCGCCGTCAGAGGCCTGGCAAGCAGATAGGCCTGAGAACCTCGCCTCACGTTGGCCCCAGCCATATGAGAGAGATCGACAACATCGCCTACGGCGAGGGCCAGGGCTGTTGCAAAACTTGCAGTGACATCATCGATGACAGACATGATGATTGAGCGGGAATGGAGATGGGATCGGAATGCAGCAGTTGCTGTTTAGGGTTTGGTTGGAGAGCGTCACAGTATGCCTTAGGGTTTTTCTCTTCTTTTTAATTTCTCATAGTTCACTACTACAATAAGTTAATCAGACGACAGATATTTAGAGTTGTGTGATGACCAGCCTCACTGTGGTCTAAACGAGTGTTGTGTGATTGAAAAATCACACAACGGTGATTTCACCGTTGTGTGACAATACTTTGCTCAACAGAATACCTATTTCCGTTGTGTGAATTATGCGCAGGCATGTGTCTGGCATGGCATGCGCGGGGATGTGTCGATACATTCAGACAACAGAATAAGGAATTCACTTTGTCTAAGATTCATAACACACAACAGATATTACTGATTCTTTGTTGTCTGAGATATGTAACACACAACTGAAGTGAAATTATCTCCCTTGTGTGTTGATTACTCAGACAACAGAGATGATTTCATTTCTGTTGTGTGTTATGAATCTCACACAACAGAACTTTGTTATTTTCTGTTGTTGGTTGTTAGTTCACACAACATCTATATTGTCTTCACTGTGGTGTGAATATTGTAATTGAATTGGGTAACATCTAGTAACTGTTGTACAAGAAGCCTTAATTTTGAATCCTTTTACAATCATACAACACATTGTTTTGTATTATGTTGTATGAGATCAATTATTGATTATTATAAATCCATTATGGCTGAAATTATTCAAACTCAATGCTAGAGATTATTACCAATGAACAATAATTTTATATTTATACTAAAAATTAACTTTGATACATCAAACAAACGATTCACCGTATACAACAATTTTCTTGCTACAATATGACGAAAACTATAACCATATACAATCAAGAATCTAGCACCCTCTGAATAAGTTGTGCAGCAAGTTGCCTGTCATTCAGGCTCATCTTTTTTGCATTGGTAAACCCCCGGTGGACCTTAACATTCTGAAACCACAAAAGTGAAACTCACTCATTCTTGGACCTGGCATAAGTTTGTATACATGGATATACATGGATCAATGCCTACATGACAAACCCACTCTATAACACCCGAAATAAGTCTTAGACAAATATATGCAAGTCTAGAGCAATGCATAGTGAACAAATCAAACCAGGCTGGTGCATGAACTCATATCACAAATTCAAAGGCAGTAAAACAAAAATTAAGTCATTCATTAATAATTTCATTGCACTAGCAACCAAATAACTTCCATGGTATGGAAAGGTACCCTCATAGATGACAATGACCTCAAAGTGCTTCTGAGAACTTCTACAGGCCACTACAAAGCATACACTAGTATATAAAATGAATATTGAAAACTAGCTCATAACACAACAATGTATTAGCAACCATACAGTAAGTGACATTTTATGACAATACCTCTGAAGCAGATATTTGGTTAAAACGCCGGAACCAGGAGCAAGACTTGTTTGTATCCATGGCTTAACCTGGTGTAAAAGCGCACATAATGTGACAGGACCCGCCCCGAATTTCACCCTGAAACCCGAGGTGGCCCTGTGGGGCCCACCTTAGGGATAACTCTATCAAAAATTCGGCAGAGTCACCTCTAAAATGGACTACCCAAAAACCTGTAAAACACACTAAACACTTCAAGCAAACCAACCTTATGCTCCTGGAGCCACCCTGCTCCCAATTACCAACAACTCCACTTTCACAAAACACAAAACTCAAAAATACAAATCCCAAGGTTATGCAGAGCAATACTACTATACACAAGGATATAACAGAGGAGTAAAGGATCAAGTGATCCTACACTGCGGAAGTAGTGACAACTATGCCTCAAATGTCATGTACGCCCGACCTCCACTAATTCGCCTGCAAACTGGGCATTAGAAACCGAAAGGCCCAGGGGAAAGTAGACGAAAAACGTTAGCGTGAGTGGACAAAAATAAACAATTTAAAGGAAAAAGGATTTCATACTTTCCCACATTTATTCTCTTTAATAACCGATGCATGCAACAATTAGAAAAATACATTTAGCTTTAAATCCAAGAATTCCAAAACGATAAATCGACTAGCCTCGCTAGTCACCACATTCGAAAACTATATCGTAAAACCGAAATCTCATTTCTCAAGAAAGTAAGACCAGCCCCGCTGGCTACAGTGAAAATCGGACTAGCCCCGCTAGTCAAATAAAGATAAAATATGGGGAAGAAGTTTCACCATACGAAAGAAGGGAGCCTCTTAGGCTCGGGTCGGAGTGTCCCACACTCTGGAGCATCCCATGCTCTGCTCTTACTCGCCCACAAACACATAGTAAGCAGGGAGGAGTACTAATAGGCTAGCTAGCAATATAATATATATAACGACCCAGGTATGGTGGGTAAAAACTTATAAATTCCAATAATCCCTAAGGCTTCCCCAAGTCTCACGAATAAAGAAAAACACGGGTACGATTCCCAACCGTACCCGGAAATACTTATAAAATCGTATTGATTAACAGCGTGTCCCACACGCTAAAGAAATAAATAGATCGTCAATGAGGCATTCCCAATGCCAAAATCGTAATCAATAAATAATCATAGAGGTTTATTCCAACCAAACTCAATTTATAAATAAAGTCTTAAATCGACGAGTATAAATATAGTATAAACAGTATAAATCCTGAAATCACCTCGAAAACCATTCGTCGAAAATCAACCTCAAATATAAATTCGAAACCGAGCATAACAACTTTATATCCAAAACTCACAACCGTTATAAATCATAAATACTTCATGAGAAACAATATTTAAAAGTAATTCCATAAGATAATTCACAATTATCTTTATATGCTCGGTAAATACGTTAATAAAATAGAACAAGCTTTAATAAATAAATGCATGCATCACTTATTTAAAACAAACGTCCACTCACAGTACTATTGGCAACCACGCAAACGAGTTCCTTCATCTAACCGTAGCTCGCGACATTGCCATGTACACAATTATATTTCCGTAAACGGCAATCCGATAAAATAATTACGAACTTAAACGAAATCCGAAAATCCCTATCTTTCAATACTTCTCAAATTCAACCCAAATCTCTTCCACAATTCCAATTCCTCAATTTACATATTCCATAATGAAAACGAGGGAAATCCGACGGCCGGATTTCGCATAATTCCACCACAAAACTCCAAACTTCGAAAATTCACAAACAATTCCAAACTCCTCCAAAATTCACCAAACTTCACATATATGCTCTATGATAATTATAGAATTTAACTAGCCAGAAATTGAAATTAAAAAGCTACCCTAGCCGCCGCTACCGCCGCCCACAGTGGCGGCGGCGCTGCCACCGCCACCATCTCCGATGGCCACCAAAATTTGGCAGTAGCACCTTCTCAACACACCCATTAATTCTTTCAACTGTGACTAAGTTAGAAAATGAGCGGAAGTACCTCAACAATTAAAGAGAAGTTTGAACCCGAATTGTGAATAGTAACTCAGAATTTCAAACCTTCGATTCGACCTCCACACTGCAAATCGTGGCTCAAGGCTAGGGGCAACATGATCCTTGGGAAAAACCGCTCCTTCGACGCCGGTTTGGTGGCCGGAGATGGCCGGAATCGCCGGAAATCGACGAAAATCCCAAACTGCTACAGTAAACTTTTACGGGCCGATGCCTCGTTTTCCGGCCAAACCGCCGTGAGCTACCACCACAGGTGCCAAGAGGGGGCGGAGGCGAGTCCAAAGATGTCGGCTTTATGCCACCAGGTGGCCGGAGGAGGGAGATGGCCGGAGTTGCAGAGAGAACCGAGGAGAGGAAGAAAAACGCGGGGGAGGAGGAGAGAGAGAGAAAAAAGGAAAGTTACCTGCCAACAGTAAAAATTCAAATATATACTACTTACCATGAACAGTAATTTTCACATTTTCGCTTATAACTTTCGCATACGAGCTCCGATTTTTACGTACCACATATGCACGCGCTCGGTTTAACGTCCTCTACAACTTCCATGAAGAACATTTTCTCAAATTTTGACCCGAACAAAAAGTCAACTTTTAGGGCCACTAAAAGTATCGAAACAGAATAAAAAGTGAAAGTAATTGTCGTTTACCGTCCAAATGACTAGTAAACAGGTGAATTTAGGTTCGGGACGTTACAATCTCCCCTCCTTATAATAATTTCGTCCTCGAAATTTCATACTGTTAAAGTAGAGATAGCACACATGTACTAATCTGCAATGCAACATCCTCAACGAAGGTAGTACTCGGATCATAACAAAGTGGGGATGATATCGCACGATCGATATGCAAGTCTGCTAAACTCATGTAGAAACTAACTTTAGATCTAGTCCAAGAGGTGGCCAAATAAAATAAGGGAATCGACATTTAAAAAGGAACAGTCCTCAAGCAGAAATATGACCAGTCACTGTAATCTTGAATACTGCATAAGGAATAATCGTCTCGCCCGTCAAGAAAACCAAGATGTGGAAATAACGATATAACCCACAACCAGAATGAACTTCTTTTCATAGTCTCCCAAAAGACTAATCAAAACAATATCTCATCCAATGTTTCCAAAACCTTGAAGCTTGTCGACTTATCCTTGGTCAAATTTTTCTCTTACAATCACAAGTCAACTACTTTGACAACCCCAAAGATTTTTCCTATAATTCCAACTACTCAAGCAAATCAAAACATGCTTATAGTTCAGATAGCACGAGGTATTGACGTCACAAGCCATTCGGTCGAAATAGTAGCATTCGTAACCTCTTCAAATACGTCACACAGTGAAGATCCACCCCATTCTCCAATAATATTGTGATAATATATCAATTCCATACTTAATACATTTCCCTTCGTACGTGCGTTCATGGGGGTAACCCAACCGCTACTAATATGCCACAAAATAGTCGTTGTTAACCAACAAGTCCAAAACAATTAACTTAGCTACCCCAAAACAACACTTGAAATTTCTCCAAATCTGATCCAAATCTTGTCCAACAGGAAAAGAAATTCAACATTTAAAAAGGAAAAAAAAAATCCTCAAGTTGGAATCTGGTCAGAGGCAACAATCCCAACAAAATTCACAGCATCCCTTGTTGACTCAACAGTTTTAAAGTATAGATATGCCCTCAAGCATTACCAAAAACTCTTAGCCATTGCTAAGCAAAAATTCGTAAAAACTCTTTTGCTCAAAACAACCAGGAGAGAAAGTCGAATAAGTGCCCAAATAGAAAAACTCACAAAGTCACTTAATTAAACAAATAACACTTGTGTACCACAGAAACGGAGTCTACTTCCCAAGATAGGAAAATATGATATCGAAGAGGTTCATTGTCTGATGTTACAAGAATTACTAGAAATCAGTTATGTAAAACAACGGTGAACTTGCAAGTACTAGAATATAGCCAACTCCTTTTATTTAACTTAAGGCCAAAACTGATAAACAACAATTGCCCTTACCAAAAAGAGGATAAGATAACCACGAATCCACTCCTCAATCGACGCTTAACTTATAAAATTTCAGCTACAACAAGAATTCCTATGACTTCCTTGTGCTAACCAAAATTACACCAAAAACTTTCCAAATCTTCTCACTAAGAATTATTTCAATAACATAACTCAATCATAGTAGCTCAACAATTAGTACTTAAATATCTATTGAACCCTTGATAGAACATAAGCCCAATCAATTTATTTCAATTCAACTCCTACTTCCTGTTCAAGTCGTCTTAACTTTAGATAAGTGGTGACCGGATTTCACTCATACCAACAACTTCCTATACATTTCCAATTAAAGGTCACCAGGGTGGCAAAGTTCGCTCAATTCCTCCAAAGAAATCCATTACACATAACCGATTCAAACAATAATCAATCCCCCAAGGTAGCTAACACAATTCACAAGATCTTTCCTTTATATAATTCATAGGACACCCGTCCAACATCTTGTAGCACACCAAGCGATATCCGGATCCTAACGTGGTCCCACCACAATAATGATCCACTTTGCTCAAATAATCATCACTGAAGTACGTCACTTAAAACAGACTACAATACCTTCCACCCAAGATAACAAGAGTCTTGGTCATGCCTTAACTTAAAATATTTCCAGAGCCAACAGAAAACTTATTTCCATAAAGTTATTCCTTCCACCATCCACTAATATAATATCACAACCCATTCGTCCGGCAAACTTCCACTAAGAGTCTATCACAATTCAACCTTCAAGGCTCCGTGATTCAAAACTCAAATCAGATTCCGTATCACAAAGTAATTCCGTTTGAATTTCTATGGACACCCAACAAGGTCATTACCGCTATTCCCCACACTTATGTGTAACTGTTTCACTCAAAAGCAGATAACCAAGGACACCCATTTGCACAATATCACATACGAAGAGTTGATTCCAACTCTCCCAATTATTTACCGACCAAAACCGTAACTCTAATATAAAACCTTAAACATTCTTCCGATTCTCGAACTTCAAGCACATAACTGCAAAAGCCCATTCTTGTTAATCTCCCTGCTCGTTATCATCCAATACTCGGGAAGACAAAACTATAAGTTGTGGTATCAAAAATCAATTTCTTTTATTCCGAGCAAAACTATGCTCATACCCCTTGGTTAGGTCAACGACCCAAATCGACAATTGTTAAAAAAAATCTCATCCTACTTACAAGTCTCATTTACTATTATCACTTCTCACTTACCAACATCAGTGACCAAAGTCACTTGAAAACAAAGACTCTAGCCATAACAACCCAGAATAATTATTCAATTTTCTCTGTAAATGGTTTCCAACACTGAGGTTCCCAAAGAACCACCAAAAACTTCCAATAATATTTCAAATGCTACTTAACAACCAATCACATCACAAAACATCTTTCCCGAAACTTGGTTCAAAGTCAAAACCACCATTATTACCAAGTCCATTTCTACCCACAATCCTGATTCCCGAAGCAATCATATCATCTAGAGACAGCCCAAAGCTATTGTCGCTCGTCTCAGACACTCAAATACAACTCGAACTCTGGTTTCCGCACCTTAATCCCTGCCCCAACAAACTTGTTGGCATCAAGGAAAAGACAACCACAACATTTTCCTCGAATCACATTTCGTAGCACAACTCGAAACTGTAGAGTAGTTTTACTCTACCATCACCAGGGATAGGCACAAGATAGTTAACCAATCGAATACGCAAAGAAAGTCCTAGGAGGTCGGCGTACAAGAGGCATAGCACCAGAAGAAAACCAACTGACTTTGTACCTTACACACTTGATGAATACCACAGCACCGAAGAGTACACGATGGGGAACCGCTGCAGTCGGGCCATCACTCGAGAGGTACTGGGCAACACCAAGCATATAAGGTAACAGAATAGAAACGAGTCTACAGAACCTAACAACCTAATGCTCTGATACCAAATTGACAGGACCCGCCCCGAATTTCACCCTGAAACCCGAGGTGGCCCTGTGGGGCCCACCTTAGGGATAACTCTACCAAAAATTCGGCAGAGTCACCTCTAAAATGGACTACCCAAAAACCTGTAAAACACACTAAACACTTCAAGCAAACCAACCTTATGCTCCTGGAGCCACCCTGCTCCCAATTACCAACAACTCCACTTTCACAAAACACAAAACTCAAAAATACAAATCCCAAGGTTATGCAGAGCAATACTACTATACACAAGGATATAACAGAGGAGTAAAGGATCAAGTGATCCTACACTGCGGAAGTAGTGACAACTATGCCTCAAATGTCATGTACGCCCGACCTCCACTAATTCGCCTGCAAACTGGGCATTAGAAACCGAAAGGCCCAGGGGAAAGTAGACGAAAAACGTTAGCGTGAGTGGACAAAAATAAACAATTTAAAGGAAAAAGGATTTCATACTTTCCCACATTTATTCTCTTTAATAACCGATGCATGCAACAATTAGAAAAATACATTTAGCTTTAAATCCAAGAATTCCAAAACGATAAATCGACTAGCCTCGCTAGTCACCACATTCGAAAACTATATCGTAAAACCGAAATCTCATTTCTCAAGAAAGTAAGACCAGCCCCGCTGGCTACAGTGAAAATCGGACTAGCCCCGCTAGTCAAATAAAGATAAAATATGGGGAAGAAGTTTCACCATACGAAAGAAGGGAGCCTCTTAGGCTCGGGTCGGAGTGTCCCACACTCTGGAGCATCCCATGCTCTGCTCTTACTCGCCCACAAACACATAGTAAGCAGGGAGGAGTACTAATAGGCTAGCTAGCAATATAATATATATAACGACCCAGGTATGGTGGGTAAAAACTTATAAATTCCAATAATCCCTAAGGCTTCCCCAAGTCCCACGAATAAAGAAAAACACGGATACGATTCCCAACCGTACCCGGAAATACTTATAAAATCGTATTGATTAACAGCGTGTCCCACACGCTAAAGAAATAAATAGATCGTCAATGAGGCATTCCCAATGCCAAAATCGTAATCAATAAATAATCATAGAGGTTTATTCCAACCAAACTCAATTTATAAATAAAGTCTTAAATCGACGAGTATAAATATAGTATAAACAGTATAAATCCTGAAATCACCTCGAAAACCATTCGTCGAAAATCAACCTCAAATATAAATTCGAAACCGAGCATAACAACTTTATATCCAAAACTCACAACCGTTATAAATCATAAATACTTCATGAGAAACAATATTTAAAAGTAATTCCATAAGATAATTCACAATTATCTTTATATGCTCGGTAAATACGTTAATAAAATAGAACAAGCTTTAATAAATAAATGCATGCATCACTTATTTAAAACAAACGTCCACTCACAGTACTATTGGCAACCACGCAAACGAGTTCCTTCATCTAACCGTAGCTCGCGACATTGCCATGTACACAATTATATTTCCGTAAACGGCAATCCGATAAAATAATTACGAACTTAAACGAAATCCGAAAATCCCTATCTTTCAATACTTCTCAAATTCAACCCAAATCTCTTCCACAATTCCAATTCCTCAATTTACATATTCCATAATGAAAACGAGGGAAATCCGACGGCCGGATTTCGCATAATTCCACCACAAAACTCCAAACTTCGAAAATTCACAAACAATTCCAAACTCCTCCAAAATTCACCAAACTTCACATATATGCTCTATGATAATTATAGAATTTAACTAGCCAGAAATTGAAATTAAAAAGCTACCCTAGCCGCCGCTACCGCCGCCCACAGTGGCGGCGGCGCTGCCACCGCCACCATCTCCGATGGCCACCAAAATTTGGCAGTAGCACCTTCTCAACACACCCATTAATTCTTTCAACTGTGACTAAGTTAGAAAATGAGCGGAAGTACCTCAACAATTAAAGAGAAGTTTGAACCCGAATTGTGAATAGTAACTCAGAATTTCAAACCTTCGATTCGACCTCCACACTGCAAATCGTGGCTCAAGGCTAGGGGCAACATGATCCTTGGGAAAAACCGCTCCTTCGACGCCGGTTTGGTGGCCGGAGATGGCCGGAATCGCCGGAAATCGACGAAAATCCCAAACTGCTACAGTAAACTTTTACGGGCCGATGCCTCGTTTTCCGGCCAAACCGCCGTGAGCTACCACCACAGGTGCCAAGAGGGGGCGGAGGCGAGTCCAAAGATGTCGGCTTTATGCCACCAGGTGGCCGGAGGAGGGAGATGGCCGGAGTTGCAGAGAGAACCGAGGAGAGGAAGAAAAACGCGGGGGAGGAGGAGAGAGAGAGAAAAAAGGAAAGTTACCTGCCAACAGTAAAAATTCAAATATATACTACTTACCATGAACAGTAATTTTCACATTTTCGCTTATAACTTTCGCATACGAGCTCCGATTTTTACGTACCACATATGCACGCGCTCGGTTTAACGTCCTCTACAACTTCCATGAAGAACATTTTCTCAAATTTTGACCCGAACAAAAAGTCAACTTTTAGGGCCACTAAAAGTATCGAAACAGAATAAAAAGTGAAAGTAATTGTCGTTTACCGTCCAAATGACTAGTAAACAGGTGAATTTAGGTTCGGGACGTTACATAATGCAATATTTATCAATAGCCTCCATACTCAAGGGGTGCATCATTACAAGAATGGATATAGTATCTTTAAGAGAGTAAATTGAAACAAATGCTTCTGATTCAATGTTTTAAACAACCACCAATCCCTTTTTCATATTCAAATCGATAACACCTAGTAAATGGAGTTAACCAAATATAGAATTAGAGAAAATTGCACACAGTAGCACAACATTAAATTATATAGAACTCATAACTAATATTAAGATTACTCATGTTTTGTGTTTATATTGTAGTTGTGTACTTGTGCTCATAGCTTATGTTTTGCGTTTATATTCCATTTGTCAAGACACTTAAAACTTTGCAGTAGGTGTTGGATGTGTTTCTGCTCGACAATATTGAAATAACTAAGTAGTAGTTAGTCCATGAATATGCATAAGCATCATATTGAAAGTCAAAATACTACATAATAGCTTAAACAACATCCAACTAAGCTACGTTTCAAAGATACACTGCAAGTGTGATAGGAATATAAAAGAATACACAAGAGCAAATGTTTTCTCCCTATGCAAAAGGTATAGAGCACTACCCAACACATGGGCATCAATTAAACTCAGAGTTTTACCCAACATTAGCAACTAGAACAATTTCACTACCCAACTAATAGACTAAACTACTAAACTTCAAGAGAATACGAGCCTGATATTTAGCAGTCTTTCGTATACATCACACAACCAATACCAAAAGGGAAGGCATACAAAAAAAAAAGATTTATAACCCTATTTTAAAAGCATGTCTAGGTCCATGTTTCGTGACAAAAGAAACACAACATAATCCTATACACATGAAGAGACAAAAAGTCAAAAATACATACCGAAGTAGATATTGTCTTGTTCCCATAAGTTGCATGGATAAGACATCTGTATATCACTATCTTGACTAGCAGTTTTCATTTCATTCCTCTGCACCTTGGACTTCAAGGATGCTGAAATAACAAGATTGAAAACTAATTAGCCATTTGAAATAATACTACCCAAATACTTTCAAGATAAGCCATCAATATGTAAAATAGAAACTAAATCTTATGCCTAGGATTGATAAGAATTACTGGTCGGTCCCCAGCAGCATCAGTCATAGCTTGCAAATCCTGTAAATTTAATTAGAGGATGTTTAACAGAAAAAAAAAAAAAAAAAAACAAAAGTAAAAGTAAAGCATGCCAAGCAAAATTGTTCTCCAAATGTAATGGTGGAACATAAACTCAAGCTACCTCAATAATACAATTCTCGACAGCATTCTGAGGAGCTACTAAGATAAATAGGTCATTAATCTCATCTACATATTTGGCACCTGCACTTGCAAAAAAAGAAGCTAAGGTCATGGCATACAATCATTTATTAGAGAGCTGAATGATGAACTCAACAGGAACACAAACACAAACACAACACTAAAAGAATGAAAAGTGGACTATACTTTCCAGTCCTTGAAATCAAATAGGAACACAAAATGTCTATATACCACCTCACGAGATGCCACAATCCATTACCTAAAGAAATTTCTCTTGAGTTGAAAAGGTTTGAAGGAACTCCTCTTGACTGTCAACATGGGTCTCACCAAAAACTTTCTAGAGAACAATACCAACTAATCATGAGAACTAACAACATAGTAACTGAACTGGTGATATAAAATGATAATCAATCCATACCTCAAGAGCTGATTTCAAATCTGTGATTCCTTTGCCTCCCTTACAACATTTAACACAGTCAGTACAACATACTTTTTTTTTAAAAAGGAGGTACTGGGAAGGACCACAAGGAGGCACGCAATGGCCTTTTTTACTCGAAGTCCAGCACAGTGCCGCGCCAAAGACGCAGCGACACCCCCCCTCTGGGCATCGAGTACACCAAATAGGTGGGCTTGCCCTCCCCGCATAGTCTTTTCCATACACAAGGCTCGAACTTGAGACCTCTGCCTCAAGTCCCTCAACTTGCTTAAGGAGCACAGTCAACTTGCCAACTGAACTGGACCATACTTGACAAGCACATGCAAACAGAAGTATACCAATAACAAACAAATAGACGCAGAAAGAGATATAGTACAACAAAATGACAATGCTTACATCAGCTGTGCCCTCAGATGCAATATCAACATATGCATCAAACGATATACTGCTAACCCATATGGTAATCTGCATTTGATAAAATATTAAAAGAAGTTATTCTCAATCATATCATTTAAGCTAAAAAAAACAATTTATCATACCCAGATAAATCTTGAAGCAATCATTGGCCTGCACTCCAGCATCTACCTCCCAAATCCATGAAAACGAACAAAAGAAATCAACAAATTAGCTTCGAAACAAAAGAAACAGAAATGGAGTGGGTTCAGAATCAGCTTTTCAAACTAGCTAGAATAAGAAAGCAAGCTACCCAAAACAATACCTAACATGAGAGCTTCCTTGAGAGTTCGAGCTTCCTTGACAAGAAAGAAATCTATAAAACCATTTCGCCATTGAAATTCCAACCAAAAGAACATTCCCACAAATTCCTAACTGTCTCACTGAATATGGGATATTCCAAAGGGTGGAAAACTCTGTGTATGCAGAGACAAGAAAGAAATCTATAAAACCATTTCGCCATTGAAATTCCAACCAAAAGAACATTCCCACAAATTCCTAACTGTCTCACTGAATATGGGATATTCCAAAGGGTGGAAAACTCTGTGTATGCAGAGAATGCACAAGGACCAAAACAAAAAGACTTCGAATTATATTAAAATAATAAAGCTACAAACTTATCATTGATAGGCACTGAACATATATACAAAAACAATAAAGATAAAAGATGATAAAATTGAAAAATAAGAGAAAGAAAAGTATTTGAGATAAATGGATCTAAAACATGTAAAGAAAAAATTCTAAGGGAAAGCATATGTACTAAATGCTCATTTTTTTTCTTTTTCTTTTTAGTTTTTAAAATGCAGAAATTACAATCAGTCCATATATAGACTCTCTATTGGGTATACATCACTAGGATAAGCATACCACAACTTGCCCTTCATCTATCTCATGCTTCTAAATAAACCTTTTCTCTCATCTACCCATTCAGAATGTATCCTTCTAAAAAAACAATGACAGATTTTCTGTTGACCTCAGTTCGAAACCTAGATAAAGCTCTATTGTCATCCTACCCATTCCCTACCATAAGTCAACTGTGTGATACAGAAATGCAACTAATTCAACTCCTACCAATAAGCACCATTGGATCTTTCTGTTCCATTACATGCTGAAAAGACTGATTTACATAAATATAATACAAATTGTTGTGTGTGTGTGTGTCTAACATTTTCAAAAACTGTAGATAATACATAATCTCAAATTGCAAATGACATGCTACCATAGATAAGGATAGCATTGATTCACATACCAAAGGCTGATGTCCATAAGCCGCCATCATTCCTGCATAATATGGATCCTGGTAAGGATTTGAGGCATATGCCTGAAATTACATAGGAGAAAGATAAAAATTGCTTAATTCTATTTACAAGTACATACGAAACGGTAGTCCAAGTCAGTAATTAAAAATAGGAGAAACTACATATGCAACATAAAGACATTCAGCCATAGACAAAACCAAAAGGGTAACGGGAAACCAAAAGGGTACCATAAACTAGAGAAACTTTTGTGCTTGATTATTCAAATTGTAGTCTTATTCTGTAACAATACCTGACATTCAGCCATATAATGTACTTGGCCGTCTCGATGGCCAAATCGAGTAAAACTGCAACAACAAGAAAGAAAACACCAAATGTTAAAACCAAATCAGAACCAATTAAACCTAAAAATCAAGGAAACTTTTAGATTGTGGGAAAGGGATTTGAACATTTATGTCGCTGGGAGACGGAGGAGGCTTGGGTGGCGAGAGCGGCAAAGAGGGAGATTCGGGCTTCGAGAGCGGACATGGTCCTTCTTAGCTGTGGCGGCCATGGAGATGTTAGTCTGTTAGGTTTTCATGACAAGGAGCTTGAAGAGTCTGTTAGTTTTCTACATCTCTTCAATTGACCATCGTTTGAAGGCGAGGAGGAGGAGATTTGAGGATTTGAGAGCAAGAAGGAGCAGATATGGGGATTTAGATTGGTATATCGGGGAAGAAAGGCGGAGGAAGAGTGTGAGAGAGGACTCAGATTTATTAGGGTTTGTGAGAGAGGATTGAGAGATGACTGAGATTTAGGGCAGAAGACTGAGATTTCGTGTCATGTCGAGAGAGTATGAGTGTCGAGAGAGGACTGCAAAGCCTTCCACGTTTTCTTTTGTTTAAACCTAGTAAAAAAATTCTCAAAGTTATTCATACAACAGAAACCTCACCAATAGTCGTCTGAGTGCAGCACTAAAAATCAAAATGTGAAATCATGGAGGGAAACATGGCGCCTTCAGCATTTTGGCTCAAAATGTTGCCACCCAGTTCCATCTTCACACAACAGAAAATCTTAAATCTGTTGTACAATTACAACAGTTTGCACTAGGCTTATCTAGAGGAAGACATTCAAGCAAGCTTCCTCAAATTTTGATGCTTAGTTTTTCAATCACACAACGGAAATAGTAAAACCCGTTGTCCTAGTAGCCCAAATTTCAGTATTTCAAGAGCCAACCAAGACTCCAAAGTGGAGGGAAATCTGCCGCTAGATTTTTTAAGACTCAGACGACAGACATTACTTCATTTCCGTTGTGCAATGTAGTTCTAATAATTTTTTTTTCACTTTGTTGGCATTCACACAACAGAATATAACAAGTACCGTTGTGCAATAAAGCTTACTTAAACACACAACAGAAGATTTCTGTTCCGTTGTGTGATTAGTGTTGTGTGATTAACTTTTTGTAGTAGTGGTTGTTAACTTACTAATCTTTTAACATGAATTAAAATAGATGAACATTGAAACTGAAAAAAAAAAAAAAAGTAAATCATATTATGATTTTATTAGGAAACTTTAATATATTTTGGTTTTGGATATATGGGGGCCAAAAGGCCCAAAGTGAAAACAATTAGGAAGTAACAACTGCATTCCTAGTTCTAACAGTTTCACACAAGTCATCAAGAGCAGCATTCACAACTTGTGGAGGAGGTTGCTGAAAGTACTGCACTCCAAACTCAGACCCCAATCTGGACTTGGAGAGAATATCAGCCACCATATTGATCTCTCTAAACACATGTGAGACCTCACACGTAGAGAGCTTATTCTGCAGAAACTTGCACCTACTTATCACACTATGCAAAGGATGAAGATCATCCACCCCTTGATTAAGCATTCGAACTACGATTTCAGAATCAGATTCAATGAGAACAGAAGCACACTTAAGGGAGCAGGTGACCTTTAAACCCAGCAGGAGACCCCAAGCTTCCGCCTCAAGAACAGAACCACTCCCTAAGCAAGCAGAGAAACCAGAAATCCAATTACCATCACAATCTCTAATAACCCCCCAGCTCCAATATTTTAGTTTTTTATTGGTATCAATTAAATGAGAGATTTTTGTTAAAAATATCCTTTAATTGGATATGTCATATAAGGATATTTTTGGAAAGAGAAATGGGCTAGATAAGTAAATATAATAATTGAAATTAAAATATATGGTGTAAAGAGCAAGTAGGGTGAACAAAGAAAATGGTAAGGTAGCAATAGCCGCACCATTTTCTAAAATCCAAATCTGTAAAGAAAACTAAATACATAACCAATTTCGATAAAAGAAAACTAAATACATAACCAATTTCAATAAAAAAAAATACATAACTGTTTTAGGGAAACGATATTTGAGAGAGAATTGTTGTGTATTCTCATTGATAATAAGGGTCTCTTTATATAGAGGATTACAAGACATAGAGTCTGAATCATACAAGGAAAGATAATCTCTAGATTCTTCTAATTAAACCCTATTACCACTAGGTCAAGTAACCTAGAGTTTAGGCCAAACACAAATTAGGGTTTTACTTGAACACTCCCCCTTGTGTTGCCCAAACGCGGTGCTTCTCTCGTTGCCTCGTTAAAAACCTTGCCGAGTAACAAAAACCCAGGGGGACAAAAAGAACCTCGGTCGAATGGGAAAAAGAGGACAACACACCCTTCACGTTTCGAGGTGAACATGTAGACATCTCCCCCTGATGTCTGCGTCTCCCCCTGATGACTACTATCATGGGAGTTCAGATAATTTCCGCAAGCCAATTCTTGCCACATGTTTCTCGAACGTGGATTTGGGCAATGACTTGGTAAACAAGTCTGCCACATTATCCTCAGATCGAACCTAGTTCACTTTGGTATTTGAGGAGAGACTGTTGTTGCTGATTATGCTTGGTGTTGTCGCTTTTGATGTAGCCTTGCTTCATTTATTCAAAACAAACAACATTATCCTAAATGCTCGTAGGCTCATGTTGTGGAAGACTTCAAACCACAATTGTTCGAACATGCGTAATTATGGATCCAATCCATAAACATTCACGAGCCACTTCATGAAGAGCAATAATCTCTGCATGGTTCGAAGATATAGCGACTAAGGTCTGTTCAGTAGACCTCCAAGATATCACGGTCTTTTCCCATGGTGAACACTTAACCAGTTTGGGAATGACCTTTGTATGGGTTAGAGAGATACCTAATATCAGCAAAACCTTCCAAAACACTCATGTCGTTTTACGATGGGGATAGAGAACGCAGGCCAGCGTTGGCAGCGTTTCTGGTGTGTGATGGGTCCGAATCCATCATCTTTCTGTAGGGATAAAACAAGCCCATATCAATCGTACATTTCAAGTACTGAAAGATGTCTTTTACACCAATCAAAATGGCGTCGCATTGGCGTAGAGCTATACTTTAGCTAACAAGTTCATTGCAAATGAGATGTCTGGTCCTGTGCATTGAGCTAAGTACAGTAATGCGCCTATTGTACTCAAGTACGATACTTCTGCCTCTAGCACATCTTCGTCATCATCCTTCAGACGAAGAGGATCCTTTTCAGGATCAAGACTAAGGACGATCATGGGGGTGCTTGAAGGTTTGACCTTGTCAAAATGCCTAAGCATCTACCAACACGATGCTCAAGTTCCAAACCGAGACATAATCGTGTTCTCCCAAAATCCTCCATCTCAAACTCGGATTTGAAGTGTTCAGCGGTTTCCCTTAACTCTTTAAGGGCTTCTAATGAAGATCATGCCCAACATGAACAGCGATGGAATCCGAAACTTGTTATGGAAACGCGTGGGCATATCCCTTCCCAATCAAGTGATCATTTTAGCGAGCGTTTCAATCTCTTTGTAAACGCGCTCCATGGTCTAGAGCCACTTAACTTGGGTAAATGAAGTTCACCATGAACCTTCATGTATATTTCATATCTAGATCCCCATATAGATACGTAGTGACCACTTTTGTAAGCTGCATGTTCAGTTATTCGGAAACTACCAAACTGACAGGATAATGGAGTGCAATGACATCCATTACGAGAGAATATGTCTCATCGTAGTCGATTCCAAGGATTTAATGCGAAGTGCTTCTGAGTTGTAGTCAAGAACTAACTTGAAATCACAGAAGCGGAGGCTATGCCATCTCACTTCTAGGTCAGGAAGCAAGGAGTCACGGACGTTGCCAAATCTTTCTTCGAGTGAGACCCACAGCCTTCTGGGGTCTTCTTCATTCATACACTCGTACTGGAGCGAATCATCCATATGACGAGTCATTAGGATGATGGCTTTCGCCTTATTTGCCTCTAAGGCTACTCTATTTGCTTCCAAAGCTTGAGCTTGCTCAACAGTTAGCACGTCCTGGCTAGGCTCGAGAATTGAATACAGGATTCCATCGGCCTTGAGATGCTGGCAGACATCACAAACCCACCTGTGATATTCAGAGCCAGTTGTTCCCAATGGAACAAAGTCCAATTTGTTCAGGTTACTCATCCTGAAAGAGAACAAGAAATTATGGTTAGTTTCGGAGCGAAAAAGGCTACCTCGAAAACAAATAAAATTTCTGAGCATAGTCGCTTCCAAGAAATTCTATTCCAAGAGATATTGGATTAGATCGAAACAATGACGTAAGTGGTCGATCATAAATTCTCTATAAACTCTAAGTTTGGAGATCTCAACAAGCTCTAAGCTTGAGTGAGCACGAACCCCTATAGTTCGGCTTAATTTGGTCTCCCCTATGATGAAGAAAGGGGGGTAGAAGAAGGGAGATTGCAAGTCCCCGAGAAAAAGAAGAGAAATTGAATAAAAACTCAAAAAAAGGGAACTTTTAGTAAAAAAATACCTTGAAATAGGTGGCCGGAAAAATGACAGGAAAAAGTCGTAGGAAGTCATCGGAAAGTTGACCGGAATCGGTCAACCGGCGTTGACAAGTCGTTGACCGGGGTTGACTGGAGTTGACTGGTGGCTTACGTGGCAGGTCTGCTGGAGCTGACATGCCAGGAAGGTGATGACATGGCAGAACGTTGCTGACGTGGCAGTGCTGAGCTGACGCAGGTGATGACGTGGACGCTGGCGTGTTAGGCTGACGTCAGCAGGCCTCTGGGCTTACGTCAGCGGGCTTCTGTATTGGGCTTCGTCAGTGGGCTTCTGGGCTGCCTCCTTTTCCTTTTCTCTTCTGGGCTTGTAAATTTTTGGGCTTGCAGGCTTATGGGTTTTGGGCTCGGTGGTGCTGCAAATGCAGGGATTGGCAGTGGCTGACTGGCTCGGGATTTCCGATCTTCAACTGTCCGGTTCAGGGAGTTAATGGTAGGTTCCGGTGAGTTTCTTCCCGGTTCCCGAATTCTGGGGTAAGCCTGCAGCTTCTGATAGAAGATGGCGGTGAAAGGTGGACGGGAAGTATGCGAACCAGGCATGAGAACTACGGGTTCTTCATGGGGCCGGTTCAGTCACTTCTAACGGCCGGTTCAAGTTGATTCTGGCCGGTTCTGAGTTCCTGGAGTCTGTGGCTTCAAGATGGGCGGCGAATGTTTCTGGGATTTTAGGGTTATGAATTTAGGGATTCAGGGTTAGGGCTTCGTGCTGATAACGTGTTTTAGGGAAACGAGATTTGAGAGAGAATTGCTGTGTATTCTCATTGATAATAAGGGCCTCTTTATATAGAGGATTACAAGGCATAGAGTCTGAATCATACAAGGAAAGATAATCTCTAGATTCTTCTAATTAAACCCTATTACCACTAGGTCAAGTAACCTAGAGTTTGGGCAAACACAAATTAGAGTTTTACTTGAACAATAACCAATTAATTAAATATAACGACCAATTAATTTCTCATTGGATAACATTAATCTTCATATTCTCTACCCAGATTTGAATTTATTACTATTTTTTTTGTCTTTGTCTTTTTTTTTTGAAAAGGGTATTGATTGCATTAGATTCAATAGCCATTGGTATGGGCTAGAGTCTACCATGTACTTGAATAGGAAGTGGACAAATCCCGAACTCTATCAAGTAAATGCAAACTCATTATAAGTCTATTTTGAGCTTGCTGTAGTAGCGAGCTTATTGTACAAAGACCAACTCCGTGTCTTCTAGGTAAAAATAATTGACTAACATCCCTATTGGCCAGGCGCGCAATTGCTATACCAATAGAAAGCCACTTCTTAGCAAACAAATAGGAGCAACACCTTATCTATATGCTGCTTAAAAAGCACCAATTTTATTCCAGATAATTACAAACTCGCGTAGTAGTCTTGATCAGAAAGTGATTGGTTATGGACCACATATCGATCCAACTGCCCAAGAAAGTCCACCTCTTAGGCCAGGCCCACCTTAACCACTAAGTGATAAATGACGGTGGCAAGCAGACACCCTCCTTAACAGCCCAAAGAGCAGGCCCAAACAGCCCAAACTTAGGGTCAAGCCCACAGGCCCAAGCCTAAGTCAAACCAAAACTAGCAGAAGCCCATAGCCTCTTTTGCCACTCTGTCTCCACCGCCGGCATGATTTTCGGCGGCCTTCCTTTCCACAGCATCAACCGCCGAGAACCCTCTGCTGTCAAACACCGAATAGCTAACACCTATGTCCGATTATGCAACAAAACAAAACTGGCCGGAATCCGAGATGAAGACCCCTTGAAGGACCAACTCTAACGACGCCTCTCCCAGATCCAATCAATCCTTCAGATCACCTCCTCTCAACCTCTCCGCAACCTCTCGACATGATCCGAAACACTGCAGCCACACCTCGAACCGCTCAATTAATTTCTCATTGGATAACATTAATCTTAGCCAAAAACAAATGTGTCTAGAGCAAAGTAATTTGTATAGTGGTATAGCAAACAAGTTAGATGAGGGATTGATTGGATATGGGAGAGGCTTCTTCGGAGTAGGTCCTTCGCGGGGCCTTCGTCTCGGATTCCTGCCGGTTGTGTTTTGTAGTGGTAGAAAACAAATAGTCATATCCGGTCGTCTTGGATTAATCTTAGCCAAAAACAAATAGTCATATCTTACCATTCAATGAGAAGATATTTTCTATAGTGGTAGAAATTGCACTGTAATTTGTATTTTGATCGTGTAATAAGGTGGTGATGTCAATTTATCAATTAACGATAAGATTGGTTATCAAAGGGTGAGTTGAACTAACCCTAAAACAAATAGTATAGGGTAAATATTATACCTACTTTTCTTTAACGTGTTTGGTACACTCTTCACTTCACATCTCAAACCAATTAATATTCTATTTTGGGTTATTATCACAAATGGTACC
Organism: Rosa chinensis; assembly: GCF_002994745.2. Taxonomy (NCBI): domain Eukaryota; kingdom Viridiplantae; phylum Streptophyta; class Magnoliopsida; order Rosales; family Rosaceae; genus Rosa; species Rosa chinensis. Next base: position 28,954,600 of record NC_037092.1, read on the forward strand.
TGAACTATACATCAATCTTATCGATGGTACCTGAACTTCAATTTTGATCACAACTAGTACCCGAACTTTTCGATTTCATTTTAAATGGTACCTAGAGCCACCTCCAGTCACTATTCCGACTAAAAACGGCATGGGAGGCGATCATAGTGATGATTTTTGATGATTTCGAGGGTTGCGATCATATATAGTGATGATTTTTTGGTAATAGACTTGCCTTGAACTTGTTTTTTTGTTTTTTGTTTTCTTAGATTTGGTTTTTTTGGCCGGAATAGTGACCGAAGGTGGCCTTAGGTACCATTTAAAATGAAATCGAAAAGTTCAGGTACTGGTTGTGATCAAAATTGAAGTTCAGGTACCATCGATAAAATAGAGGATAAGTTCAGGTACCATTTGTGATAATAACCCTTCTATTTTTACTTTGCTCTAGACACATTTGTTTTTGGCTCATCGCAACCTCTCGACGTAATCCGCTCAATCAATTTCTTATTGGATAACATTAATCTTTATATTCTCTAGCCAAATTTGAATTACTTTTTTTTTTTTTGTCTTTTGTTGCCTCATTATTGTTAATTTGCTATTCAATTCACAAAATCATTAGTGTTAACTTCATCAAAATCTTTGCAATTCCCTTTGTGAACACCGAGAGTAAAATTTAAAACACGAAGAAAAAAAAAATCAATCTCTTCTTCATTGCTCATAGTTGTTAACTTACTAATATTTTGATTGAAATAGATGAACATTGAAACTAAAAGAAAAAAAATTAAAAAAATGGAAGTAAATCAAATTATGATTTTATAAGGAAAAATTAAAAAAATTTAGTTTTTTATTGGTACAAATTAAATGAGATATTTTTGTTAAAAAAAAATTCTTTTTTAATCGGATATGTCATATAAGGATATTTCTGGAAAGAGAAATGAGTTAGATAAGTAAATTTAATGTAATAAGCAAGTAAGGTGAACAAGAAAATGATAGGGTGGCAATAACCGCACCATACAATTCCTTAACTTCTACTACTCTCATATCCATTTCAGTTAACTCTGTACTGAAGCCATTGCCATTTGTGCTGGCCTTAATTAGGCAGCTGCCCCTTCTGCCTATATAAGATTATGTGATATGTCAATAGCAGCCAAAAAAGAAAATTAGTCGTATTTGCGCCCTCATAACTCAAGTTTTAAGCAATAGTGACAATTACAGTGATAATTACATTTGTGGCGAAAGCGGAAATAGTAGTAAAAGCGGGAGTTCCAGTATGAAAACTAGCAAAGATGGTATAAGATCTAATAATTTAAATGTAACTCAAAAATACAAGCATTTGTGGATTCAATGCCAAAATTGTTGATCTTAAACCAGTCAGCACTTCATTTTCATTAGAATCATTGACTCTACATCTTTCTTTGTTATATCATATGTGAATTATTTTCCATGCGCTTTCTCCGATAAGGAAGTCCGCACCTTTTCACATTTTTATTTGATAAGCAACTATGTAAAAATTCAATCATGTTGGTAACAATTGGAATCGTTGACCTTTTAGATTTCTCTTTTAACCAAAATCACTAAAGTTTTGCCGTAATAAATCAAAGTCAAGCTTGGCATTAGTTTTGATTCCATCAACAAATCCATCGCTAGGGCCACCCAACACAGGAGCACAAAAAACACAACCACCACCAAATGTAACCTAGGACCATAACCACACTCAATCTTGAGCAAAATCCACCAAACGATGAGGAGTGATGACCGTGATCGTTGAGGTTCGCAAGCAAATGAAATCGATGAAAGAGCGAAGGCCTAGGCGAGAGTCACCTTTAACGAGCAGATAAAAATCAATGAGCACTGATCTAAAAAGAGAAGTCTAGGCACTACAAGAATAATGTCATTAGACATCACCACTATTAAATCGGTCAGGATTGCACCTGATGTTAAAAAACATGTTAACATCAGTTTGTGAAGAAACCGATTTCTATTGTTATTATAGACATCAGTCACCAAATAAAACGATGAGAAAAATTTTGTTCGAAAAATTTAAAAAAACGTGGAGGGACTAAGTTTTAAAGTTTGAGAAGCGCGGGGACCAATTTTTTCATTCCCCCCCCCCCCCCCCCCCACTTAGTATTTTTTTCCACTTTCTCTGAAACTTTCGAACCCTAGCTCATTCACCTTGTTGACCTCATCATTCTCCAAGCTGAAGTTCGTCGAGTCCCCGACCTCCTTCTCCAACCCAAGCCGACTGGAGCCGCCTCCGACCTGACCTCGTGTTCCCCTGCCTCTTGACCCCGAGTCCCCTATCTCGTTCTCCAGACCTAGAGCTTGAGATCCGATCTGACCTCGAGCTTACCTGAGCTTGTCATTCTCCAACTTGAGCCAGCTCTAGCTAGTTCTCTCTAGTCTCGTAGGTCCTCTCTCTCTCTCTTCTCTTGGTGACCACCAATACTGATTTCCTGTCCGGTTTTGATCTAAAGTTCAGTCCTTTTTGTTTAATTCTTGTGACTTTGAGTTGGGTTTGTCTTTGAATGGCTTAAAGCTGTGGTATTTTGAGCTGGTGCCTGTCGATTGTGTTTGATTTTAGTTCTTACACATGTTGGCTGTCAATCTACAGAGGAAGATCCTAGATTGAAGGTTTTCAAGAAGGAGTGGTTTGAAGGCAAGGACTGTCTTCAGAGGGCAGATTTACGTTACCTTGGCAAGTCCAACCGGGCACGTGCATTTGCAGATAGTTACTCCAAAATTATGTTTCAAAGTATGGTTCGAGGATCTTCTTTTAAAATTGATGATATGATAGCAGCAATCAGTTCATCCGACGATGGAGCAAACGGACCTGATGTTGAGATGATGGATGGTTAATGGTAATTATATAATTAGATTGTAGTAACAAATTTGCCTTTATGTTGTTTATTGATGTATTTATTTTACTCAAGGGTATACAGAGGTGTGAGTGATGTGGCTAATCTGTCCAGACTTGAACAACAATGGGTAGAGGTAAGTTCTCTAAATTGCGCTAGCTGTGCACTTCGTCTTGATATTACAAATTATTTGTTTCACCTCTTGCATCTAAATTATATGTATATATATCTTTTTTTTAAAAAAAAAATTATATGTATCTGTTTGTTCAAAATTATTTATAGTAATCACATTGTTTTTTTTTTTTTTATTGTGTTGTTTCTTTTTCACAAGTGATATACATTCACATTTTCTTAGTTCAAATTAGTTGCTTTGACACTTATTGGAGGTGTGCAACATGTTGATGCTTCTGGGACAAATTCTGGGGGAGTCTGATTTGTTATTGTACGTTTAGTTCCTATGTTTCCTTAACACTTTAGTGTAAGACTTGAAGGAGCTGAATGATAAAATGCTGGAATCTGTGAATTCTAAATGATTGATGTCCCATAATGTTTCGTTGCGGTCCATGATTCAATGAGGATGATATTAAGCTTTTATTTGACATCATGCAGAACCTCTGAAAATTTGTTAATTCTAATCTCTCAGCTTTTTGATTGGGCGAAGTTTTTCAATTTGCATCTTCGATCTAAGTGAAGTTTACGATTTTTCTATCAACAGTTGTGTGCTTTGATTTAATTGTAGATACTGTCCAATCTATGAATCCATTCAAATTTTAATTGCAATCTCTGCCGAGAGGTTTCTAAGGCCTGTGCACTGGGGAGCCTCTACTTTGGTAAGCTATACCGATATGCACTGGGGGACGTCTCTTTTGAGTAGTTAATCAGCAAAGTAGGATTGTGGAAACGCAGTGTATGGATTGTCCCACATAATATTGGATCTGCTCACCATTTACTGTTGCTAATGACATTTGACTCTTATTATATAATGTTAAGCAATTTTTGATAGTACAATGGATTACTTGATACACAGACTACTTGGCCTTAATGATGCTCTTAGTTTTTGCAGGTCAATACTATCAAGATAAATTCTCTTTGGAAACTAAATATTGTTATAGTGGTTAGAGTGAAGGTTCAGCTCAGTAACCGTCAAGTTAGGACGAAATAGGCTAAAGTTCTAGACTGTGTTGTCGTCTAAGGCTGCAGTTTTGTATAACAGGTCTGTTTTTATTAAAATTAAATATGAATTTTGTTCTTTAAAATATTTGTAGCAATCAATTGACTGAAAATTTTAGTTTCATTATCAGATTTTATTTATTCATTGATTATAGTTGTTACTGTTTTTTTCTTCTTTTTATTTGTTTTTAGGCATTGAAAACCTGATTTGTTGTTTTTGTGTAGTTGGGACTTGAAAGTTGTGTATATTCAAGAAGTTGGGCGTAGAGGCAGAAGTTTGGGAGTTTAAGGATTCTGCTCTAAGGTTAGCATTGTGTATATATACTAAAGATAATATTGTTTTAGAATTTTAGTCTACAAAGGTCTTTTCTATTGCTCAGCTAGGAGGTAGGTCATTCCATGGATGTTTCCTATGCTATGAAAAGGCAGGAAAGGAATCTCTATGGAATTGGGGACTGAATCAAATCAGGATTTGTTTAGCATTTGAGTTTAAATTTGGATTTGATTTCTGGGTAGATCTTGCAGTTTTTTTTTTTTTTGGGCTATGGATCAGTTTGATTTCTGAGTAGGTCTTACACTTTTGTTTTCTTTTGTTGTGCATTTTCAGGTTTGTGGTCAAATGGTTTGGAGGGTGATCAAGTATTTTCTGAGTTTATGGTTGGTTTTCGTTGTTTTTGTTAGATTAGAATTAGCCTACAAACTTTACAGTAAATTGGAGGACTATGCAATTAGTAATTGGCTTTGTAAATCAGGTGTTTGCTTCATAAATTGGAGGTGTTTTTGGAAATTTATTAGTGGTCATTTAGTTCAGAAATTGGAGGTGTTTTTGTAATTGGAAGATTGTATTTTTAGTGATATACAGTGATTGATTTTTGTTATGTTTGTTTTGTCATGAATTGATCATTGATCATTGATTTTTGAATTTTGCAGTTGTGTAGATACTTTTCACGAAGAGAAGAGCAAACGTGAAAGAAGAAAAGAAAACAAAGCTTTGACTATGGAATTGTTGGCTGTGGCATATTCGTCCCTTGTAGCCAAAATGGAGGAGATTATATATAGGTTGGTCATGCTGGAATTTTCAACCACACAGAAGTATTCTCTTGCATCTAATTCAACTTGCAATGTGGAAGAGGCTGGTGATCTGTAGGCAGAAATGGAGGAATGTATAGATTTGATAATGGAAGAATTAGAGAGAGTTTGTAAGAGTTAGTGAAAAAGTTTGTGAACCAGCTTTTATGATATGTAAAACGATAGCATATTCGGCAAACATTATAAGATTGTGATTACTACTCTTATCGCCTAAACCCCCAGCATCGCGCGGGCGTACTTTCTAGTATGATGTCTAGATATAAAGTTGAAATTAGTTTTAACCATAAAAACTGATGTCCAGTAATACAGATACATCAGTTCCAAAATGAAAATCGTTGTTACTGAAATATACAGACATCGATTTTTTGTCGAAAACGATATGTTACTGAGTACCAGACATCAGTTCCAAAATGGAAATCGATGTTACTAAAATATACAGACATCGATTTTTTGTCGAAAACGATATGTTATTGAGTACCAGACATCAGTTCCAAAATGGAAACCGATGTCTGTAACAGTATTAGTCATCGTTTCTTAAATCAATAACGATGTTAAAACGCAAACTTGTGCTGTATAATATATATTTCTTTAAGCATTAAATACAATAAAATGAGGGTTTAACAATAGTAAAACATGCAAGTTTGTTAGCATTTAAACCTATTTACATCGATTTATAATGAGGAACCGATGTCTAAAATAATACTAGACATCGGCTAAAAACCGATGTCTGCATTTTCAGGATTTTTCTCATCACCCACAAAGACATCGGTCAGGTTTTTGTTTCTCATCGGTTTTTGGCCGATGTCTGGGGCCAAAATTCTAGTAGTGAGGGTAAAACCCTAGCGACCATGAGAGGCAGAGCAAGAGTGTTGTTTGAGAATAACACGCCTAAATTATCTTTTAATATTCTATTTGTATTACGAGTGAGAAAATGTCATGTTATATACCACATTAACTAGAGCTTTTAAACTGGAGGTTAGCTATAAGATGAGAGCTCTCCTCCTTCTCTTCTGCTAGAGGCGGAAAACCTTATCTCTAGGGTTTTGCTCGTCGAGATCCTTGGCATCCAATGAGATTTCTTCCCCTCGTGAAGCCTTTCTATCGCCCTCCTCGAGGTCGTGCTTCCCTTCTGTTCAACATGTGGGTTTGGAATCCTGTTCTTATTGGCTTGCCGTTTAAAACTTCATGGCCGTGCTAGCTGGAAGATCGTGTGTTTGAGGGTATTTCTCCAAACAAGGTCTCTCTACGATGCGGGTCTATGGAAAAAAGAAGAAGATCGAATTTGGGATCCTAGTTCTGCTTATTCTCTTTCACGGGGAAGGTAGAGTTGTCGCAATGGTGACCGGGTATGCCCTCTAGTGGTAGCTGTGGACGGTGGAGGTCAGAATGTTTTCCGATCTGGGAGTTTGATGGTGTTTAGTGGCATGTGGTGGCTGGGTCTGATCCAGTTTGGTTTGATGGCGGCTATTGTGCTTTGGGTTGTATGGCCTTATGGTGTTCCTCGTTTTGTTCCAAGATTAGAGATCTTCGGGGGCTGATAGTGGCTCTGAGTCCTAGGTGGCGACAATTATTTGGAGAGGACGAAAGTCGTAGATGCTGATTGAGATAGTGGACTCCGACGATGGTGTGGCTCAGTATGGCAGCGCCGGAATGGTGATTTGGGTGCCCTAAGCACTTTTTTCAAGGGCCTGGGCCTGGGCATGTTTTCTGGTGTCATAGGCTGCATTAGGGCCTGTTGGTTTTGGATGGGTTGTGTTAGTTAGGCCCGCTCACTTTTGGTCCCGTATTTAGGACCCAGGTGGATGGGGGCCTAAGATTTTTGGGTTCTCAATCTTTTGACTGTGTTTGGGTTCTTCTCTAGTAGCGTCAGGTTACTGGTTAATTTATTATTATTATTTTGTTAAAAGGTTTGGAACCCAACCTAACTAGAAGTCTCAGCCTCACGTTTGGAATTATTATTAATAATTGAAAGATCATTGTACAGCTTCACTCTACTATAACATTATGTTAGATGCTCTAAGGTTTTTACTTTAGAGTTTCTATTCATGGCTCTCTTTTGTTGTAGCCAAGAGATTATAATATTAATTACATTTACATTTAATGGATTGACGCCTCCTTGACTTATCAAAAATGTTATATACCACATTGATTGATGACCACAAAAATCGAGTGAACTAATAGTGTCTCTCATTATACATTCAAGGATTAAATACTGTTTACTTCCTATACCTTTGAATTTCACCTAAAAAGTGCATGACCTTTGAATTTCACCTAAAAAGTCTCTGAACTCTCAATTTCCTCCCAATTGGTCCCTGCGGTCAAAATTTTCTGTTAAAGTTGCCGAAACGTCTATTATGCCCTCACTTACTTTTTTTTTTTAATTTATTTTTTCTCTCTCTTTTATTTCTTTTTTTCATTTCACCTCTAAAAGGTCTGTGGATTGGAACCATCTTGATGATGAGATGAACAGAAGGAGGCGAGAGAGCCGAAAGAAGAAGAAGAAGAGGTAAAAAGAAAAAAAATAAAAAAAAAAGAGGAAGAGAAATGTATATATATTTTTTAAAGTAAATGAGGGTATAATAGACTTTTTAGGGGAAGATAACGGAGTTTTTGACGGATGCTTGACGGCAGTGACCAATTGGGAGGAAATTGAGAGTTCAGAGACTTTTTAAGTGAAATTAGAAGGTTAGGGACTGAAACGATGAAACTCCATAAATATATGAAATAAGCAGTATTGAACCCTACATTCAACCTTCATAACAATGTGATTTAAGCTCTAAAACCAATCGCATTTAGGCCATCTATACATACAACATTTAGTTTCATGCAGTTTCCCCTTCTCTTGGTCCCAGTGTAGCACCTTACAAGGTGCAGTTTCCCCTTCTCTTGGTCCTAGTGTAGCACCTTACAAGGTGCAGTTTCTCATCCACTTCCGTACCAAATTCCTTCTGCCATCATTTACCGCGCCCATCCCTATGCTTAACCAATACTCCCCATCAACATTCAATTTGGTTAAAATTCTAGGGAACTGCGATTTGGTGTACCGGAATAATAATAAGGACCACGAACTTAAAAGGCAAAGTGACAATAGATTATCATTCACAAATTTATTTTGCCTGGAACAAATTTAATTTGTTCTGCCTTTCATGTGCTGCCCGCTAATATGCCAAATTTGACTCATTATCGTATTCCATCTAGGCCCGACACTTAGAGAAGTATCAAACTCCATAAGCTCTTATGCTCCCGCTTAATCCATGCACTTATCTCGAATTAGTATAGATGGCGAAATGTTCATATTCTTTCGGCAAAAGTGTTTATGTTTAGAGGATTAAGGAAAACAGATTAGTCTCTGTCGAGTAGTTGAATTAGGTGACAGAACTATGTCAATTTCTTGTCCGAGGAAGAGTGTTGAAATTGAACTTTTTTAGTCTCTGGAAAATTAATTGGGAGGGTTTACACATTCACACACATTCACATGTGATTGGATCGATGACTATGAAGGTAAAGAAAAGTAGTCACAATATGACAGCAGCATCTCGTTTATAATATGGCACATAGTAGTCCACTGACTGAGGGTATGTCTTTTGGGTTTCACGCTAACCCAATTTAGTGTCTAAACTTAGAGTTTGTTAAACAGCGATAAGTGTGGTCCGCGACCTACTATTGTATCGATATTGTCCAAACTTGACCGTCATTTAGGTGTTCGGTTTTAATACAAAAAGTCTCGGTATAATTCGGTACGAGTCATCTACCTATAAGTTGTATTTGTATTTGTTACATTTCGAATGTGTGATATTTATTCTCAGTGGCGGAGGGACACAGGGGCACAGTGGGTCACGTGCCCCAGTTTTGATTTTCAAAACGATATATAATATATTAACGGGAAGAATGAATGAATGATAGGTCAGTTCAATTGGTAGAGCACAGAGCTCTTAACTTTGTTGTTGTGGGTTCGATTCCCTTGGCCGTCATGATTCTTTTTTTAGACTAAAGGAAAAAGAAGAACGAAATAATGAATGCAGATCAGTTTTGTCCCTTTTGGACCTAGGTCTTGAACTTTTGATAATTTAATATTAAGTTAGAGTACCTCTAATTCCGAAACTTTTGGCATCAATCACATAATTAATTATTCATATTTTCTTTTTACTTATAGATTTTTAAATCCAATACCGAAATTATTAAAAAAATATTTTATTAACATCAATGAAAATTCTTAGCTAATTTTTTTGTCAATTATGAACTTTTTTTTTTTGACAAAGATGTTAAAATACTTGAAAATAAAATTAGATCCTGTTGCAGAAAACATCAAGTATAAATAGCACATTGGAGTTATTTTAATGGATTTTTTATATTTTAATATTATTAATTTCTTTTCGTGCCTCAGTAAACTTAAATTTCTAGCTCCGCCACTGTTTATTCTCCAACAGGGTTCGGGGTGAATGACAATGCTCCATTGGAGTTTCCGATCCAGCAATCATGGTGGAGTTGGAGGTAGAATTTGGATCGTGTTGGAGTTTTGAGAAGCTCGTTGTCTTTTGCTGTTTTTGGTATCGACTTACAGGATGCAGCATTAATTATTTGAGGCTAGGGATCCTCTGGCGATATCTTCAAGGTTTCATCAACTAGAGTACATATATGCTATAAAGAACCTTACACACTAATGTTCATGTGTATAGGCAGAAATTCTACCTAAATGCTATATGCCATACTCTGAAGTTTCCAGTGTTGAATAATCCTAAAAGCTAGATTAATCTATTTCATGCTCTGTGATTAATGCATAAGAAGGTCTCGTGCATAGGTGCCAAAAAATTCTCCCGCCGATTAGTTTGATAGGAGTTATTTTGAGGTTCGTTGATGTTTGAAACTTGAATTAGCTCTCGATCACTTGCCACGCCTTGGCTTTCATTGCGCGGCTGAGGATCCGAGTAGAGGTGGCTGGCTGGCTACTATAGCTTGACCTTGAGACTTTGAGAGAAGTCTAACTAGATAATTGAAGCAAATACGTACGTCCACACCACTGCAGTTAGTATTCCCTAATCAAAAAACTGATAAGTACGTGATAAAAAGTCTATGGACTTTAGCAATTTCTTAACTCATAAGTCTGCATGACATTATGATGTGGGGATGAAACAGAAGACAAAGTTGCCTAAGCATGAAAATAAAAGTTTAAATATTCTTTGATGAGTCATGCATGGCATGTTTTTGTTTAATTTTCCGGCGAGACTTCTTATGTACAACTACAAACGACCTTTTAGTTTAAAACGTGATTGCATAGACTTGGAATTATACTCTCTCTAGGCTACGTTTATTATGTTATGAAAGGTTTATAAAGTTAAATTTTTATGAGCTACATGCTTGCCTAAATTAAATTTGAGTAGTTTTATAACGTAGCTCATTATAAGTTTTACCTATATAAATGTACGCTCATTGAGCCTAAGGCCCCGTTTGGAACTGCTTCGCTTTTAAAAAACACTAGCTTTTGTTCAAAATTTTAGATTTTATTGTGTTTGATAAATAAATAAAAAAACATCTTTAATTGAAAGTTATAGGTCACTGACAATAGATTTTAGAAGCAGTCCAGAGGTTGCTTTTAGAAGCTGATGTGGAACAAAACACGCCCTGCAGTTGTTTTATATACTGATAGCACTTTTAAAAATATTATTTACCAAACATGAAACTGTTTTAATTTACAGATTATTCTCACAATACAACACAGCAGCAGCAAGTTTTACCTATATAAATGTACGCTCAAGCTCAATTTAATAGTCTAAGGCCCCGTTTGGGACTGCTTCGCTTTTAAAAAACACTAGCTTTTGTTCAAAATTTTAGATTTTATTGTGTTTGATAAATAAATAAATAAATAAACATCTTTAATTGAAAGTTATAGGTCACTGGCAGTAGATTTTAGAAGCAGTCCGGAGGTTTCTTTTAGAAGCTGATGTGGAACAAAACACGCTCTGCAGTTGTTTTATGTACTGATAGCACTTTTAAAAATATTATTTATCAAACATGAAACTGTTTTAATTTACAGATTATTCTCACAATACAACACAGCAGCATCAGTTTTTTTTTTTAAAGTCACAGCAATCTCAAACTAGCTCTAACAAATTTAATATTGAGTTCAAGTTAAACTAATGTATACCAAAAACTATACTTGAATGAACTAAAGAGAGCCAAATGCTGTTTAAAAAAAATTAAATAAAAAAAAGCCAAATGCAAATCAATTTTGAACGTATCAGTATCAGAATTATGTAAGTCCTACTTTTACGAAAATTTCTTAACCATCGCTCTCAAATTGCCCTCAAATGATATATACTTCTTAATCAGTCACATGACATGTTTCCTACTCTCTCAGATCCACGAATCACAGAAAAAGGAAACAACTTTAAAATAAAAGTCTTTTGGACGTTCATAAGATCTGTGAGCTACACTACTAGTTTATGTTAAAACAGAGTACAGCCTTTTCCATTTCGGCCGGAGATGAAAAGACAACCTAAACCGCCATGAATATGATCATTAATTACGTAAGTAAATTGAGCACAGCACCAGTACAATTTCACAGCTGAAGCTTTTTACTCCCTCCTGCAAAAGCTATAACTCTCACCGTGTCTCACAATTACACCCCAACTGCCACCTACGTGGCAGCCTTCCAACACAAAACGATCATGATTGCTATTCGGTCTTCGATGACAATTACATGACTCCAGCTAACAATTAGAACTGTATATATATATCTGTAACCCACAGCATGCTGTTTCGTATTGGTCCAGTTACCAGCACAAATAAATATCGCAGCTAAAAACAAGCAGAAGGGTTTTTCTCTCTGCTTGTGAAATGGTTTGCTTTTGCTTTCTAGTAGACCAGAGGAGGAAGGTGTGGCGGAGCAAGCCGGTGGCCGGGTCATGTTCGCGGTGCGGGCGTGGAGCAAGTGTGGCCGATATTAGAACTTCGACGAGGTTTTGTTACGTTCCCTTCTACTGGAAATCTTGGAAAGCTGTTATGTGTACCTTCTGTGGAGCTATTCTTAGATCTTACAGATAAATTTTTCTGTTCATATATAGCTGGCTCTGTCTTTGTCTTTGTCTTTCTTATTACCTTTCTGTATAATTTCAGAGGTCATGGACTGCTTCTGACTTCTGAGGTTGAGAACTTGAGATGATCAAAGAGGGATTAATATACTTGCAGTTTATTTTCCTTTTAGATTTTGTTTTCCCAAATTTTGGTGTGAGGGTCCTGTAAATTATTGATATATGAGAATGACTAATCGTGGAGTGTATGCATCTAGCTATTAATATTGGAAGAAATCTTTTCTTTTGCAGAAGCACCACCCCAAACTCTCTTGTTTTAGAACTGAATTTGGAGATGTTTTGTGAAAACAAATTCTGTAAAAGGGGAGGCCGAAGCCCCAAGATCTTTTACGCCTTAGATACATGATAGTATCACACAAGAAGAGGAGTAGTACAAAGTAAAAGGTGTTTTTCATTTATTTATTTTTTTGATAATTTTTATTTTGTCCTCTCACCAAGGGATGGTATTTCTTTTCTGGCATAAACAGTAACATGTGTTCATGATTAAAAAAAAAACTTTGCCAAAAAAATGAAAAGAAGAAGAGAGAAGGATATAGAAGCAAATTACCATTTAGGTGTCCACACAACACAAAGAATATGATGTTTCTCCATCAATGCATTCTACATCATGTTACATATACTGATAATTTAACACAAGATGTCAATTTTCAAACCATTATTAAAACATTTTGTTCTTTTGTTATGTGGTTGTCTAAGCTTATACATGAAATTTCTCTTACCCCACCAATTAATTTCATGGCCATATTTTTAATTTTACTTTTGTCAGCGGGTTGTATTAATAATAAAGAGAATGACAATCAACACACACGCTTGGGCCAGATTCTGAAAGTCATGGGACCTAATAAGTTTGTGCCATGGGCATGTGGGCTTTGGGCTTGGAGTCATGGGTCCTGGTCCATTTGTTAGTTGCATAATTTTTCTTCATTTAGTCAACTGGTTTAGGAAGGACTTACACCGCGTGTAAACATTTAGATGAGTGTTGCTTAATTTTCTTATATCAATACATTGTTGTGCTGTACCCTTGAGCTTCACAGTGTAATATTGCGCTTGTAGGGGTTTATTTTGTTTGGGTCACAGTGTAGCAAGTCTTACCAGAATGTGAGGGTTAGATGAATGATTTCATTTTCTTAGAATGACGAGGTTTTTGTTTTGTTTTGTTTTGGTTTTTTTTTTTTTTTTTTTTTTTTGTGTAGGCTTGCTTAACAGTAAGCATCTCAGAGATTGTAATGGTTTGCATTAGCTTAGATAGGCTATCACGGCTTTGTTGGGATTCTTACGTAAGTGTTTTGTAGACTCTAACTTATTGGCTATTGATCTAATGTTATCAATTCTTTAATTTAAAAAAAAAAAAAAATCTTACTAGAATGTGATAACAAATACTACTATCATTCTCAAAAATAGTATGTAAATAGGTGTTTCACCTAGTGGTGATTAGGGCAGCCTTGAGAATTTAGAGGCTCAAGACAAACTAAATTCACGGAACTTGGGAGTCAAGACCGTTCAATACATTTAACTATTTGTTTTTAATTAAACGATATAAAAATTACATTTTTTTTGGAGACGAATGATGTCAAACTTTATTAAAAAAGAAGTATATAGTGATTTCAAAGTTCATGAGTAATAACCTCATGAAGAAAAGAAGGAACGGAAGAATAAAAAAGAACCTGGCCTGTAGCAGAAGCTTCAGCAACCATCAGATGAGCTGCCTTATTTGCATATCTTCTTGTGTGCACTATCCGAACATTAGGCAGTGCTTCCTAAAGCATTCATGGTTCTTCATATATACGCTCCAGTCTAGACAAATTAACACTAGAGCTAGATAGCTGCTGTTTTATAACCAAAGAATCTATCTCCACAATTGTAGGTTGCAACGACTGCTCAATTATGAGCTCAAGTGCCTCTTTGCACGCTAGAAGTTCAGAGTGCTCAGCCGAGACCAAACCCAACACTGGCCTTACTTTACTCACAAGAAAGTGTCCTGAGCTATCTCGCAAGACCAAGCCAATGACACCTACTCCAGAAGCAATCACAAATGCTCCATCTATGTTTATTTTGACACAACCAATTGGAGGACATTGTCAACGAACTCTCTATCAGCTCCTCTACAACGACCAAGATTATAAGAATTATGATAGATATAATCTTGTAGCCTAGAAGTGGAAAATAAAACAACATCCTCCACACTCTTAGCTTTACCTTCCCAAACTCTAGTATTCCTTTCTTGCCACACACCCCACAAAAGAAAGATGAAAAGATCAAACTGAGTTGAAGACAACCTACTCAAACAAAACAGAAGCCATTCCAAAATTCCCATTCCATCTGTTTCAGTAGTGAAACATATCTGAGCCAGCGTAACATTTGATCGTAAGACTTCATGAGTAAAGTGACAATCCCGGCACAAATGTAGTGTAGATTCAATCCTCCCAATGCAAAGTACACAAAGTTATGAGTCAAGAGTAACATGTTTTCTTATCAACCTCTCCAGAGAAGAAGTATATATATTGTGACAGATCTTCCACATATTCACTTTAGCAGTACTTGGAAACTTAGCTTGCCAGATTTTCTTCCTTTTTTGAATCAAGGAAATAATTTTATAAATAGAAACTCAATAGAGATTGGTTACAATCTTATTGTAACACATCCAGATAGCATTCGTGGAGTGTGTCCGAATTACTAGAAATTTGTTTTAGCCTAAGGCCAGAGTGGCCATTACATACCATTCTGCTGCCATCTACAGACAAAATAAGAAGATATGGTAGTACCCACGGTGGTATATAGATATAGGTCCACTCATTTGACATTTCATGCTCTGCCATTACAGAATAGCTTGAATCCTCCTTCAGTACCACTCCAGAAGATTCAAAAGTATCACTTATGTCAAGGTAAACATATTTTGCTAGATCAAAGCCTCCGGGATCCCAAATACAAAATCCTAGCATATTAGAGCTCATTAGTTTGGCCCACAAGAGAGCCCAGCTCAAGCTTAAAGCCCTTAGCTGAGCCCATTTCCAAGCCTTCACCCATTGGGCCCTCGATCCGAATTTACTTTGGACACCCAGTATGAGGCAGGCACCCACTTGGGGCACCTCATCATAACCCGGCCTCCAATCTCCAGCTTCACGGCGGTCCCTCAACCCGTTACCCCGCCGTACCATTATCATGCAATCATTCGTCACCTCTGCGTAAGCCGATCGTTGCATGTCTCTCTTCACCCTCAGTCTGCATCGCTATGAGTAATCAAGCTGCATAGTCATCCCTAACTTCTGATCACAGTCGAACTCCGACATAGCTCGCCCAATTTCAAAGACCTGCTGCAATGGCAGATCTACAGCATGTCACCGCCGGTTCAACCCAACCATCTCCTGCTCCCGTCCTGTATGCCAAGCACCAGAAGCACCCTGCCATCCAAGATTTACGATGCCAATCACCGCCATCTCCAGATCCAGGTCGTATAGAAGATGGCTTCCCCATGGTCTCAGTAAACCGGCTCTTCCAAACATGCCTAGGTGAACCTTGAGCCGACCTCTACTTGGACGAATCCGGAACAACCAATTTCGCACCCACAGAGCCTGGGTCTCCACGGATCAAGGAGGCAATGCCTCTCATTCACCTCATCCAATTAATTTCGGCGAGAGTTAAAAGAGGTGATGAAGGTTCTAGGGTTAGATTGGGTGCTTGCCGCACGAGGTTGGCGTTGAAGGGCTATCAACAGATGGCTTAGGACGGAGACCGCAGCCAGCCGCCATTGTTAGACCGCAGAGCCAAGAAGGCTAGGGTTGGAGCGCAGAGCCATATTCACACTCTCTTGCGTTATTTATTGGAATATTGCCAAATTTTCTTCCTAAAAAGTTACTTAAATAAACTTTAAATAAATATTTCACATCATAAGACCAACTGGGTTCAATCAATACTTTACAAAAGAAAAAAAAAATCAATTCCAAACATGGATAATATATTTGAGCAAACATATTCCAAATAAGCACTGAAATACGACTCGTCTTGCACTTTTATATGCCAAGGTCGCATTGATCCGCCTCGTCAGTAAGACTTCATTACTATGAAGTTAATTACTCCTTATAAAGTGTTTCACAAAGAGCTCCAGAAAACTCGGACGGTCTTGAGTCTAGGGTTGCAAATTTCTCCTCGTCTGGCGACTGTTCGCCTCGTCATTAATGGGTTGCTGCCGAACGAGTGTTTGAACACCATATGCCTGGAAGTCTCTTGGGAGGTGGTTTGGCTAGATGGTTTTGATGATGAGCACCAGATGAAGTCTTGGGTGCTATGGACTGTAGTGCAATATGATCGCGCTTTGTCGAGGCACCTCCAAGATCGGCGACATGATGGAGGGGCTAGACGGTGGTGCAGGTTGCTGGATCGGACCGCATCTTGGGAGGCTGCACTACTACAAAAAAAAACATTTAAGGACGTTCAAAAAACGTCTTTGAAAACTTTAGATGACACACAAAAAAAGCGTCATCTATCAAAGAGTCATTATAAGTCACTTACAAGGACGTTCGAAAAAAGTCCTTAAACACCTATAAGGACGTTAGAAAAATGTCCTCTAATCTAAAAAAAAACGTCCTCTAATGTTTTATAGGACACTGAAAAAGTGTCCTTAAATCTAAAAAAAAGTGTCATCTTATATATACGAGGACACTGAAAAAAGGTCCTGAAATCTTAAAAAAAAACGTCATTGTAACTATTATAGGACACAAAAAAAAAAGTCCTTGTATGAACAAAAAGTGTCCTTGAAAAGAAAAGAGGACATTTACATCTATGTTACTCATAACAGCTAAACTAAACTACAATTAAAACAAACAAAATAAATCCTAATTACAGGTTGATATCCTACGTGATCTTAGATGACAGTAGAGGCACAAAAACTTGGTTTCATCATCTCCAATATCTTCATCCACTACTTGATAGATATAACAAAAAGCCAAGCATTTAACAGAAATCATAGGGCCAAGTTAATAACACATCTCAAATCTGCTACATACAATACAATACAGAAGAAAAAAAAATTGAATGCAAAGCTTTAATTTATGAAGATATTAGTGGATAAGGTGGCTCACCTTTGAGACAGTTTCAAGAAACATAATAGGGAACAATTACCTGCACTGAAAGGATTTTCAATAGTCAAAACAATAGAGATGATGATGGTAAAACTTGAAGTAGATTGCAATTATTCACAAAGAAAAGTTCTTAGTTAGCATATATGGTCCATGTTAGTAAACAAACAAAAACAAGGAAAAAGACTCAAATGGACTAAACACAAACAAAAACCTAAACTGAAACTGCAAAAATAATTCACTGCAATAAGCTTCTTAAGTTGTAGTCAATTACTTGGGAAAAAAAATATGAAAAAGAAAATATGCATTGTAAGTCATTAAGTTTAACACTTAGTCAGTAAGTCATTAAGCTAGATAACTTGTACTCATTGGAAATGCAGGCAGACATCCTTCTTTTTAGACAAAATATAATTCTAACAGCATTAGCCTAATAGCATTGATAAATTGAAGTGCTAGCACAACTTTGAGACATTAAAGCTCTAATTTGATTATCTCATCCACTTATTTGAATTCTCAAGTACATAGGAATGAATTGTCTAGTTTAAGAGAAACCAAACAAAGTTGGATACAAGCACAAACATTAGTAAATGCAAACAATTTATTAACATGGACAAGTACCAAGCTTAAAATCAGTAAATGCAAACAATTGTTTTCTGTAGTAGTGATACAATCATCATATAAGCTTATAAGCATATGCACGTGAATACAAAAAGATCAAATACAAAACCCAAATCATTGGATAAAAAGATGGTTGTGATAGTAGTGACCTAGAGGAGTGTTACCATTTCCAGGATTCCTGTCATTTATGCTCTCATCCTTCATCTTGCCTTTAAGTCTTTCATCTGATTTGAGCTCTTTCTGCCGGATTCACCACATTTCATTCACCTCCACAGCTTTATGTGCTAAATAACCAAAAGAGGATTAAAATTTATCTGAAAAGAGAACTATACTTGATCTGAACTATACAACTACAAATTATTGGGTTGTCTACTACGTCCAACTTCAACTGTACTATACTGTAAAGCAATAGAACCTTGTATATACTAATGAAAAAACTATGTGCTCATCATGCATCTCTAATAATAAAAGCATGATTTAATTCAATTAAATGCAATAAACGGGATACTTGTCTCAAGGCACTGGTATGGTATTTAAAATTGGACATTAAGGACAATGAAAGTACTGATATTGCAATAAGAACTAACCTGTTCAACACCATGGGCATTAGCACTGAGCAACGACGAATTTAGCCTAAATCTTGTTTTAGGTTGTTGACGATAAGCATGCACACCTTCCTTCTCAACTTGCTGCAGCAAGTCTTGTCTTATCTCATTAAAATTGCAGCTATTCTTTTCTCTGTCTCAAGATCCATCTGACCCAGATAAGCAACTTCCTGTCAACAAAAAATAATAATAATAATAATAAGAAAAGCATTTTAATTAAATAGTTGAAAGGAGTTTTTTTTTTTCCCTATATAACAAATGTTGTCAAACTTCGGGACCTTCTTAATGAACATAATTTTAAAGTAACATAGGAGGAGGAAAAAAGAAGAAATATCACTCCAACCAGCTCAGACTACAACATCACAGTCAATTTAACAAGCATTTCACAATATAGCAAAATACCAAAGCATTGTTGGTAACAATAACTTTTTACAGATTTTGCATCAGACTTTTTATCTAAATAGCTAGAAACAAAACAAATTTCAGCGCCCTTTGTAGATGGGGAGTTGGGATAGATTGAAAAGAAGTATATAAATATCAGCTTAGGACGATAACCAAGTGAATGAAACAAGAAATACTTGATCAACTAATTACCATAATCTTCTCCAATGCTTCACTCCTTTTCAGATGCTCACTCTAATAAAATGGTACAAGAATTCATGACTAATGTATAAGTGTACAAATTACAAAAGTATCACCATGATAACAGAACAAATTGAAAAGAAGGAATTACCAGTTCCATGGAGACCATAGGGTGGAATTGGATGAAAGTGGCCCGACATAGGTCTACATGGTAACAAGCTTCCCTATGTTCTTACTCTCATTATTTCTGATTTCAGTTTTCACTTCCCAATCTGCTACCCAAAAGAAAAGAAGGAGAATCAATATCATAATTTTTTGCTCATAGATTAATGGAGAGATAACCCAAAAGCCAGTCTCCATGTAAACCCCACAAGACCCAAGGCCCCATTCATCAATCTACAGAGCTATGCAACCATATCATACACTTGCAATTTGAATAAAAGAAACCCAGTTCTAGACTGAGAAGAATCAGCAAAAACCAAGCCTAGAAATAAAAACCCATATAGTATAATTGAGCAAGAGACCAATAAAGACATAAACTTGCCAAGCACAACTCATCAAAGTTGTCTTTTGAAGCAAAACACTGACAGAATCTTGAAAACAAGCCATCTCAAGTCAAAATTGAATGAATCAGACCCCATTTTAAGAATAAGAAACAAGAATGACGAAACCCATATCTCAAATTTGCAATCCAAACACTTGAAATTATCATACAATCGTGAATTAAAAAACAAATTCTATAACATAGATTAGAAACCCTAAATCAGATGGATACCATGGATTAGGCAGCTGGATTCGTGCATAGCTGAGAGGCCAATCAACGCCTGCTGAATCGAGTATGAGATCTTGCCCTTCGCAAGGTTACAATCGAAGTGGTGGAGACTAGTTCGTCCCGACGATGGTGCGTAGCGATGAGGTTGAACACATTGTTTCAGGATATTTGGCAGACATCGAATAGGCCGATGGTGGAGTCCAAGGTCATGGCGATATCGATGATGAAGGAGGCTAGGAAAATGATAGATTTGGGAGGAGAGACAGAAGAGATTTGAGGGGGGAGAGAGAGAGAGAGAGAGAGAGAGAGAGAGAGAGAGCGATTTTCTAGGGAGTGAATAGTGTTTTATCTTGAGGGAAATGACGACCTAGACTTCCTACTACAGTGCGCTTAAGGGAAAAACAATCAAGATTTTAAAAGTTGACGTCATTATTAAGTTATAAGGACAGCTAAATAAAAAACTGTCTTTGTATCTTTTAGCTGGGTGTCTACAAAGCCCATTTCTGTAGTAGTGCTGGGTTTAACTCAGCGTGGATCAGTCGTGCTTGGACGTGGGTTGTGGTGGTGGGGTCTAGCATCAGGTTGCGGCGGTGAGGTCTAGCGCTAGGTTGTGGCGGTCAACGACCAATGAGGCTGAAGATGGACTTTGGGCTTGGGTCAAGCCATTCTTTGTTGGACCTGAGTTGGGTCTTTTCTTGGGGCTGTTGGGCTATTATTTTGGGCTTGGTTGTTTTGAACTAGCCCTATTTTTCTTTTCTTTTTAAGTTTAGTCATTTTCATTACAATAATTCCCTACTTTGTTAGGGAGCTATGCTTCTAGGTTTTTTGTGAGCGTCATCGAGTCTAGTTTACTCTGCCCATTTATTGTGTAGTAGTTAATAGTCTATAAGCTCCCCTTATAAACATGGAACCGTCAAATGATCGGACCTAATCTATGTATCACTGTGCTACTCCACAAACTCTTTATCTACCCCATGACGGTAGAGGGAGGATATGTAATGACACTTTCTGGTTTGAGTCATTAATATATCGATATGATATTCATTCAAAAAAAATATGCTAAAGGTGCTTATTATATTTTTATATGTGAACGTGCTTATTAAACTTAATTAGATAATCAATAAATAAATTAAATCAAAACAAATTCTTTATTATTATAACAACTTGATAAGGAAACAACTTGATTAAGATGAGAAGAGATTTTCTATTGCCGCCTCCATGCTCTTTACACTTCCTGTATGTTGTTTAAAAAGTAAAATTTTCTAACTAAATTTGCTAAATGAAGGAATCTTCCCGAGCATCAAAGATGAACTTTAACAGTTCTATAACTTTTTATTTTTTTAAAAAAGGAGATAATTATTGCAAAATGATAAGAGCTTATGGCTAATTAAAAAATAATAATCATAAAGGCATTTTCAAGTCTATCGTTTCATCACTTCATGCTTAATAGGGTTTCCTCATGCCTATGTTTGCTAGTGTTTTAGCTAAGGTATTAGAATTAAATTTGCTCATTCAATCATTCTCTTGTTTTTATTTAAATGTCTTATATGTTGCTTCACAAACTTGTTTCATTTAGTTTACATGAGGGCTTTCTATCCCTTGTTTCTTGATCTTGTTACATTGATGAGAAAAACTTTTGTCTAATCTTTCTAATCTTTTTGTCTCTTGCATCATAGTTTTGTTAATGTACAATTTAGCAAGTAAATTTGAATGCATTTTCTCTCAATTGTTTTTCTTCAAAAGCTTGTTGAGAGTATATATATATCCCACATGGGAAAAATGAGACCTTGTTAGTGGGTTTATAAGGGTTTGAGTCACTCCATCTATTGCCAATTGCTTTTGGATGTGAACCTCAAATTACTTTATCTTGTATCAGAGCGGGTTATCCCACGTGTGCATGCCACACGGCTACACGGGCTCCACATCACCCAAAGTTATCCACGTGTATGGCTTGAAAATTTGCCACACGGGCAGGAGCGTGTTGAGAGTATATACATCCCACATGGAAAAAATGAGACCTTGCTAGTGGGTTTTTAAAGATTTGGGCCACTCCATCCATTGCCAATTGGTTTTGGATGTGAACTCCAGATTACTTTATCAAAACTTTCATTAATAGGGTTCGGCTATTGCTACACTACTAATTACTTTATTCACCCTGCATTCTCTTCTCACCATACATATATTTTTGTAAATTTCATGTTTACTTTGTTCAACCATTTGCAGTACTCGAAATACCATTTTCCAATATATGGTTTAACTCAAATTCTTTTTATTTTTGGCTTTCTCCGCATCTCTCTCAGTTGTTTTCGGCTTCCTCCTCATCTTTCTCAGTCAATCTCATGAAGCCTTAATCAATAAGTTTCACCGGATTTAACGATGAATGAAAAGATTAACAATGAAGTTTAAGTACGTATTCTATAGGAGTAATAAGAAAACTAATTGTAATTTTTGATAAGATATTGTCCTAGATAATAATTTCATATTATGATATTTTAGTATTTTAATACATTAGAAACTTGTAGGGTGAACAAAGTAGTTAGTATGGTGAAAATAGCCACACCCTAAAAATATTGTGTTTATTGAGAGAGAGAGCTTTTCTCAATAGTTTGTTGCTTGTAATAATCATTTTAGATGAGAATGCATATGTAATTCAATAATAATAAAAAATGAGGGAGGTCTAGCGAGCAAGCAGATTATGAGGTCATAATAAAATCTCTCTCATAAAAAACTAAATAACCTCAACAAATATAGACTTGCATCAAAAATAAACTAAGTGGAATTTGAGTAGAAAAGAGTCAAAAAGGCCCAATAAGGAGATAAGCTCAGGCAAGATTTGTTAGTGGAAGAAAATACTCACTTATCTCTTTTCTCCTCACAATTTTTTTTTTTGGTTGAGTAACATAATTTTTTCTTGACACCCATTAAATTATAGGCTATAGGCTTGGACCAAGTCCGACGAGTCCCAAGGTCGGGCCTGGCAGTGTTTCATGTCTTAAAGGCTCAATTCCAAAACCTCCTTAGTTGGACCATATTGATGAGTAGCTTAGAACTACCTTCAATTTTGAAGACTTCTTAGTGGAAGACTCAGGTATCTCATCTGTCACGCAGAGACAAAGCCAATAGGGAAAATTGTGCTACTAGAATAGATCCATTTGAATCTGTGATAACAAACTTCATCATGAGATACTTTTTTGAGAATGTTCATCATGAGATACTTATGTCCGATCATGTCAAGAAATTTGAAGTTTCTTGACCAGTGCTTGCTGCTAAGCCTGTAAAACAGAAATGGACATTATCATTAAGTTCCATAAAGATTTCGACAACTTGTCATTTACTTGCAGACTGAGCAATGGGGAATCAATCAACTTAAATTCCAGATCACCTAGTTATTGTGTATCAAATGACTAAGGTAGGAAATCTGATATAATATGGAAAATGAATTATATATTAACAATATGCATTTCACAATATATGGTCTGTATTGATTAGCTTTCTTTATGGGGGGAAGCCTAACCCTAAGTGAGATGATATAAAAACCTGGTCCCTGCACTCTCACCGCTCACCAGACATTCAGTAATTCGTCCCATAGAGAGATATAGTTCAATGGCCTCTTCAGGTTTGTTGACTCTTCAAGAACACTTCATATGTATTTGAGTGCCTTACATTCACAAGATTGTATCTATGTTTTTGTGTGTTGATTTACTTTAAGGCAACGGTTTTGAGTTTACAAAGCCCACTAGTCTCGATCTATCAAAACGTTTAGAATCTTATGGTGGAGGGTGACGGCTGTTAGAGACCCAACAAATGGCCCCATAAGCAGGTTTACTTTTACTTCCGTCTGGAATTTGTGACTGATTTCTGGTTCACGGTCAACATCCATGGTCAACTTTTCTATCATCCTTACGAGTCCCTTAGCATTTACAATGGTAGGTCATCTATGCCAGAAATTGATAGACAAGGATAGTGTACTCAATAGCTAGCATACTATAGATTGCCATCAGTGTCATGAAAACTCACGCCATAATCACTAGGTTAAGAAGAGTGGTTGAGCTCCAACTACGTACTCTGAAACCTAATAGAAGATGAGGGTACCTATCACCTATGTCCTTCAATCTATGAATTCAGACCTTCCAGTAACTTTTATCTTTTAGAACCTAGATCGATAAGTTTATCCTAAAAACTATATATTCTGAAAATTATCGATTTACTATATTGGACGGAACTTATATATTATGACTAATCTCTTAAACACATGGAAGAAAAGAGTTATCACCTAAGTAGTTCCACATATTCTCTACTAAAGCACAGATTTAAAAAAAAAAAAAAAAGCCTCGAGACTGAAAGAAATTAGAACTTGGAGTCTGTATGTTGCTTTATGAAACATATTCTCTACTAAAGCACATATTAAAAAAAAAAAAAAAAAAGCCTTGAGACTGAAAGAAATTAGAACTTAGAGTCTGTACGTTGCTTCATGAAACAATTAACCTTCAATAACTTAGGGGAGCCATCCTGCTTTAAGTATACAAATAACTAAATAAGTAAACAACAGTGTTCTCAAGAGGAGTACAAGTCCCGAGATAGAGTTCAATCTGAATACTTTTACACATGAAATTAGCCTGATCCGTTAAAGAAGTCCAACTAAAGAGAAATACAAAGACGATCACAATAATGTGAATAAATTATATTCTCTTCAGGAACAACCACAACCCAACAAAGGCCACATGGATCATAAGAAGGCTCGAGGCTATGAAGTTATATTTCGCTCATTTCGATATATACAAGCCTATAATCCTTGATGAAGTTAGGTAGCTAGCATCATTGTCTTCCCTCCACATTGATCGATCGACCACCTAGGATTCTAGGGTGAATATATCGGTAGAGCTTCACCATTTGAGGCTCCGGTGAATATCGTAAATAAAAAAATAAAAGGGTTTTTTTTTTTTTTTTTATTGAATAAGGGATTAGGCGATATTAGCTCTTCGGAGGCAAACGATGAAGGGAACAAGTCTCACCCTTTATACCGAATGAGAGGGGTTTGCCGCACTTTGGGATTCCACCGCCCGTCCTCCTATTTTTATTTTATTAATAACATAAAAAGAAAATACAATCTAAAGAAGGGGGGTGGAGGGGTGGGGACATAAACCTTACCCCAAAATCTAGAAAGAAAGACAAAAGGAAGTGAAAAAATTGAAGCAGAACCTCAAATTTTTCCAACTTCCAGATAATTAAACAACTTGCAAAGCAAAACAATGAAAGAAAAAACAAAAGTTGTCATATCTGCCAAGAGAAGCCATCAGCACCCAGCTTCGTAATTAAACCAAATAATCCCTGTAACATCATGTCCAAGTAATAGTGACCAATGTTTGCATTATAAGAAATGTAGAAAATATAGCAGCCAATGTTAAAACAAGCCCAACATCAACCCATGCAAGAAAGGGAGTTAAACATGACGAAGGTAAGCGAATCCCAAATCATCCATATGAAGATAAGGAGATATATTAGGCAGAGGAGAAGCATGCCATACCAGGGATGGAGAAAGTAAGCCTATGTTTGCCATTCTATCAGCCACCGTATTTCCTTCCCGAAGAAAATGGGAACAATGAAAAGTCATTACTCTAATACATGCTAAGCAAGTAAGCCATGCAATTCACAAAAAATGAGGATTTGATGCATGCAATTACACTAGTCGAATCACATTCAAGCTAGAGGTATCGCCAACCATACTGGAAGGCATATTCAATCCCAATTATCACACCTATAAGCTCTGAGTAGAAGGCAGATTTGTGTCCCAAACCTTGACAGTAATCACCAATGTAATGACCATGGGTGTCACGAAACACACCACCATAAGCTGCAGGTCTTGGATTACCCTTTGCTAGCCCATCAGTACTCAACTTAATCCAAGGAAAAATTGGAAGGTGCTAGAGAACTAACCGAGGCGCTACTTGATTTTTGGGAACAAGCTGAATACCCAACCCAACCAACAACTGAGTGTCAACCAAACCATTCGAATAACCTGGCATGTAAGGAGTAGCAAAGCGAAGCCAAGCCTTGAGAGATCTAAAAATTCAAATGAGGGAAGGGTGCTTGTCCTCAAATCTAAGCTTATTGCAAGCTTTCCATATAGCCATAAGAGCATAGAGACAACTAACAAGCCAAATATTTCTTCTTGACCACAATGACGGATTAGTTTGTACCTAAAGGGGTGTTGGAAATTTAGTTGATAGATGCTACTTCTGTCACCATATTTTGATTCTCCTACAAAATCACACAAATACAATATACATTAATAACAAATAATAATCATAATATTATAGTCATAATAAATTAAATAACAAGGATTATAGAACTTATCTCATAGATTTATAGGCTTCCGAATGACACATTACTCGAAAAGAGTTTAAGGTTGAGGCGTGTAAACACTGCCCTTAAGAGTAAATTTCGCCCCTCGGAGACAATGTTTCAATGTAGCAGGTTTGTGGCGCCCTACCATCTAGGGTACAACAACCGTTAATCCTTGTAAGCGTACACTCACAAACTTGGATCCTAAAACTGCTTGATTCTTTCCTTTGGCAAAACGTAAAATAGTAAAACTCTCAAAACTTTACGACAAAAAATAATTCAATAGAGAGAGAGAGTGAGTTATTTTGAAAGAGATGACGAAAGATAAAGAATATGTGTCGCAATGGAATAAGTGGTGTTTTGGTTTATAAAGGAGTTGCTAGCTAGTATAATTATACAAATCATAAAGAGTTCAGTTACAAAATCGGTAACCGTTATAACCCCCATGTATGAAATAATTACTAGACAGGTTATGATCATGATAAATATATATTAATATGAGTCAATTCTTAATTTATAATCCCCAATAAATGCTCTAAAAACAAAACGGAAAGTCACAACTCTGAAATTTAAATTGACGCATTTAGAAAATAAGGCAAATATCTTCCACCATATAGTTGTGTATTTTGAAATATCAACTAAAATTCCAACAAGGGGTCTCATGACAAAAGACTAGCTTATTTTTTTTTTTGGGCTAATTACTGTTTAGTACCCTGTGGTTTTAGTCCAACATCAATTCAGTCCCTCGACTTTCAATTTCATCAAAAACACTCCTGCAATATCATTTTCTCATCCAATAGGTCCCTCCGTCGGAATTCCGTCAATTTCAGCCGTTAATTGCTGACGTGGCAGTCAAACTCAGCAAAAATGGGACCCACATGAAAGTCAAATACTGAAAATGACCCTGGCCAACCAGATATGGAAAAATCCAAAATAAAATTTTGAGGTTGGGGAGATTCGAACCCACACCACCATGCATGCATAGCAAAGCCCCAACCACCATGCCACTTGCACAACATTGATATATGTCAAACAACATAATATATATATATATCTGTATACCAAACAAAATCTGGGAAAATCCGAAATAAACCCCAAATTTTGGAGTTAGGGAGATTTAAACCCAGACCACTATGCATGCAAAGCAAAGCCCCAACCACCATGCCACTTGCACGACATTGATATATGTCGAACAACATAATATATATATCTGTATATGTCAACAAAATCTGGGATTTATTTTATATATTATGTCAATATATATATATATATAAAATATATATGCGTCTGGATCATGATTTGCGAAATGAGATTAAACCTCATCCGTGATGTCATTGTCATCATCTCCATTGTCACTTTGTGATATTTGAGATAATACTTCTTTGAGCTTTAAGGCATACTCGTGAGAGGAAGAGATGCCTGCTAGCTGACTTTGAATCTTGGATTTTTGTAACAAGAATTGGCTTTGCTCTTGACTTTGGACTATTGATCCTTGCTTCCAATATTGAGGATGGGTTTTGAACCATTGGAGGAGGGACTCTTCAGAGAACTTGTCAACTGTGAAGCCATCCCACCACTTCTGTTTGAATCTTCTGACCAGTGTCATTGAACTGTCTTGATTTGGTGGAGATACAATTATATCCCACGAGATGATCCAAACAATATTTTGAAAGGCATAAAAAGTAAAAATTGCATCAAAGGGTTTGATGATAGAAAGTTCACAATTTTCTTGAAAGAATTTGAATAAGCTTTTCATTGGTGGAGGCAAAATAATTTCGGTTGCACCGAAGTACTGCCACCATGATTTGAACCATGAAGGAAATTTTGGGCGAAAGTTTTTGCAAAAGAAAACAAACCAGGAATGCTGCCTGTTTTTATTTTGAAGATAAAAAACATTTGACCAGGCATCAATATAATCCCAGTAAGTATAGTGTTGAGGAATAAAATCTTGAGAAAACCGTTTGGGAGTCATTGGGTGTTGATTCCAATCATCGAATGTTAAAATTTGGCGAATTTGAATTTTGGAATGAGAGATTTGGCCACTGGCTTTGTCTTGGTTGTGGGTGATTGTGATTGAATTGGTATCAACCAAGATAAATTCATAAAACCTTTGGCTTTTATTTGGGTCATTGGTAACAAAATAATGAGGATAAGTTGTTTTTCTAAGAATTTGATACGGTTCAGTATCATAAATTTCTGGATCAATAACTAGAATGGTTTTGGTTTCAGAGACCTCAGCCTAAGAATTAAGTCCATCTCCCTCTAAAATCTCTTAAATCCCGATGACTTCTGAATCGAGTAGTATTTCAGATACTATGCTAAACTGTGAGGAGTGGTCTTCTCATAGCTTAACTGAAATTGTAGGAAACTGGAAATTACCCAAGAAAAGCTACAGTGAAATATACAAAATAGGCACCTTTGACTTCAAAACTTTATACTCAATTAAGACATAAGAACAAACTATTGAAGTTGGTTCTGACCATCAAATTATTCAAATGTTTACTCAAAAAGCTTTAGCATAACACAAAAAGAAAGACTACAAGTATTTGCATATAGGTGCAGTACAAGTAGGAATTCAACCCTTGACCAGAAATGGTCTCAAAGCCTCTGTTTTTGTTGCTCTACGTGATTGTAGGCACAGAAACTTTGAAGACTCAATTTTAGGACTAGTTGAATCAAGTTTATGCAATGGTCCTATTCACTTTGAATGTTTTCCAAACTTTCCTGTGTCACTTAATGATCCAGGACTTTTAAAAGCTTTAACCCTAAATGTCAAAACACATGGTTATGACATGTCTCCAGGTGAACAACCCTTAGCTGTCATTTACCGAATTCACTACAGAGTAATGAACACTCTGTTAAGTGCAAAAGCAAAATCTACAGATCCCAAAGGTCAAACTCTTTTATTAGAAACAGATATGAGAAAGTCAAATATTGTCATACCCAAAATGATAAAGTGGACTGACATCGAGCTACCATCTGAGTGGAAACTTGATGAAGCAGTTCCTCCAAAACCCATAGAAAGCCATCAAGTAGATTATATTTCCCAAAATTCTGATGGAAGTGTAAATATACGCTTTGCATCAAGTAGTTCAGGGAACAATTTGCTCTGCAGACAATTTTCAAGCTCAAATAGATCTACCTGATCAACCCCAATCTCACATGAAAATGAAAGAAATCTTAGAAACCTTAATTTAAGAAATTTAGATGAATCCTCTACAATACCAAGACCCTTCTATACCGTAGAAGAGCAAGAAACTAGACAAGCTTCTCCAACTCAATCCTCAATGGCTGCAGAAGAAATTAGAGATCCTCAAATTTTTACAATATTAAAACCCTTTGAAATTGACAAAGAGTACCTAAGGAAAGACTTTTATTCTGACCAAAATAGTTCCAAACGTAAAGCCTTCTTTGCAATCTTTGACAAACAAGAAAGAGACCAAATTCAAGAAGAATACTATGCTTTTATGAACAAACAAAAATTAAATATTTATTTCTTTGATTGGTACTTTGACTTGTCCAAAACTGAACATAATTCTAACAAGAAAATTAATGTAACAAATAAAGTCACAAAAACTTGGACTCTAGCAGATAGGAAAACCCTAGAAGCTAAGAGACCACCAATGGAAGAAATAAAAATTCCAATAAGAAAAGAAACAATTATTGCTTCTCCGTACAAAATGCAAAATGCGCTAGATAGACAAAAAGAAGCAACAAAAGATGATATTCAAAAACTCATGGAACAAAACAATTTTACAAACCAGTATTTAGATACGGTAGGAACCCAATTGGACCGTATAGAAACATTGGTTAGGTCTGAACCTAGACCAGACCCAAAAGGAAAAAATAAAGAAATCAATAAGTCTATACTCAAACCCTTTCAACCAGATGAAAACCTTTCTCTAAAAAATGATAGTCAACTACTAGAAGAAATTGAACAACATTTAAAAAGATTAAATTTAAGTGAACCCACTAGTTCAAATCCTCCAAACTCATTGAGAATCAATACCCTTTCTGACCTTAGAGAAGATTCAGATAGTGACTCTGACGTCAGCCAAATTGAAGAAAACTTCAAAATAGAAAAACTAAAATTTCCCCCTTCAAGAAATTATTATCCAAGACCGACTCCAATAGATTTACAATTTGAAGAAGCAAAACTTGAAAAACATGCTGGATATTCTGCTGGTACTTTGTACGAGTGGAACATAGATGGCATGAGTGAATACAGAATCATCCAACACATCAATGAAATGTTAATGGTTAGCAATGTTTACAAAAATACAAAAACAGATAGAGAAATCGGTAACATCCTCGTAGCAGGATTTACTGGCCAATTGAAAGGATGGTGGGATAATTATCTCACATCTGATCAGCGTAATCAAATTTTAAGCAATGTCAAAATAGAACAAACAACTGGTGCAATGATTGTTGACCAGCAAAATCTGCTTGTAACCGATGTAGTAGCAACGCTTTGTTACTCCATCATGACTCACTTTATAGGTGATCACAAAGCAATCAAAGATAGAATGGCCGAAACCCTTACAAATCTAAGATGTAAAAAGCTTCAAGATTTTCGTTGGTACAAAGATGTTTTCCTCTCAAAAGTCATGCTTAGAACTGACTCAAACCAACCTGTATGGAAAGAAAAATTCATATCAGGATTACCAAATCTTTTTGCTGAAAAAATTAGACAAAAGTTAAAACAAACTTATGGCAATGAAATTCCTTATGGAGATTTAACCTATGGACAGTTAATTAGTACGATTAACACCACAGGTTTAGAACTCTGTAATGATATTAGGTTAAAAGCCCAAATGAAAAAGAATCAAATCACAACAAAGAAAGAACTAGGATCTTTTTGTGAACAATTTGGATACCAATCTCTCAAATCCCCTTCTAGGAAAAAGCCAAAGCATCATAAAAAATATTCAAAATATTATAAAAAACGCAAATCAAACCCAGAAAGAAAAGTCACATCTAAACCCTATACAAGCTCAAAACCTTATAAAAAATACAAAAGAAAATTTGTCAAGAAAGACTCAGGTCAAAACCCAAAACTTCCTATTTGCTACAAGTGTGGCAAAGCAGGACATTACAAAAAAGACTGCCGAGTCAAGCAAAAAATCAACGCTTTAAATCTTGATGAGGAGACAAAAAACAAACTTCTCAAAATCATGCTTGATTCAGAATCAGATAGCTCAGACTATGACGACTCTGATTCAGAAGAACCTTTGCAAATAGACGAAATTGACTTCTCAGAAACTTCAAGTTCTGATGAAGAAGAAACAGAATGTAAAATCTCAAAAGAAGGTATAAAAATTTGTAACTGCAAAAACAAATTAAAAATTCAAATGATTTCCCGAAAAACAAAAAATGAGTTTTTAGAAATAGCTGCAAAAATGGAAGACACAGAACTTCAAGCTCAATTTCTTACTATCTTCAAAGATTTAATTAAAGAAGATATAGGAAAAGATAATCAGTCAAATGACCTTTATAACATAAAAGATATTTTTCAAAGATTCGATAAAAGACAAAAATCTGAAGTCACAATTTCAGATTTACAACAAGAAATAAACCAAGTCAAGAAAGATATAATTCTTTTAAAAACAGAAATTACAGAACTCAAGAGTAAATCTACAAATGAAGAACCATCCAAAATTGAAGAACTGACTCAAACCAACCTGTATGGAAAGAAAAATTCATATCAGGATTACCAAATCTTTTTGCTGAAAAATTCATATCAGGATTACCAAATCTTTTTACTATATATAATATAATATAGTATATATATATATTGACATAATATAATATTTTATATATATATATATATTGACATAATATATAAAATAAATCCCAGATTTTGTTGACATATACAGATATATATATATATATTATGTTGTTCGACATTTATCAATGTTGTGCAAGTGACATGGTGGTTGGGGCTTTGCTTTGCATGCATAGTGGTCTGGGTTTGAATCTCCCTAACTCCAAAATTTGGGTTTTATTTCGGATTTTCCCAGATTTTGTTGGGTATACAGATATATATATATATTATGTTGTTTGACATATATCAATGTTGTGCAAGTGGCATGGTGGTTGGGGCTTTGCTATGCATGCATGGTGGTGTGGGTTTGAATCTCCCAAACCTCAAAATTTGAGGTTTATTTTGGATTTTTCCATATCTGATTGGCCAGGGTCATTTTCTGTATTTGACTTTCATGTGGGTCCCATTTTTGCTGAGTTGGACTGCCATGTCAGCAATTAACGGCTGAAATTGACGGAATCCCGACGGAGGGACCTATTGGACGAGAAAATGATATTGCAGGGGTGTTTTTGATGAAATTGAAAATCGATGGACTGAATTGATGTTGGACTAAAACAACAGGGTACTAAACAGTAATTAGCCCTTTTTTTTTTATATATTTCTTCTCTCTAGTTCTTCTCTCATGAAGAACTAGAGCTATAAAACGGAATATTAATCGTCGTCACTGGTGACATTACAAGTTAGGAATGTATTATGAATTTTTTTTTTTGAGAAAGAACGTATTATGATTATTAGCCCACAAATTGGCAAGCTAAGAATATAAATCAATCTCACCCACGTACATTGTTGTCAAATGAGCTCTCAACTAGTTATCACTTGTGCCAATGGTAGCTGTGGTATTCATTGGAGACTCAAAACATATCCAACACATCAACAAAAATCTCCAATTTATTTAGTTCAATCATATTAATGCATAATTGAACTTCCAGGAGTGGAAAATTTCACTATGAATGCTCTGGGATACCTTGGTCATACAATTCGGAGAAGCTAGTGTGAGATTTGAGATTGTGGGAAAATCGACTTCCCCCCAATGCCCTCGATGCTTTCAATTCGATCTCCTTGGATTGGAATCATTGGAATGATTGGTGGGAAAAAAAAAACAAAAACAACCAACTAACAAAGAAAGTGATAGGCAATTTAACGATGGACAGGTGGTGACGACAGCCACGTTTGATTGCATGACAGTGAGTTATATTCTGTAGTCTATGAGTTGCATGCACGATAATGCAATCAAAAATGAATTCGGTTCTGGAAAATAAAGAAAAGAAAGAAGACGACATTGACGAATTCAGCCTTGTAAACATGAATCATGATCATGTCTGTACGGAGCAATGGTTGGTTTGAGTTGACTACTCATTCGGTCGTTGGTTTCATGTCTCTGTCATTTCAATTTCAATTTAGGAAGGAACGAAAGTCGACATACAAGGCGCTCGCCTCCATTCACGGCCAGTGAATGACGGTGTCTCACTGTCGCTCTGTGTGGGTTCCATCTTCATCACCACCGCCGTGTATAAACGTATAGTGTATATAAACATTATATATTAGTAATATTACATATAAGAATGTCTTTTTTTTTTAATAAGAAAAATGAGAGATTATTGCAAAGAAAAAAACATATAGTATGAGGCTCGAGTTTGTTTATGGAGTCGAAATGTCTTCGATTAATTCGTATGACTGTAACAAGCTCGCATGATTGCTAGATTCATTGTTTGTGAGCTTGGTCTCTTTGTTTGGTTAGATAACTGACTCAAAGATAGTATGAATAAAATTTTAATGCAAACCTCCATATTCAAAAATCCGTCATTGTGGGGGAATTGAATTTTTTAGGGGTATAGTATGAATCCATTTTCTCTCACTTTTTCTCTTCATTCAGGAAACTTGTTTCAATCCTTGTGTTTATCAAATACAGGAATATATAGAATTTTTTTCTTCTTCTAAAGTCTCAATTTCATGAATTAAACGAGGCTTAATTTTCATGTTCCGTCATTCACTATTATTAAATTTAAAATATTATATATTAAGACTTTTAAAGAATTATATCACTTTGAATCACCACGTATATTATATTCCGGAAATATGTTATAATTTGCGTATGACGTTGATGGAGTTAAAATTCATGTATGTTAGCCCTCACTGCCTCACATAATTGAATGTAATTCAATACATCAAATTTACCCACTACCTTTTCTACCACTCGGAGAAAACTTCTGACTTTCACATTCCAGAGAAGATTACACAGAAGATCTGTCTCAAAATGTTACCACGACAATGTTCTTGTCCCTGGCATGTGTCTTTTGGTCTAAAGGAAATAAGAGGTGATTGCAATCACCTATCCAAGTACTAATAAACAATTAGAATATGCAAAAGTTTCTGTTACGAATAAAAGGTGATAGGAACGTCGGAAATGGTGGCCATGTGCTGGAATGCGACTATGGTTATGACTTGTAGGCTTTAGCAAAAAGAGAACAGAATATCAAAACAAGAAGAGCAAGCAAACAAACAAATATAAATGTCGTTTTGCTACCACCCCTACCATATGACGTTATGA
Organism: Rosa chinensis; assembly: GCF_002994745.2. Taxonomy (NCBI): domain Eukaryota; kingdom Viridiplantae; phylum Streptophyta; class Magnoliopsida; order Rosales; family Rosaceae; genus Rosa; species Rosa chinensis. The sequence goes on from NC_037092.1 coordinate 28,989,147, forward strand.
ATTGTATATAAGTCGATTTACCAAATCAAGCTCAGATTGCATTATATTGTTATCTTGGTTACTTGGTTATTTAGTAGCTGTTGTTCTTCATGTAAGTGATGAGTTATCCCCGCGACGATGCGGTGTCGATCTCAATTAGAGATATGCAAAAAAATGCGAACTAGTTTGAGAAAATAAATATGATAACTGATACAACTACAAATATCATATCCTCTTAAATAGTATAATGGATGCATAATTTTTCTACTTGTATTTCTATGTATTATTATTTTTTTTTTTAGAGAATTGTCAACTCATTGCGTTGATCAGCGAAATTACACATAATGACCCATTCCTGTGGGACTGTCAAAAGAGTTACTACCTAAGTAATTCAACCTTTTTAAAGATCATGAAGCCCTGCCAAAATCTATCCTAGAACATCCTAGAGAATCAAAAGGCCAAGATGTCCCGAATATTTTTGGCGACAAAACTCATTCTTGAGCTGTACCCGAAGTCATCCCCATCAGGAGAGGACTCACATATACCTCCTCAGAATCCACTTTCTCCCCCGATAGAGTTTCTTCGCCCATCACAGACAAGTCATTGCCCACCTGTCCTTTAGCAGTCTCAGCAATAGTAATCTTCCGAACCACTCTCTTACTACGAACCTTTGGTCCTAACTGATTCTTGGACCCTTTAGGCCTACCCCTCTTAGTCTTCAAAGGTGAGAGTTTCACTTTCCCATTATCATTAGGTAAGCCAAAACCCTCCTCCACATTTAAGCACATTAACGCAGAAGAATCAGAACGCAGTTTAGCCTTCTTACCTGGACGAGCTTGCACATAAAAAGCTGAGCGCTTCACACCACTTACTTGTGCTGCTACTATGGCTTTGGGAGCCACCGGTATAGTCAGTGGGGATCCAGATTGAATGGGACATGGAGCATTCCAGCTTGGTATCCCCTTCAGCATCTCCATGGACTGGCCAACAATATCCATGAGATTTGGCCCTCCATCTGTTGCCATCTGCCCTAACATAATTGGTGTAGATGTAGGTGTCACCGTAACACCAGCGCTGCACCTAGGGGTCTTTGACAGGATCACCTTAGATTGCTCTTTCCTAGCCACCGCCGGAGTCACCTGACCCCCTAATACCAGCCCTGTAGTTCCTGTCATCACACTCCCGCTTTTCTTAAGCAAAAATTGATCACACACCCGATCACCATGGTCGAAGAGTCCACACTCTTTGCACCACCCTTTGACCTTCTCATAGAACAGATCCACCTCCGCCCTTACCGTCTCTGTAAAGCCAAAAATCTGCTGCCCCCAAAGACGCCGGCGAACGTCCAAGAGGACCCAGAAGCGTTGTTTAGGAGAACCCCGTTGTAGTGCAAACTTCTCTGCTCGCAGAAACCGTCCCATCGAAGATCCAATCAGCATCAGCAACTCTTTAGTCCGCAAGCATGGAGGTAGACGTCGCACCGTGACCCATGCCTCCAACGAGTTCAATGGAACCAACTCCGGCGCCCCAAAGCTGTCATACTCCTCCAGCAAGAGCATCCGGTTCTTGAAATGCCATAGGCCACCACGTAGAACCCTCTGACCTTCCTCCTTTACCGCAAAACGGAACTGAAACCGGTCCCCCTCAACCTTCGTGATCGAGAGACGATCACGCAGGCCCCAAACGCCGCCATCGCCTTGGGAAAACCAGCATCATCCTCTGCCCTAGGTGCCAACATACGACCCACTAGATAAAAGCCAGACACAGCAACGGCCGCTACTCCAGCTTCCCCAAACTCCACCACCGCATCATCTGTCAGCGCAAGTGCCGCCGCCAGTCGAGCCGCCATAGCCTCTGCCATCACACCTCCAATCTACGAGAACCGTCGTCCTCGACGTTAATATCCTCAAATCGACGAAACCCTAGCCGCCGACCTCTACCCTAGTTTTCAGAGAGAACTAGGTTTTTAAGACCCCAACATTTCTATGTATTATTATTGAGGGAGCCCTTTTTATGAGGACCACTAAAATGAGGACTAGTTGAAGACTTTTGTATTAGACTCAATTTTCGATCACATTTTCTCAAATCAAATGTTTAGATATTTCTGTGTGGATCATTTATGCAATTTTCAACTAAATTGAAAATTGTTAAGACATTCATAGTTGTGTGATTTATTAGTTATGAACATAAACGGTTCATATTTGACAGATTTGGTTCGTCCATCGATTTGATCTAGTTCGGTACCTTGACGATTAGCAATTTAGAAGAAAATTTTCAGAAGTGATCTACTCATGCATACATAAACATCTAAAGGTTAATATGCTATAATGTAATCGTAAAGTGGGTCTCATAAACTGTTGATTAGAAAGTCATCAACTAGTTATCATTTTAGTGATCCTCATTGATACTTCTTGTATTTAGGTTAGAAACATTTGCACTAAGTGTAGTTTCGAATTTGGGTTATCGGATTACGCCCCACATATTTACAACGTAGTCCACAATATGTCTAGAGTTGCATCATCTTCATCTAATCCATGTAGAATTGTATCGGTTAAAACTTGTGCCTCCTTTGCTCATTTGACTTTTCCGAATTAATGTATCTTGTGTTAAATTTGTTTGAGATATTGTATTCTTTTTAATCGTGTAAAGATTTAATTGTAAGTAATCAAGTGAATTTATTTCAACGGAAAAAAAAAATCAATTATTGTCACTCGTAAAATATTGTTCCAAATTTAGGAGGATCGTACAATTTGGTTAGTCAAGATATGACAAAATGATAACTCAATATTGAGTGGTGAGGGCCATTATGCATGTGATAACAGTTGTATAGGGGATACAATTAGAATAACAAAAAATCGAAGAAACGCGGTTTGTGTCTCTAATTGTACTATATTTTCCAATTTGACAACTTGGAGTTAAGGGGTAATAGCTTAACGGTTCAAACGCTAACCACCGCAATAGATGAGTGATTGATGGGAAAGAGGTCAATTAGCTGGGCCATATTCAAGTGTCACAAAGATACATACCACATCATTTGAAATATACCTTAAAAGATTTCAATCTCTTGCCCAAATTTATATCTAAGTTTGAAAAAAGAAAATGTTGGAGGTCGCTTACATCACATTCTCTCATAAATAAGAGAGTTTTCACTATATTATCATATTATGAATGTATCTCATACTTCAATTATTTTATAATTAGGTTTTATTTTCACTAAATCCAATGATGAAATACCCTGACTTCCTGAGTAGGGCATGCAATGAGCATGATAGATTTTTTTTGCAAAATTGTTATCCAAAGCTTCGCCATGTGCTAGGCATTGATAACGAGAGATGATTTTTTTTTTTTTATGTTCATCTAATCTATCTTGTGATGCTAGTGAGATTTGAGCTCATCACTTCACAATATTAATTATGACAACTAACACACAGCAACTTTTAACATCTAAAGATCATCTTTTTCCTTACACATTTATTTTGTATACAAAGGTGAACATCCAAATATTCTTTTAACATTATCATGAAATTTTACGAGGTGTGCTAACCTCTTTTAAGTGGCGATTTAAATCCAAACGTTAATAGTGCTTTTGTTTTCTAAAGAAAAGTTAGTGGATGAGTGAATCGTGTTTTGAAACGATAATGCATAAGTTGTGGTGTTGAGCATTTAAGTTTCGTGTTTCTTATTTCAAGATAGGACCTGAGAAAATATCCAGATAACCGACCGTTACTACAGACCTCTGAGATCTCGAAATTTTTTCATTTTGCTTTTTCCGGCCCATTTTCATAGTCCGCCTCAGATCTCAACATCTCTAATACAAGATAATACAGGAACATATACCTAAACGGATTCACTTTACTGGCCAAAAAAGAAAAAAAGAAAGAGAAAGAAGCTCTTGTATTCATGGGCTATGAAGAAAAGCTGTTGATCAGAAGAACAGCGGCACCAAGCAGTCCCAGAACTTTCCTCCTCCCTGCCTGCCAAAAAGCCGCGTAATGGCGGGTCCCAGTAATGGTCCCAGGCCCAGCCAACACAGCGACCATTCTGTTCTGAAGTTCTAATACCTACAAAATGGTCATGGTATCTCTTCCATATTTTAGAAACAAATAAATAGCTTCGGACCGAAAATAGAAAAAAAGAAAAGGAAAAAAAAAAAACACTAGGGGCTCAGTTACAGAGCTTTCATGGCGTTTTCTGCTATTATTTTCCAATCTTTCTAAAGATTCTGAGCATCACAATCAACCTACAATATCTTTGAAAACAGCCGGTTTCATGGGGGTGCTGCTCTCTCTCTGAGTCTGAGGTTCCATTTCCATTTTTTTTTTGTGGGGTCCTTTTCATTTTTAGGCCACTGTATTCGATAGCTTAATCACCAGCCTGGAAAGTGTGGCCGCCTCTAACCGCACTAAAAAGCTCAAAGCTTGATGGGTTTCTCTGGTGGGATTCACGTTCTGGTGCAGACCCAGTTCACTCTGTAGCAGAAAGTTTCAGTCTTGCTCTCTCATACAGGTAAGCTAGTTCATATCTTTTCTGGTTACCTGTTTGTGTTGTGTTGGTGAACTTAGATTAGTTGAGTTTGCTCTACATTGGAGCATTGTTAATGCTTTTATGTTTCTTTTGGCAATGCTAGGATTTTCCCACTTGGAATGTAGGAGAACTGGGTTTTGGGATTGAGTTCATTAGAAGTGGCGTGTTTGAAGTTTTGGAGTTTGGGCATTTGGAATTGTGAGAGCTTGTATTTTGTTGAATTGGGGGTATTGTGAGATTGAAATTTGAGATCTTGGTCGATTGGTTGGGTTTAATAACGGTGAAGATGAAACTACTGAGTTGGGTACCATTGGTTTTGGCCATTGTTGTGTTTATGAGTCATGGAGCCTCTGGTTCATTTAATCCTCTCGATAACTACTTGATTGCTTGTGGTTCTTCGAAAAATATCACATTCCAAGGCCGAACCTTTGTTCCTGATACACTGCAATCTTCATTTGTACTGAAAAGTGCAAATTCTTCAGTTGCTAGCTCCAGTTCCAATGCCCCTTCTCCTATTTACCAATCTGCTCGAATTTTCAAGGAAACATCTTCCTATAAGTTCAAAATCCAGCAAGAAGGCCGGCATTGGGTCCGCCTTTATTTCTACCCATTAGCAAACTCAGGCCAAAACTTGGCTTCTGCTCCGATAACTGTGGTCACTGATAGCTTTGTACTCTTGAACAACTTCACTTTCAAGAACTATAATGGTTCTTACTTGTTCAAGGAGTATGTAATCAACGTTACTTCAGATAGTTTGACCCTCACCATCATTCCTTCAAACAGTTCAGTTGCTTTTGTTAATGCAATTGAAGTGGTCTCAATCCCAGATGAACTTATCCCTGATCAGGCATATGGTGTAAATCCATCTGCTCCTTTTAGTGGCCTTTCTGCACTTGCCCTTCAAACAATGTACCGATTAAACATGGGGGGTCCTTTACTCACCGCTGACAATGATACCCTTGAAAGAACTTGGGAGAATGATGTGAAATACCTTCATGTCGACAGCTCTGCAGTGAATGTATCAATCAACCCTGCCAGTGTGAAGTATCATGTGGGTGTCACACCAGAGATAGCACCAAACTGGGTCTATGCCACTGCTGAAGCCATGGGAGATGCAAATGTGCCAAATGGGAACTTCAACATAACTTGGGTCTTTCAGGCAGACCCAAATTATTTGTATCTTGTTCGGGTACATTTCTGTGATATTGTCAGCAAGGCACTGAATAACCTAGTTTTCAATCTTTTCATCAATTCCAACAATGTGCTCTCGAGTCTCGACCTGTCCTCCATTACTGGTGACTTGGGTGTGCCGTATTACAAAGACTTTGTTTCCAACTCCTCAGCAGATTCAAATACTTTGACAGTCAGTGTTGGTCCAGATTCAATGGCTGATGTCACTAATGCAATTCTGAATGGCTTGGAGATTTTGAAGATCAGCAATGACTTGGGGAGCTTGGATGGGTCTTTGTCTGTCCAGAGTCTCCTTCCCAGTTCACCCTCAAAGAGTAATAACATGGTAATCATCATTGGGTGTGTTGTCGGAGCTGTAGCTCTTGTGGCAATTATTGCTCTCTTATATTGGTACTTGGCATCTCGCAATTCAAAGACTACTCCTAACCAAGGTCATCCATGGCCACATCTGCCCTCGTATGGAAACTCTCAGACAATGACCAAAATGTCAACAACTTCACAAAAGAGTGGAACAGCTAGCTGCATCTCATTAGCTTCCTCCAATCTTGGCCGCTTATTCATGTTCCAAGAAATCCTGGATGCAACCAACAAGTTTGATGAGAGCCTACTTCTCGGGGTTGGCGGTTTTGGCAGGGTTTACAAGGGAACACTAGAAGATGGGACAAAAGTAGCTGTTAAAAGAGGAAACCCCAGATCAGAACAAGGTCTTGCTGAATTCCGAACTGAGATTGAAATGTTATCGAAGCTTCGTCACCGCCACCTTGTGTCTCTTATCGGTTATTGTGATGAAAGGTCAGAGATGATTCTTGTGTATGAATACATGGCTAATGGACCGCTCCGGAGCCATTTGTATGGAACAGATTTGCCAAACTTGTCATGGAAGCTACGCCTTGAAATTTGCATTGGGGCTGCAAGAGGACTCCATTATCTCCACACCGGTGCAGCTCAAAGCATAATTCACCGAGATGTCAAGACAACAAACATTCTCTTGGATGAGAACTTTTTAGCCAAAGTTGCAGATTTTGGCCTCTCAAAAGCAGGTCCAGCTATAGATCAGACTCATGTCAGTACGGCTGTTAAGGGTAGTTTTGGTTACCTTGATCCTGAATACTTTAGAAGGCAGCAGCTCACTGAGAAATCAGACGTGTATTCATTTGGAGTAGTTCTAATGGAAGTTCTTTGCACAAGACCAGCTTTGAACCCGGTTCTTCCCAGAGAGCAAGTGAACATTGCAGAATGGGCAATGACCTGGCAAAAGAAGGGCATGCTGGACCAAATCATGGACTCGAATCTGGCTGGGAAGGTAAATTCAGCTTCTCTTAAGAAGTTTGGTGAGACAGCTGAGAAGTGCCTTGCCGAGTATGGTGTTGACAGGCCATCAATGGGAGATGTCTTGTGGAATCTTGAATATGCTCTTCAGCTTGAGGAGACTTCGTCTGCGCTCATGGAACCAGAAGATAACAGCACAAACCACATACAAGACATCGAATTGACACCACCAGAGCCATTTGACAACAGTGTGAGTATGATTGAGGGAGGGCACTCTGGCACTGATGATGACACTCAAGATGCTGCCACAAGTGCTGTGTTCTCTCAGCTAGTAAATCCTCGTGGAAGATGAGAAGACAGATGCTCAGCCTATTGCAGTCTTGGTCTAATATGTCCCAGTGAAAGAGATATTGGTCATCCTGGCCTAGAGCGCGCTCAGTGAAGGATAAGATTATTTCTTGGTTTATTACACTAGTTTGTTACCTCAATTTTTCGTCCACTATTAACCTTGTATTATAGTTGTGGTGGATGCCAATTAGTCCTCCATCAAAAATTGCAGTTAAGGTGCCAAAAGATTTTACTGTTGTATTCATTTAAAATCCATATGGTTTCAGGGTTCCCATGTTTTACCAAAGTACATGATGTCATTGTAGTCGCATATAATTTTGTTGCTCGTAAGGTATATCAAATAAGCAGAGTTTGTGGTAGTGATTTTCTGTTAATCCATCTTCAATTCTCCATACTGGTCAGAATCTTGTTCCTGGAGAAAATTACAAACGATTCATATTCAATCTCTCTCAAGTATATCAGTAAAGTACCTTTGTTCTAAGACTTGAGATCTTGGAATAGACTATTAGAATGATGTCAGAGCAGCTTTGGATTGAAAGTTATACTGTTCATATTAGGAACTGAGAACACTTTTCACTTGCTTTACTGGGCCCTGAGATGTGTTGATTCCTCTGTTTACAAACCAAGCGATAGTTAAAAAAGTTTCTTGGTTGAAATGGAGGTCTTTAATTTGGATTCTCCTAACATATTAAGAACTAATAATTCTCCTGGTCCTTATTTGTTTAATGAAGTAGTGGTCTTCTCAATTCTCAAAACTTAAGTTATAGATCAGATCTCCCAAACCACCTTTTCTTCTCTGACAATTTAAATTTTATATGTCATATATCTTCATTGTTGCATCTAAATTAGCATAATGTTGTCATTCTTTCTCGAGCAGTCCTTCGAGAAATTAAAGAAAGCATGAAACTTGAATTGCTTTCATCAATTGCATACTCCGGTTCCTTTGGAGAATTATTAACTCAACATAAAAGGATACATTTAGCCAAACTGTCTGAACATAAATTCTAACCAGACAACTTTGAATTTTCACCTTAGAAGTTGAAAACTTCAATTATTCCCTGAGCGTAGGACAGTTATCCATTACTTCCTGTAAACTATTCCATTCCCACTGAAGGTGTTACCGGTGCAGTCTAGCTTTCCGTAATCCATCACTCTTGAATCCGTCTGATCCAACATCCCGGCCTGAGTGAACACACAAGCAAAACAATCCGCAGAGACAAGTGATGTTGTTTTGTACTTGTATTCACCTCCAACTACCGGCATGGCTACTCCAGCCTTTGCCGGGTTCTTGAAATCTGGCTGGTAAGTCCTTCCAAGTACTCCTTCAACATTTGATGACAGACCGTAGAATCTGAACTGTACTTCCAGGTGAGCAAAACAGTCATCTGATGGTATCTGATAATTGTGGATCTTATCATCTTCCTTTGTCACAGGTACCACATTGACTGAAATTTCAGCTACTTCTGGGAGGGTGACTAAGACACTGTTCTTGCTCGAAGCCCTCTCCACTCTAATAGAAGTTTCCTTATATTCCCAAACAGAGAGATGGGATTCTGGGATGATTAGCTAGCTCCACACGGTCCACACCATTGTAAGAGAACTTCAAGTGGTCAATCTCATCGTCCCATGTTGCTGATGGGGTGGCCTCGAGTGTGAAGCTGTTCGAATCGAAGAGGAGTCCAAGGGCTTGAATCCAGGTATAGTCCCTGCTTCGGCCTTCAGGGCGGAGACCAATGAAGCGATCATTGATTTGGAGGTTGGGATCGGAAACTAAGCTGAAATGCTCGTTTTTCTTGCCATGGAAGTAAAAAACAATGCCATCACCACCAATGAAGCGAGGGTCCAGGCATGCTGACCCAGGGCCATTGCAATTTGGTTTTCGATCTAAATGATCACACCAGCAACAGAAAAATAAATAAAACCCTTGTCAGCACTCGAGTGAAGAAAAAGAAAAGAGAGACTAATTAGAAACTGAATGGCTAATTTGAGAATTAAATCCCACGTTTTAGTTCGTACATAGCCTTGCATAACAATACATATAATGTTATAGGATCCCAAGTTTGATCATGCATCCAATAATATATAATATTGTTAGGCCATCTCCAACCTTGGGCTAAGGGGTTGGTATAGCCCAAAAAATATAATTTTCCATCTCCAACCCAAGGCTATGCTATTACAAAAATTGATTTGGGGGTCTAAAAGGGCCAATGGCTGGGCTAAACATAGCCCTTTGTTTAGCCTTTAGGCTTCTTTTTCATGGAGATCACGCTGGTAGTTTAAAATTCTGATCAACAAAATCAATGGTTGAGAGGACAAACAATGAAATAACATGGTATTTAAACTTAGAGCCCTAAGGGTTGGAGATGGTAGAAATTATCGCTCTTGCTATTTGCATGAATAGTGATTATCAGGGGCTAAAATTTAGCCCACAGCTGGAGATGGCCTCATGCAAGCTCTCAGCATCCAACTATCGAAAAACATTTAGAAGGCATAATGATGTTCTTACTTCTCACTCGGCTTTGCATATGGGGGAGTTGCAATTGAGATAGCAAACTTTAGCTTTCGGGTTTTGTGGTGAAGAGGATGGACATTCTGATGGGCAGTATACTTGCTTCAGAAAGCAAGGGCTGCTCTTGCTGTAGCAAACTTGAGTTTCTGCTTCACTTTGTGCCGCAGTAGATACAAAGATGAGCAATGTGATAAAAAACTAATCTTCCTGCCTAAGAAATCCATGCCTTTTATCTTCAAAGCTCACTTCAATCTCTCATTTCTAGTTGATCTTCTTATAGAGTGCAGGAAGTGGGATTTTGTGATCTTCTTTTTGCACTATGCATTTTAAAGTTGTAAGAACACGGGCTTAGTTGGATCTCTTAAATGTTTTGTAGCACGATGTGATCTTGGTCAATGCTTTGGGGGTCGTGTAGCTGATTAAAAAGAATCCGAGTGGAGAATCATGAGTGTGTACAGTTTTGTTAGTGAGGGGAGAACAATCCATAAACAAGCATAAGATCGAATTGTAGCAATTGGTCCATGTGATATTGTGATGGAAGCACAATTTTTGGACCCGATAAAAGACCTGTAGATACCGCCTGCACTTTTAGGATCTTTAATTTTTTCCTACTCTCAAACTTTATCTTATTCTAGCAAGCATTACCAAATGAGGCATTCATTGTAGAAATACCCGATGCTATGGTCCTACTCCCGCGAGTATATGTATATAGATCTTCAACTTTGAATTAGTAATCTTCTTCATTACTAGCCTTCCTGCATGCGCATGCGCATTTTTGTTTCCTGTTGAAGTCTGACATTCGTTTTTTTATTTCAAATTTGTCTCTTCGCATTCTAAACCATTTCTTGTAGTCCATTTTGCATGTGTAATCACCAATGAGAGTTACACAATTATGGTTGTCTATTGTTTTATTTTTGGCTTAATGTTTTTGTTTATTTGAGCATTAAATTTTTTTTTTCTTGAAATTTTTTTTTCTGCCTTTGTTTTTCATTTCTTACTTCATGTAGACTTTACTTTTCATAATTTTTTTCCTTATAATAATTTCTTCTCTATGTAGATTTTACTTTTCATAATCAAATTCTACTCTTTTTTTAGTAAATGAAATTTGGATTAATTTCAGTTTACCCCCCTGAGGTTTGGGGGTGACCCTCAACTTTCAATTTTGAATTTTTACCCCCTAAACTTTTCAATTTCAATCAGCAGTGTCCAATTTTTACTGTTCCGTCCAAATTAGACGTTCAGTTTGACTTTTGAGGGTTAAAATGGTCATTACAACATAAAAAAAAAATAAATAAAAAAAAATTTCTGTTTTTTTTTTTTTTTTTTCTGCTTTTTAGTTTTTTTTTTCTTCATTTTTTTTTTTAAATTTTGTCTGTCCAACCTATATACCACAAGTTATAATAGGTTTATAAAAACAAAAAAAATACTCTATGTAGTTGAAAGCCGCTCGCTGGTCTACGATATTTGTGACATATCTCCGATAAAGTGAAGAATTTAGGATATATCCCAAATAAAGTGAAGAAATATTTGTAAAAAATAATTTTACACTTTATCTGTAAATAAATATCTGTATATTCCCAATAAAGTGAAGAAATATCTGTGCAAAATCATTTTTGGTCTACGATATTTGTGATATATGTCCAATAAATTGAAGAATTTTAGGATATATCCCCAATAAAGTGAAGAAATATCTGTAAAAAATGATTTTACACTTTATCTGTAAATATCTATATATCCCCAATAAAGTGAAGAAATATCTGTGTAAAATCATTTTTTACAGATATTTATTTACAGATAAATATTGGATATATATCACAAATATCGCATACCAAAAATGATTTTACACAGATATTTCTTCACTTTATTGGGAATATACAGATATTTATTTACAGATAAAGTGTAAAATTATTTTTTACAAATATTTCTTCACTTTATTTGGGATATATCCTAAATTCTTCACTTTATCGGAGATATGTCACAAATATCGTAGACCAGCGAGCGGCTTTCAACTCCCTAGAGTATTTTTTTTGTTTTTATAAACCTATTATAACTTGTGGTATATAGGTTGGAGACAAAATTATAAAAAAAAAAAATAAATAAATAAAAAACTAAAAAGCAGAAGAAAAAATAATAATAAAACATAATTTTTTTAAATTTTTTTTTGTTGAAATGACCATTTTAACCCTCAAAAGTCAAACTTAACGTCCAATTTGGACGGAACAGTAAAAATTGGACACGGCTGATTGAAATTGAAAAGTTTAGGGGGTAAAAATTCAAAATTGAAAGTTTAGGGGGTGAAATCATTTCACCCCCAAACCTCAGGGGGGTAAACTGAAATTAATCCATGAAATTTCATTGATAATCACAGGCTAGAACGACATTTACAAATTTTTCAGAAATGGGAAGCATGCACCATTCTCTTAAGACATCGACGCTCACTTAATCAAGGATCCTATCAAACTACAACATTACCCTACAAAGAGATAATTTTGTGTGAAAACTTCCTTTGCCAATGCGCACAATTGTGGTGAGCCATAAACTAGCATTATCAAGATGTAAAATAAAACATCATAATCTGCAGGCTAAAAAACCACCTAACTATACCCGTTTGCTCTCATCAAGGAACTAACAAGCATAAGTCCCTAAAATAGGGTTATTGAAAGTAAAAACTACTAACATTCTACAGGCCTAGGTCTAACACCTGGCCCAAATGACAAAGCAGAGCCCTAAAGCCCAACTAGAAGAAAACCAACCCAAGACCCAGTAGACAGGCCCAGACCCCTCGGTCCCTGCCATCACCACGGTCACCACCACCAAAACCAGAAAACAGCACTGGCGCCTTCCCACAACTCTGCCACCCACGAGGCCGAATGAAATAGGGCAAACTGAATCAGATCTGAAACCCAAAGAGTTTGGACTTCTTAGTCCCCAAACTGCCACAACTCTAATCGATGTCGTCGCCGAAGTTTGGATAGGCACCGAAAACTGCTCTGTGAATCAGTGCGTGCAACCTCCATAGCCACGAAGCCTCAGCTCTGGAACTCATGCCGACTTCTCTTTTGCAATCTCCAAGCCTAACACTCCCAGAAGGCCTTAGGCCTGTAATAGAGAGCAACACCCGTCCGACAGCATGAAGCCGCACACCATCAACATGGCCAAGGCCACCTCCGACGATGGGGTGCCGCCGCAGGACGAGATTAATCTTTGCGAAGTTCTGGAAACCAAGTAAAGGCGACGATGGTCTTCGTAGGGTTCTACATCAAATTCTACTCTTTTGTTTGTCATTAAGTCTTTTTATTCTTTTTATTTTTTTATTCTGGTAAATGTTGGTATTCTTTTCTAGAGAGGTTTTAAATATACACCCCTAATTACTTAATAAACATATTATACTCAATACACTACCCATTTAATATCTCATTCTAATATTTTACTAAATACACAACCCAAAGTACCCAAAATATCCTTAATCTAAAAAACCATTAAATATCATATTATTTGACTATATTAAGGTTACTATTTAATATATTGACGTTTTGTGAATAACCATATTGATGGTTAAACACTCATTACTTGTCTGAGTTGTAATAGGGTTAGTCTTATAGATTTCTACGGAGATATTTCAATCATTGTGCAATTCAGTTTCCTTGTAAGATTGATATTATTTCCTTGTAATCATCTATACAAAGAGGCCCCTATTATCAATGAAAGTATAACTCAATTCTCTCCCAATTTCGGTTTTCCTAAAAGACGTTATCAGCACGAAGCCCTAACCCTGAAACAAATAGCCAAACCCTGAAACCCTAAATTTGTAAACTTGAAACCCTAGCTTCCTCCGCCACACACCTTGAAGGCCTCGACCCTAGGAGTCCAGAACTGGCTGCGGAACAATCAGAACCAGCCGAAAAATCTAGAACCGGCCACCAAAAGTTCCTAACAGGTCTGGTCAGCCTCGCTTCAGCTTTCCCTCTGCCTCCGCGTGCGCCCCTTCTGGCTACACATTAGCCTCTCTAGGGTAAATACATTGGATATGAGACTCCAAAAATCGGTCGCCACTTAATACCCTTGCTAGGCGATCTTTTTACGGCTAGATTTGCTGATTGTCACTTTGATGAGACAGTCTTCCAGTTGTTATAGGGATATAAGAACACAGATGTTAAGTAGGAACGACATAAATTGTCGTGGTCTGTCCCCACTATGTCTCATCTTGATTCCCGCTAAAGTGACAAGATCACACATATCTGCAGTAAATATGGCTACAAGGATGGACGTCCCTACGAGTGGACGTAACGCTACCCTACACGGAGGTAGGCATGACACCAACTCCATAGAGAATGGTACTCCGGCATTGTAGGCCATGACCCCAGCTAGGATGCGTGGGAGGCCCGTGGGTTCAAAGGATACTTTGGTACAACTCAATCTTTTTTGATCATCGACATTCAAAATCTGTCTCATGAGAATGTTCTGGATTATGGTTATCGTTGGGGGACGCCTCAACGTCAAAACCTATTCTTGAGAATATAGAGCTCTCTGAAAATTACACTAGTGTACATAAGACATAGGATAAAAACTCCATCATGATTGATGAGGTAATCGCGCATTTCATAGCCCATGAGTATGTTGAATCCAATGATATCGAACCATACTCTGTTGATGAATGATGCCAACGTAGAGAAATTTGGCCTAAATGGAAAGATGCGATCCAGGTTAAGTTAGATTCTCTAACAAAGAGGAAGGTTTTTAGAGTCAGTGATGCCAACACCTCCTAACATAAAACCTGTTGATTAATGAGTCTCCGTTAGAAATTATGATGAGAATATGGTAATCTCGCCTTATGGTGTAAGGCTTCTCACAAAGCGCCCTGGAATCGACTATGAAGAGACATATTCTCCCATAGTGGATGTCATTGCACTCCACTTCTTTGTCAGTTTGGTAGTTTTTGAATAAATGAACATGCAGCTTACGAATGCCGTCACTACTTATCTCTATGAGGATCTAGATATAGAATGTATATGAAGGTTCCTGGTGGACTTCATTTACCCAAGTCAAGTGGCTCTAGACCACAGAGAGCGTTTGCAATGAAGTTGAAAGGCTTACTAAGTGACTACTTGATTGGGAAGGGATTTGTAAATGTCTGCGGATTTCTATGACAAGTTTCAGATTCTATCACGGTTCATGTTGGTGACATGATCTTCCTTGAAAGCCCTTAAAGAGTTAAGTTAAACCATTGAATACTTGAAATCCAAGTTTGAGATGAAGGAACGTGGGAGAACACAATTTTGTCTCGGATTGGAACTTGAGCACCGTGTTGATGGATGCTTAGGCATTTTGACAAGGTCAAGCCTTCAAACACCCCCATGATCATCCGTAGTCTTGATCCTAAAAATGATCCTCTTTGTTCGAAGAATGATGATGTAGAAGTGCTAGAGGCAGAAGTGCTCTACTTGAGTATAATAGATGCATTATTGTACTTAGCTCAATGCACAAGACCGAATATCTCATTTGCAGTGAACTTGTTAGCTAGTTATAGCTTTTAGCCAACGCGACGCCATTTTATTGATGTAAAAGATATCTTTTGATACTTGAGATGTATGATTAATATGGGCTTGTTCTATCCCTATAGAAAGATGATGGATTCAGACCCATCACACACCAAGAACGTCGCCAACACTAGCCTGCATTATTTTTTTCCATCCCAAAACAACATTAGTGTTTTGGAAGATTTTAATGATGCTCGGCACCTCTCTAACCCACACAAAGGTCATTCCCATACTGATTATGTGTTCACCATAGATAAGATCGCGATATCTTAGCGGTCTACAGAATAGACTCTACTTGCTATATCTTTGAACCATGCACAAAGTAGTTCGTGAATGTATTTGGATTAGATCCATAATTAGGCATGTTCGAAGAAATTGTGGTTTGAAGTCTACCACAGATGAGACTACGAGCATTTATGAGGATAATGGTGCTTGCTTTGAATAAATGAAGCAAGGCTACATCACCAAGCATCATCAGCAACAACTGACTCTCCTCAAGATCAAAGTGAACAAGGTTCGATCTAACGACAATATGGCAGACTTGTTTACTAAGTCATTGCCTAAATCCACCTTTTGAGAAACATGTTGGTAGCATCGTTTGCGAAAGTTATCCAAACTCCCATGACCACAGTCATCAGGGAGAGATGTCTACATGTATGATCTCGAAATGTGAAGGTTGTGTTGTACTATTTTTCTTCTTCAATCGTGGTTAGTTTTGTCCCACTGGGTTTTTATTACTCGGCAAGGTTTTTGACGAGGCAACAAGAGGAGCACCACGTTTGAGCGACACAAGGGGAATGTTTAAGGACACCTAGTTTGTGTGTCTGGTCCAAACTCTGATTACTTGTCTGAGTTGTAATAGGGTTAGTCTTACCGATATCTACAGAGATATTTCAATCATTGTATGATTCAATTTCCTTGTAAGACTGATATTCTTTGCTTGTAATCCTCTATATAAAGAGACCCTTATTATCAATGAAAATACAACTCAATTCTCTCCCAATTTCGGTTTTTCTAAAACAAAACGAAGTTATTTATTACTCGGGAGCCCTTCTAATTAAGACCACTAAAATGAAGACTAGTTGAGAACTTTTTTGTTAGACTCACTTTTCGATCACATTTATGCAAATCAACCGTTAGATGTTTATATATTTATGTGTAGATCATTTATGTAATTTTTCATCCAAATTGAAAATTGTTAAGATTTAATTCAATACCTTAACGATTAGCAATCTGGCAGAAAAGTTTCAGAAGTGATCTACTCATGCATACATAAATATTTAACGGTTGATTTGCCGTAATATAATCGAAAAGTAAATCTCCTAAACTGTTGATTTGAAAATCCTCAGCTAGTTCTCATTAGAAATACTCCCTTTATTTCTCATGCACCAATTTTGGTCCATTCAATTCTAGGTGAAGTAAAATCCTGGAAACCAGAGACAAAACCCCACAAAGCTACTACGTGGATGACTAGAGCCACAGTCACTAGATTGCCCACAATTAAGCATCCATGGTAAGGATGTTCTAAACTCTTGACTGATCATAAACGCCTATAATAAATTATTCGACTCCAAAATGAATAGTTGGGTTCGATACAACATTATTCTCCTGCGACTGGAATCGACATTACTGCCTTAAGGGCAGAAGAGATGACAACAACCATTGGGTCGATCCCGATCACCTGGTCAGCAACTGACCAGGGATCATTTGCTCACTTACCGTCCGATTTCAATCGGACGGTTGACAAATCTCCTCCCCCAAAATTCAGATATCTGTCAACCGTCCGATTTCAATCGGACGGTAAGTGAGCAAATGATCTCTGGTCAGTTGCTGACCAGGTGATTGGGACTGACCATTGGGTATGTTTAAGAACCTTTAGTTTGTCAAGGGATTCATCCGAAGGTTTTTGGATCTGCTTTTGGAAAACCCTCGGAGTCTATAACTTCAAACCGAACTTATCAGTTACTCATGCATCACCTTTGATCCATTCGATTTTAAGGGAAGCAAAATCCTGGAAACTGCAAGAGTCGAAACCTATCATGGATCTACTATGTGGCTGACCAGAGCCACCGTTCGTAATCGTTACCACAAGCATCCACCATGAGGGTTTTCTAAACGCACTCTTTTCGTTTTCCGTGATAAGCTCTAGCTTGAAAGATCTTTTCGACCAAACAATCCAATCAATAGCACGATCAACTTGGACCTAAAATATGGATGATATGCGTACCACTCTAAATCTATCAACTGTGATAGCCATGGACGATGTGTTTTTCACCCACTTTCTCAATTGTTACGGCCGGTGAAAATGGTGCAGTTGCATCCAATCTAAAGTTATTAAGGTTGATTGAAGTAGGATTTGAAACACCATCATAGGCTACAACAACCACCATGACATCAAACCTTCATGAATTTCCCTATAGCACTCGAACACAGAGAGCCACTATCTCGAACCGCACCGCAAAGCACTGGGAATTGAAATAGCCTCTCGAATTTGGAATTAATTCTTTCTATAAAGTAATTTTTTTTAACAAAAAAAAGAAATTTGACTGTGTCATAAAGATCACAATTTCTTCAAATATTATATTTTGTTTCCCTAAGCACCACTGAAACAGCCTAGACCAAATTTGTGTACTTGCTAAATAGATTTATATTCATACGTGGGAAAAAATGGTGGACCGAATATCAGACAGATTTGAAATTAGTAAACAATATTTTTGTTTAGATAAACCCATTGTATGTAGGAGAGCTTTTTTCTCTCAACCCTAGTTATAGCCACCAAGACTGCACACTAGCTTCTTCGCTTATTCTCTTCGATCCTATGGCTTCAATTGAAGCTGTGACCGTGAGTTTTGCTGCATCCCTTCCTTTAGCAGAGGGTGATGGTGCTCCTGATCTTAGCAAGATTGGGGGTGGCCCTATTCATCGTTCTTCCCAAGCTTTTCTCCTCGCGAAACCTTTGACATGCCGACTTGTTGACCCATCTGCTTTCAATGTTCGCACTTGGGTGGTCGATTGGTTCAAAAGAAGGTGGGTGTGGTTCCTTTGTGTCTCACTTACCCTACTGCTGATGCTGTTCAGAAGGGTAGCCCTATAGACAAGGGCAAAGGGAAGCTCTAAGCTTTCTGTTTCTCGGTACCTAGCATTTGGATTCTAGTCTTTTGCTATTTAAGTTTAGCTTATCTAGTTGTACGCCAATTGAGGTCTCTAGGCGATTAAAGTTACCTTAGCAAGGATTTAAGTACTGTTGGATTTGTGTTCATATGGCTAGATATAAAAATTGTGCTCATTTTGTTTACAATAAGGGTTACCTGTCATTTGCTTGGTAGCTTAGGCCATCTAGCTAGGTTTTATTTGGTGTAAAATAGCATATGATGTACGTGCCTTCTGACCATGAATAAGTAATGAAATTATCTATTCCTTACAAGAAAAAAAAGATAAACCCATTGTATTTTTCAAAACAGCTTGTTCTAGAATTGTCTCAACGCCTATAAAACGAACTTGACACCTGATAATTTGATCACAAAAATCTGTAATCACCACCCATTTTCTAGTCAATAACAGAAAATGCAAAAAAACTTTGAGACGTCAGAAGGTCAAGATGAAGATGATGCTAGGACCATTATAATTATGAATTATTGATTGAATCATTGATTCACCAAAGGTACAATATTATACCTTGATTTTCAATCGTGAGATGATTACAGAGTTTATGTTTAGAGAAACCATATTTTAATATTGACTTGTGATTATTTTCTTTATACCTGCAACAACTAACAGTTCCGGCAAAGCTCCGTTCACCCCTTCTACCTCTCTTGCCTCTCACCAATGTCAAGCATTGAGAGAGTTAAATCTGTGCGACTCTCTTAGATGGCTTAGTTTACCAAGCACCATCGCTTCGCATTGGTAATGGATCTTTAGAAATTATTCCAATTGACAAAATACTGAAATCTCTAACATATTTTCTTTAATGATTTATCAAAGTCAAAAAGCTAGAAATTTCATTAAAAATCCATTCAATATTTCATTGTTCCGCAAGTTCAGGCATACCTTATGTTCAATCCTAGTCTAAAGTCCACGAGATGGAGTTTTTCTATAAGAATAAAAAACAAACCAACACCGTGACTTTACCATCGATCTTCATCCAATGTACTGATTGAAGAATTATATTCGGTTTTCAGATGCACCTCTAGCTGGGGCCTTATTAGAGCTTTGGATTAATTTCAGTTTACCCCCCTAAGGTTTTGGGGGTGAAATTTCACCCCCTCTACTTTCAATCCTCTACTTTCAATTTTGAATTTTTACCTCCTAAACTTTTCAATTTCAATCAGTCTTGTCCAATTTTTACTGTTCCGTCCAAATTGGACGTTAAGTTTGACTTTTGAGGGCTAAAATGGTCATTTCAACATAAAAATTAAAAAATTAAAATTTAAAAAAAAATTCTGTTTTTTATTTTAATTTTAATTTTTTTCTGTTTCTTAGTTTTTTTTTTTTTTTGTTCCGTTTCTTCATTTTTTTTTTCTTGTCTCCAACCTATACACCACAAGTTATAATAGGTTTATAAAAACAAAAAAATACTCTAGGTAGTTGAAAGCCGCTCGCTGGTCTACGATATTTGTGACATATCTCCGATAAAGTGAAGAATTTAGGATATATCCCAAATATTTGTAAAAAATAATTTTACACTTTATCTGTAAATAAATATTTGTATATCCCCAATAAAGTAAAGAAATATCTATGTAAAATCATTTTTGGTCTACGATATTTGTGATATATATCCAATAAATTGAAGAATTTTAGGATATATCCCCAATAAAGTGAAGAAATATCTGTAAAAAATAATTTTACACTTATCTGTAAATAAATATCTGTATATCCCCAATAAAGTGAAGAAATATCTGTGTAAAATCATTTTTTATAGATAAATATTGGATATATATCATAAATATCGCAGACCAAAAATGATTTTACACAGATATTTCTTCACTTTATTGGGGATATACAGATATTTATTTACAGATAAGTGTAAAATTATTTTTTACAGATATTTCTTCACTTTATTGGGGATATATTCTAAAATTCTTCATTTTATCGGAGATATATTACAAATATCGTAGACCAGTTAGCGGCTTTCAACCACCTAGAATATTTTTTTGTTTTTATAAACCTATTATAATTTGTGGTGTATAGGTTGAAGACAAAAAAATAAAATAAAATAAAATATAAATATAAAAAACTTAAAAACAGAAAAAAAAAATTTAATTTTTTTTTAATTTTTTTTAATTTTTTAATGTTGAAATGACCATTTTAGCCCTCAAAAGTCAAACTTAACGTCCAATTTGGACGGAACAGTAAAAATTGGACAAGACTGATTGAAATTGAAAAGTTTAGGGGGTAAAAATTCAAAATTGAAAATAGAGGGGGTGAAATGATGATACCCCCAAACCTTAAGGGGTTAAACTGAAATTAATCCTTTTAACAATAACACCAAGATGCGAAGAACATATTGTGACACGGCCTTTACGGAGAGACTGGACAAAATTGAAATTGGATTTTGCTTTTCTGCCAACTTGTAGTCATTTCTTACAGCACATTCGATTTGAAAAGAGACAACTGTAGGAGTACATTATTTAATGATTTTATTCTGCAAGTATATATATACTTCACAACCAAGATAAATGATTCTCCAACCTTATTAACAATAAAAAAAATCCATTATTTCCTGCAAACAATTCCGTTCCCACTGAAGGTATTGCCGGTGCAGTCCAGCTTGCTGTAGTCCATCACCCTTGAATCCTTTTGATTACCGGCCTGAGTGAACACACAAGCCATGCAATCGGCAGAAACAAGTGACGTTGTTTTGTACTTGTGTTCACCTCCAACTACCGGCATGGCTACTCCTGGCTTTGCTGGGTTCTTGAAATCTGGCTGGTAAGTCCTCCCAAGAACTCCTTCAACATTTGAAGACAGGCCATAGAATCTGAACTGCACTTCAAGGTGAGCAAAACAGTCATCTGATGGTATCTGATAATTGTGGATCTTATCATCTTCCTTTGTCACAGGCACCACATTTACTGAAATTTCAGCAACTTCTGGGAGAGTGACTAGGACACTGTTCTTGGTTGATGTTCTTTCCACTCTAATAGAAGATTCCTGAGATTGCCAAACGGAGAGATCTGATCCTGGGATGATTAGCTCCTCACCATTATAAGAGAATTTCAAGTGGTCAACTTCATCATCCCATGTTGCTGATGGGGTGGCCTCAAGTGTGAAGCTGTTAGAGTTAAAGAGAAGTCCAAGGGCTTGAATCCATGTATAGTCCCTGGTTCTTCCTTCAGGGCGGAGACCAATGAACCGGGCATTGATTTGGAGGTTTGGATCGGAAACCAAGGTGAAATGCTCGTTTTTCTTGCCGTGGAAGTAAAAGACAATGCCATCTCCACCGATGAAGCGAGGGTCCAGGCATGCTGATCCAGGACCATTGCAATTAGGTTTGCGATCTATTATAACCAACAACAAAAAAGAGACATTGTAACTTGTCAGGAATGGTTTTACAATGATACTAGGCTCACCATGTGTATTCACCAACTGATATATTAAGGAAAATTCTACAATGTGTTAACATATGACATGCATACAATTGCGTTAAAAGTGGTAAAATGAGTCCTCAAAATAGTAATATTAGTCCTCAAAGTGGTAACATGAGTATTTAAAGTGGTAAATTTTCTTAGTTACCACATGAGTCTTCAAAATAGTAATATTAGTCCTCAAAGTGGTAACATGAGTCCTTAAAGTGGTAAATTTTCTTAGTTTACCATATGAGTTCTCAAAATAGTAATATTAGTCCTAAAAATGGTAACATGAGTCCCTAAAGTAGAAAAAATAGTTGATGTATGAGAAATGTTAATATACCATAGCTTTACCCATTAATTAATGTCAGTATTTCTCTGCTTGTAGATATGACAAGATTATAAGTGAATGTAATTTCAAATTAATAAAAAAATGTTGCATTATTTAGTGAACAAAATTTGCAGGCGGAAATGGAAAAATATGGAGTAAAGTTCGATGTTCTTACTTTTGCACTCAGCTTTGCATATGGGGGAGTTACAGTTGACAACGCACACCTTGGTTACTTTTGGGTCGGTTGGTGAAGAGGATGGGCATTGTGCAGGGCACTGTATCTTCTTGAGAAAACATGGACTGCCCTTGCTGAAGCAAACTTTAGTTTCTGCTCGACTTTGTAGTATGGCAGAAACAAAGAATAGCAGAATGATCAACAAGGTTTTGTAGCTACCTGCTAAGAACTCCATCTTTTGTTTCTTCAATGCTCACTGAACCTATCTCTTTCGTGTAGATCTTTTTATAGAGTCTAACAAGTGGGAGTTTTGGCATTATCTTTTTTTCTAAATACATTCTGAATCTGGAAAGAACATGGGCTATACGTAGGATGACTAGGATCTCTCTCCAGTCCTTTGCGGGATGCATGGGAAAATCTTGGTCAATGCTTTGAGGCTCGTGATAGTGATTAGCTGTTGTTGGTATGACTTTGATATAATGATTTATAATCAAGCAAAGAATTGAATGGGTCGGGCCGGGGTTACAGCTGAAGGCATGTGAAGGATGCGTATTAATTGTCTGCCTTTTATGTTCTTTATCATTCTTCTCAGCACATCTGGCCTTCTTGCAACTTGCCCCATTAATCTCGAATACTTCATTGATGGAGTACTAGCTAGCAAAAGAACAGATGTTTAATAATAGATGGATTTGGAACAATTATGGCATAATCTCAATCTGGTAAAATCAGCGCATAAAAACAGATCGGATAACCTACTTTTTCTACTTTCTATGGTATTAGCTCGTCTTGACTCTGAAGCAATGTGAAACTAGTAGTGCTTATTAACAATACATACTTTATAGTTGGGAGAGGGCATTCGAACTTTAGACCTACAAGGAAAATCAGGTAAGTCGGAAACTTTCATCAGCCATTATTTAGTATCAGCTATCTAAATAGTATTTAAAAATGGGATCATCAATTTATGGTATTGTGATGTTTACCATACATTAGTTTTAACAACAAAGGAACAACTTTTACACTATTTACATATAATTAAATCAAAATTACAAAATTAACGATAAAGTTGTTGACAAACTTGTAACAATGTCCTAGATAAAGTAATTACTTCAAACAAAACTAAGATTGCACAAAAAATAAAGGAAAACCCGGTTTGCTGCAAATTTGGCATTCGGTGTCCAAATCATGATTGCTATACCTTTCCGGAAATGGAACAACGCCAGGAACAAAACTCATCACATCGCCACAATGTGTGGGTTTTTTTCGAGCTTTCGGGGTCGTTTAGGGCCTCAAAACTGCAATTTACTATGTTTCAAAATTTTCGGTTTTCTAGTTTGTTTTATTTTTACCCGTGGGCTTTAGAGTTTCATTGTTAGTCGCCTAGGGTTTCTTTTCTCATATATAAGCAACCTTAAATGGCTGCAGAACCTATCTTTTATAATATTATCAATCAAAATTGAGAGTTTTCTCATTTATCTCCAGTGGACTCCAGAATTCTTGTTTTAGGTTTATTACTTGTAAACCTAAGTTACTTCTGACTGCGTCAGGTGGTATCAGAGCAGGTCTTTCCTGTCTCTCCTATTTACCTTAGTAGCAATGGGTGATGTTACAAGAGCAGATCTTGATGCTCTTACCGCTTCTCTTACCGCAGCATTTACCGCTACCTTCAACACCATGAATACTCAGATTGGAGAAATTCGTGGATTGTTGGGAGAGAGAAATAATAACAATAACAATAACTGCAACAACAATAACAATCGGAATAGAGGCGGGGAAGGAGGCTAGCGAGCTGGGGCTCCATGTGGTGAAGTTGTTGATAATAATTCAGAATCTGATTCTGAAAAAAAAAACTGTGCAACGTGAACAACAAGGACAAGCTGACCAGGATTACAAAGTTAAGGCTGAAATTCCTTTCTTTTTGGGCAACTTGGCCACTTGGGTGTGGAAGATTATCTGGATTGGCAGCTTCAGGTGGATAGATTCTTTGAGATTATGGAGGTGACTAAACACAAGCAGGTTAAGCATGTTGCCTGGCGATTGAAAAGTACTGCTACAGTTTGGTGGGATAAATTGCAGAATACTCGAAAGAAGCAGAGGAAGTAGGGCATTAAAACATGGAAAAGAATGAAACAGCTGATGATGGAAAGGTTCTTATCAGATGATTATGAGCAGTTTATGTACAGGTTGTATATTGATTGTGTCCAAGGCACTAGGACTGTGGCTGAGTACACTGCTGAGTTCTTACGCTATTCAGAGCGTAATGAACTAGGAGAAACTGAAAGTCAGAAGGTGTCTCGCTATATCAGTGGGCTGAAGCCAGCCATTCAGGAGAAAATTGGGTTGCAAACTGTGTGGACTGTGATAGAAGCTTCAAGCCTAGCATTGAAAGCAGAATTATTAGAGAAGCCTTCACGAGCTTCTTCTTTTCAGAGGTATACCTATCAAAGGAGCACAGAGTTGGTGAACTCCTTAGTTGGCAAGGGTAAAGCCATACAGCAGAATATAGAGAGTGCTCCTAGGGTTTCCAATCCTCCTTTTAAAGGGACTAGCGGTTCTAGCAGTTCTAGTGGTGCTCAAAATAGTGTCCCAAATCAGAAGCCTAATAATCCTTATGCGAGGCCTACAACAGAAATATGCTATAGATGCAACAAGCCTGGACATAGGTCTAATGTGTGTCCTGAGAAGAGACAAACTACCCTTATGGATGATTATGATGAAGAAGTTGGAAGAGGTGATGAATATGAAGGGGTTGAGTTTGCAGTGGAGGAGTCTCTTGAAAAGGTTAATATTGTGTTGCAGAGGATCTTATTATCTCCTAAGGAAGATGGGTAGTGACGTAATATTTTCAAGTCACTTTGTTCCATTAATAACAAAGTGCGCAATCTGATTGTGGATAATGGGAGCTGCGAAAATTTTGTAGCCAAAAAGTTGGTGGAGTATTTCCAGTTACCTACATAGCCTCATGAGGCACCTTATTCTCTGGGGTGGGTCAAGAAAGGTCCACAAGTTTGAGTTGCTGAGTCCTGCAAGGTACCAATATTCATTGGTAAGCATTATAAAGATGAAGTTATGTGTGATATTATTGATATGGATGCTTATCATATTTTATTTGAGCGACCTTGGCAACATGATGTGAATGTGACTTATAAAGGCAGAGATAATATGACGATGTTTATGTGGAATAGTCATAAAATTGCCATGGCTCCTGTTTATCAGTTTGAGAAGTCTGGTGTAAAGAAAGGGGGGAGTTTTCTGACCCTGTCTAGCAGTGAATTCGAGATGGAGGAAGTCTTTAAAGAATCTAAAGTTATTTGTCCAGTGGTGATTAAAGGGTTGTTGACTGCAAAAAAGGAAGATATGGTGATCCCTAAGGAAGTGCAGAATATGTTGGGAGAGTTTGAGGAGTTGATTTCAGATGAGCTGCCCAACGAGTTACCACCTATGAGGGACATTCAGCATCAGATTGATTTGATTCCTGGAGCTAATCTGCCCCATTACCGCATGAGTCCTAAGGAGAATGAGATTTTGAGGGAGCAGATTGAAGACTTGCTGAAGAAAGGGTTCATTCGTGAAATTATGAGTCCTTGTGCAGTTCTAGTCCTCCTTGTTCCTAAGAAGGGCAGTCAATGACGGATGTGTGTTGATAGCAGGGCCATAAATAAGACAACTGTGAAGTACAGGTTTCCTATTCCTCGTTCAGAGGACATGCTTGATGAGTTAGAGGGTTCCAAGGTGTTTACAAAGATAGATCTTCGAAGTGGTTACTACCAAATTCGAATCAAGCCAGGGGCTAAGTGGAAGACAACCTTTAAGAGTAAGGATGTGTTATATGAGTGGATGGTGATGCCATTCGGGTTATCTAATGCACCTAGCACCTTTATGAGGCTTATGAACCAGGTTCTTCGTCCTTTTATTGGTTATTTTATCGTGGTGTATTTTGATGATATATTGATATATAGCAGGACCAAAGAAGAACATCTGGTACATTTGAGGCAGGTATTAGGAGCTTTACAAGAAAATAAATTGTACATTAACCTGAAAAAGTGTACTTTCTGTATTAGCAAGCTGTTGTTTCTGGGTTTTGTGGTTTGAGAAAAAGGCATTCAAGTTGACAAAGAGAAGATAGGAACTATAAGAGAATGGCTAGCTCCAAAAACAGTTTCTGAGGTGCGGAGCTTCCATGGTTTGGTTACTTTCTACAGGAGATTTGTAAGAGATTTCAGTACCATTACTGCTCCTATTACTGAATGTTTGAAGAAAGGCAAATTCCAGTGGGGAGAAGAACAAGAAAAGAGCTTTGCTTTAATCAAGGAGAAACTTTGTACTGCACCAGTTCTTGCTCTTCCCAATTTCAACAAGGTGTTTGAAGTTGAATGTGATGCTAGTGGCGTGGGAGTAGGTGTTATGTTGTCACAAGAGAAAAGGCCAGTAGCATTCTTTAGTGAAAAGTTGAGTGAAGCTCGTCAAAAGTGGAGTACTTATGATCAGGAATTTTATGCAGTGTTCCGGGCATTGAAGCAATGGGAACACTACCTAATTCAGAGAGAGTTTGTATTGTTTATTGATCATCAGGCCTTGAAGTACTTTAACAGTCAGAAAATTGTGAACAAGATGCATGCAAGGTGGGTGAGTTTTATGCAGAAATTTCCTTTTGTGATTCAGCATAAATTTGATACTCTTAATAGGGTGGCAGATGCTTTGAGTAGGAGGGTAGGAGGGCTTCCTTCCTAGTCACTTTAGCTCAGGAGATTGTGGGTTTTGATTTCTTGAAAGAATTGTACGAGGAAGGTGTTAATTTTAAGGAGATTTGGGTCAAGTGCAGTAGCAATCATGCAATTGCAGATTTCTATGTGAATGATGGTTATTTATTCCTAGCTCATCATTGAGGGAGAAACTTATCAAAGATCTGCATGGAGGGGGTTTGAGTGGACACTTGGGCCGAGACAAAACTATTGCTAGCCTTGAGGAAAGGTATTTCTAGCCACAGCTGAAGAAGGATATAGGAGGTATTGTAAGGAAGTGCTACACCTGCCAGGTTTCTAAGGGTCAGTCCCAAAATACTGGTCTTTATTTACCTTTACCTGTTCTTGATGATATTTGGCAAGATCTTGCTATGGATTTTGTGTTGGGGTTACCGCGAGCCCAAAGGGGTGTGGATTCTGTGTTTGTGGTAGTTGACAGTTTCTCCAAGATGGTGCACTTTATAGCTTGTAGGACTACTGCTGATGCTTCCAATATAGCCAAACTGTTTTTCAGGGAGGTGGTTCGTTTGCATGGAGTACCCAAGTCCATTACTTTTGATAGAGACACGAAGTTTCTTAGTCACTTATAGATTACTTTGTGGAAGATGTTTGGCACAGCTTTGAATCATAGCAGCACAGCTCATCCTCAAACTGATGGGCAGACAAAGGTTGCTAACAGAACTTTGGGTAACATGGTCAGGAGTGTTTGCGGAGATAGGCCCAAACAGTGGGATTATGCTTTACCACAAGTGGAGTTTGCTTATAACAGTGTTGTGCATATTGCAACAGGGAAGTCACCATTCTCATTAGTTTATACTACTGTTCCTCGACATGTGAGTTGATTTGGTGAAGCTTCCTAAGGTTTCTGGTGTTAGTGTTGATACTGAGGGTATGGCTAGAGATGTGCAGGCTGTTAGAGAAGAAGTTAAGGCCAAGTTGGAAGAAACTAATGCTAAGTCTAAAGCTGCAGCTGACAAGCATCGATGAGTTAAAGTGTTCCAAGAGGGCGATGACGTGATGGTGTTTCTGAGGAAGGAGAGGCTTTTTGTTGGTACCTACAACAAGCTGAAGCCAAGAAAATATGGTCCTTTTAAGGTGCTGAAGAAGATAAACGACAATGCTTATGTTGTTGCACTTCTTGATTCAATGGGAATTTCTAACACCTTTAATGTTGCTGATCTACATGAGTTTCATGGCAATGAGGTTCTTTATCCTGAAGAGAACTCGGGGTCGAGTTCTTCGGAGGTGGAGGAGACTGATGTAGAACGGTTGGTGAGAAGAATCAAAGAAGAGCTTGATCAATCCAAAGGAAAACCCACGCGGTTTGTTGCAAATTTGGCATTCGATGTCGGAATCGTGATTGTTATACCTTTCCAGAAAATGAAAGAAGCCAGGAACAAAACTCGTCGCTTTGCCATGACGTGTGGGCTTTTTCGGGCTTTCGGGATAGTTTAGGGCCTTAAAACTGCAATTTACTATTTTTTAGAATTTTCGGTTTTCTAGTTTGTTTTGGATTTATTTTGTTTTTACCCGTAGGGTTTAAGGTTTCATTGTTAGTCACCCTAGGTTTTCTTTTCTCATATATAAGCAACCTTAAACTGCTGCATAACCTATCTTTTATCATATTATCAATCAAAATTAAGAGGTTTCTCATTTATCTCTGGTGGACTCTAGAATTCTTGCTTTAGGTTTATTGCTTGTAAACCTAGGTTACTTCCGACTGTGTCAAGAGAGAATAGAGAACAAGCTACAAATAGTTGAACCAGCAACCAGAAAAAGAGAGAACAAAAAAGAAAACAAAAAGACTTATGCAAGAAACGAAGGAAGCAACTTGCGACAAAGCTTCAAATGGTAAAAAACTAAAAACCAAAAGCTAACTAATTGATTGAAAGGGATTGATTGGGGAAGAAATCCGAGCATTTTCTAATGTGTAACTAATCTTTTGCTATTGTAGCAGCACTTGCGCTTCAATCGAGTGACATCTTCCAATTTTCGTACAATCATGTGCATTAAGATATATTGCAGTTGGTACGACGTGGTCACCATATTTGTTTGGTCTGAATGTCACTAAGTACTGCTGGAATTTCTGAATCAAAGATGCTCTTGAGCTCTATTGGACTTGTATAAAAATATGCTCCTGAACTTTTTTATGAATAAAAGTACTACCCTTACACTTACAAAGGGATACAACTGAGCTCTATTAATGTAGCTGAGAACTTGTGATACAAAACACCCGAAAGATATTTTTGTGTTCGTGAGAGCCATGGCCAAAGAGACAAAGGCTCAAAGAACAGTAGGTGTTGGAGTTGAAGCCCTGTGGAGAGCTATGGCCAAGGATATAGTTTCTGTTATGCCAAAGATAATGCCTGATATAGTGCAAAGTGTCGAAGTGATTGAGGGAAATGGTGGCCTCGATTCTGTTCTGCTCTTCAAACTTGGCCGTGGTGAGAACTCCGACCGATTCTCATATGTTCTGTTTATAATTGTCTAAGCGTAAATTTTCTTTCAAAATTCGTTCTCTTTTTGGCCCTATGGCTAAGAACAAGCTGGTTTATGTTTTTTATATGATGCAAGTTTCTTGGTTACAAAATTTCAGATCCAAAATCCAAGAGACAACAGACGGAGAAGATTGTGGAACTAGATGAGTCTCAGTATCGATTTGCACTGCAAGTGTTAGAAGGCCCAGCACTGACACTGCGTGATTTTTCTTCATTGACAACTACGTTTCAGCTAAGTGCAATCAGTGAGAAGGAGACCCTGGTTGATATGAAGGTGGAATATAATACTGAAAAAGAAGAAACTAATATGGGAGAGATAGCAATGCAGCCAGTGCTTTCTTTCGTTCAACTCCTTGAGAAACTTGTATTAGAATCATAGGATGTGTTCAACATCGTTCCTGTCCAATAAGGTTGCTCTTGTCCAATATTCAATAATGAGATTTATCATCATTTAAGTTTCTGCATGTGTATCGATCTCAGCTAATTTTCCATATCCTTATTAATTTACACCCAGTGGTCAAAATAATAATAGTTTTCCTATATCTGATCAATGGTTTTTTTTTATGCGAAAAGAGTATGATTAAAAGTGGAAGCCTTTAGGAATCCAGAGTTTACAACGTCAAAGTGGAGTGCATCTAAAACACTCCTTGGAAATCAAGAGGTCCATTGCAGACCGTCAACAGAACTATGTCCTAGATTTGCTACAGCATCAGCTACAAAGTTGGCTTCTCTAAGTACATGATTAAAAGTATGGAATTGAAACTAGAAGCTAGAAGCCAAATATCCTGAATAATTTTGTGGATTCTCCAAGGAGGTTGTATTATTCCTTTCACAGCATCAATGACTAACTTTGAGTCTCCTTCTGCTTGTATATTGGTATATCCATGTTGTCTGGCAAGTACAAGACTGTTCCTTAGAGCCATTGCTTCAACTAATGGTACATTGGTAGTCCCAAAGCTTTTAGTTGCTACAACAAGCGAAATTCTTTTTGATCTCTGATGACAAAACCTCCTGCTGCAGAACATTGCAAAATACCCGATCATTGTACCATATAGTATTTAGGCATCGACAATTTTTTTTTTTCCAGATCAAAAAAAAAAAAAAACTTGTTCACGCATGCCAACATGTGACATATCATTTGCCCTATAAGCTAGTGAGAACAAGAATTTACGGTTTAGTTCTCAGTTTTGAGGGAAAGTTCAAAATTCGAAATGAAACCTAATTCTTTGAAATGATGATAGATGAACTGCAAAGAAAAGAAAAAAAAATTCGTGTGTGTTAAAGTTCGTCGAGAAAAAAAAAACTAATTCTTGTGTATTATAGACCTTACCACATGTCCGTCGCCAATTACAGGCATGCCTTGTGTAAATGACGTACCGTGCAGATAGAAAGTAAACGGGGGCGACTTCGTCCATGTCTAAACTATAGTATTTGTAAATAACATCAGTCCTCATCCCTCTCCCAAGAACTTGACAACATTTGAGATCGATGGTTAAGGAAATTAAAACCGAAACCAAAGTTGGTATTGGGATAGAACCCTTTTGGAATGCTTTGTCCAAAAGAGTTCAGATTTGTGGTTCCAAAAGTCGGAACTCATCGAAGGAGATGGTACCAGCATCGGTACAGTGACTACAGTCTTGCTCTTCAATTTTGCCTCTGGTGAGTACTTCTGGTTTGCAGTGAAGAGTTTCTTGGACTTAACTTTGTGATCTTACGTTCTTAAGAAATTATCGATGTTTTTTATGTTTTGTTCTTTTTTATTGGGGACGATCTTATATGCATTTAAGATAAACTACCAGAAGGAAAAGATTGTGGAGCTTGATGAATCCGTGCAAGGAATTGGGCTGCAAGTGATAGAAGGAGGCCACTTGAACATTGGGTTTTCTTCCTACAAAGCAAGTTTCCAACTTGCTGCAATTCAGGAGCAGGAGTCCCTACTGGTGAGTCTCACAGTCACCTATGAGTCTGAAGTTGAGGATGCTACCATGTCATCAAAGGCAACCCAATCTGCTTTAGCTTTTATCACGAACCTAGAATCTTAAATGTTGAATAACTTGAATTAATGGTGCTGCCGATAATTGGTTGATACTTTCAATTTTATGTTTGACATGCTTATTCTGGGCAAACAATGGCCGAGTGTGGAAAAGCCTTATTTTAAGATTTTTTTTTGCGGAGATGATAGTTTTTTTTTTTTTTTTTTTTTGAGGAAATAGATACCTTCATTAATATATCTGCACGGTACGTCATTTACACAAGGCATGCCAAGTACTGTAAGTCCTTTGAGAAAGAAAATGGCATCTAGCACACCTGTGTCTCCTTGTGCATGGAAAAGATGCTCTCTTGCCAGTTGCCACTGCTATACTATTTGTATAAATTATGGCTTCTGTTATATCAGTCCTCATCCCTCTCCCAAGAACTAACCACACTTGAGAGCCATGGACCATGGTTAAGGAAATCAAAACAGAAACCAAAGTTGGTGTTGGGATTGAAGCCTTGTGGAAGGCTTTGTCAAAAGATTTGAGATTTCTGGCTCCAAAAATTGCCCCCAATTAGATCAAGAATGTGGAACTCATAGAAGGAGATGGTACCGGCAACGGTACAGTCTTGCTCTTCAGCTTTGGCACTGGTGAGTATCTCTAGCTTGCATTCCTGCAATATTTTAATATGAAGGGTTTCTAATTTATCTTAGGGTGATCAACGTTGAAGATTAATGTCCTTTTTGTTTGTGTTTGGTACAATGTTAGATGCATCAAAGATAATTTACCAGAAGGAGAAGATTAATGTGGAGCTTGATGAGTCTGTGCATAAAATTGGGCTGCAAGTAATAGAAGGAGGCCACTTGAACCATGGGTTTTCTTCATACAAAAGAAGTTTCCAACTTACTGCAATTCAAGAGCAGGAGATCCTGGTTAGTTTCACAGTGACCTATGAGTCTGAAGTTGAAGATACTACCATGCCATCAAGGTCAACCCAAGCTGCTGTAGCTTTCATCAGGAGCCTAGAGTCCTATTTGTTAAGGGCTGCTGCCTAGAAGCAAATTGTTGGCTGTTGCAATGTAATATGATAATCTTTGACATGAATGAGCAATTTTGGTCTAGTTTGTTGAGCTAGAACAAAGGCCACTACGGAGAAGCCTTGAATTTGCTTTTTATCAATGAGTACTTTGTTCTAAGGGAATTACTGAAATGATCCTCTCTAGTTTGTCTCTTTTTTTAATTAGGTTCCTTTAGTTTCAATTTTTTCAATAAAGTTTTTCTGCTCGGAAATCATGATCTACTCAACTTGCACATATAACAACAAGAGAAATAGGGCTTCATATATAGATTAGGGAAATACATAAATTTGATTAGTACTGAAGAGTTAAAGAAACAGCTAAGCATGCTTTTATTCACTGCCAAGATTTAGTTATTCCCCAGAAGCTAGCCAGGTCTTCCTTATTCACTTTGCACTTGGCAGGGGACAAGTACTTTTGGTATCACTCATTTCTTGCAAACAATCCCATACCCTCCTGAGGATCTTCTGGTACAGTCTAGTGTACCATAGTCCACAATTGCTGAAGTTTCTTTCGCGGACTCACTAATTTCCTTTGAGAACAAATCACAAGTAGCACAATCAGCAGAGAGAAGTGATGTGGTTCTGTACTTCTCTTCACCCCCAATAACTGGCATTGCCACTCCAGGCTTTGCCGGGTTCTCAAAATCGGGCCTGTAAGTCCTTCCAAGAACTCCCTCAACTTTTGGGGACAGAGCAAAGAACTTGAACTGGGCTTCCAAATGGGCAAAGCAGTCATTTTCAGGTACTTGGTAGTTGTGAATCCTATCATCTTCTTTGGTCACTGGTACAACATTGATCATAATCTCAGCTACATCCTTGAGCGACACTATCACACTGTTCTTGCTTGCTATTCTCTCAACTTTGATATCTTTTTCTGGTGAGTACCAAGTGGAAAGATACCCTTCTTCCAAAACTACATCATTTCCATTGTGAGTGAATCTCAGATGGTCAATTTGGTTGTTCCATGTAGCCACTTTGGTGGCTTCCACAGAGAAACTCTGGGAATTTAGAAGGACTCCAAGGGCCTGAATCCAGGTATAGTCACGAGCACGGCCGGCTGGTCTGTGGCCAATGAAGCGGCCATTTATCTGGAGGTTTTTGTCTGAGACTAAGCTGAACTGCTCGTTGCTCTTGCCATGGAAATAGAAAACAATGCCATCACCACCGATGAAACGTGGATCATAGCATGCTGATCCAGGGCTATTGCAGTTTGGTTTGCGCTCTGAAAATTATCAAACACTTCAATAAGTTTGTAACCATAATAATAAAGAACAAGTAGAAAACTATAGTCCTGGTAATAGCATGATTAATTCATGGATTGGCCACCTATAGGCTATAGCCTTGTAGTAATTAAGGATTGGTAGTATAGACATAGCTCTCTTTCATTTGAAAACATAAAGGCTATTAAAGGGATTCCTTGGAACGCCTGATAGTGGTAGACAATGCTAATATAAGAACGTGATAAGTCACATAGCCTAACAATAAGATTCACTCACGGAGGATATCATGTCAAAAAATTCAAACTACGTACCACTTACGAATCGATAATCTTGACATATTTAAACAAAAATTCACTTTCAGATTGACAGTCAATAAGGCCGACAGTGTCACAAGAGCCATTTTCGAGCAATAATATATACCAATTTGTATAGGCGAACAAAAGAAAATGAATGCATCAACGAAATAATGTCATCTTACGCTTGCAATGTGCCTTGCATATGGGTGAATCACAGTCGATATAGCAAATTTTGGCTTTCGGGTCTTCAGAGTAACTGGTTGGGCATTCATATGGGCACTTAACAGTCTTCCCATAGCATCTGCTTGCTGGGTTGGTACAGTACACAGAACTGTATGCCTTAGCTTGATATATAACACCTGCAAAACATACTAGGACAATGATCAATGTGGAACTGCTTCTCAAGACCTCCATACTTTTGTGTTAGAAATATTCAAAGAAGGCCTCAAGGCTAAGAGATACAAGAACTCCAAGGTTCACCCCTTCTATTTATAGATTTTACAGTACCATTGGCATTCTCTCGTAATCATCTTTTACATTTTAAATGCTCCAGTGTTTCTGAAGCTAATGATATCATCAAATTATCTCTAGCTGAAAGGTGAAGTATATGAACATGGCTCCATTGGCTCTTTTCCCAGTTTGAAGGTATTGCTGGCGATCAGACATATATATGCAAATAGGTTCACATAGAAAGCGAATGCCTTCAAATGCAGACTGTCCCACTGGGTTTTGCTTGCAGAAGATTAAGGATTCTGACTTTCGGAATTAAAATTAGCCATCTCCGATCTACAGGTATATCCAGGGGCGGATCCAGGATTGAAACTTTGGACGGGCTGGGATTTCTTCAACAAAAAAAAATATATATATATATATATATATATATATATATATATATATTATAGAGAATCTCGACCGTGCGAGAGAATTTTATTAATTTAAGAAAAATATACACCTAGTCAAGGGGGGACGTAGTGAGCCTTACCCCTCAAATGCATATCTATACAAAACTAAAAAACAAAATCAATAACAAAATAAACGTGCAATGCAATACAAGAACCTAAACTAACTAAATCTAACTCTACGAGTTCCACAAGCTTCAAACTCTTTGATCACCGATTCATTGTCAATAGATTCAGCATATTCCTTCTCAATATGAAGGACCATACAATCACCAAGAAACTCATCTTCCATCTTGTTTCTAAGTCTATTCTTAATGATGTTCATAGCTGAAAATGCTCTTTCAGTGGTCGCCGTAGAAACAGGAATAGTCAGAACTAGACAAATCAATCTATAAAGCATAGGGAAAAATTAATCAAACATTCAAACCCACTTACCCACATCACATTTAACCCACAGTCCACAACAATTAAACAATAAAATGTTAAATTGCAGATTTGCATACCAGATTTTCAGAATTCCAGACGATGAGACGAAGATGAGTTCAATCCATGAAATCTTCATTCTTCAATGAGTTCAATCTATGAAATCTTCACCTGAATACAACCTAGGAACATGAATTTCACATCAATCCTTAAACCCTATAAATTGCCCCAAATTGGATTGATTCAATTAATTAAACAAAATCTTACATTGAATCATTGCCCCAAATTGATGTTGATGTCTTGGAGAAGTCGAGAATTCCAGAGCCCAGAGGCCAGAGATGCAGATTTGCAGAAGTTTAGAAGAGGAGGAGGACTGGAGGAGTCGACAGCCGAGGCCCGAGGGTCGGATTAGACGAAGTGATGAACTGGGGTTGGAGCGCAGTCGAAGAATCGAACTCCCAGAGGCCAGAGCTGCAATCGAAGTGATGAGGAGGAGGAGGACTGACGAAGTGATGAACGGGCGAGTTAGTCGAAGGCTGGGAGCGTAAATGAGTAATCGAAGTCTCGAAGAATCGAAGTCGAGTTAGTCGACTAGTAGAGTGAACGGGCTTGGGCTGGAGTTATAGACAATACCCAACTAAAAATATATATATATACATCTAGTTTTTTTTTTTTGCCCAAAATCTTCGGACGGGCTTTAGCCCGCCCCACTTACATACTGGATCCGCCCCTGGGTATATCTGATGAAAGTGCGATCTCTTTGCTGAGATAGCCAGAAACCCAAAGTAAATGACATCTTTGATTCTTGACGTATATCGAAGGTTAAAATGACACCATTTATGGGTCAACTAATGCATTATTCTGTTGTCGCTTTTTGGGCTAGAGGGTTTTATCCTTTTTTCATCAAACCCAACTATTTCATTTTTTTTTTTTTTTGTCAAAACGATAATTTAGTTTCATCTGCGATATATCAATATACTAATACATTAAGGGGTGGGGCAAGACTGTTTTGAATTTGCGCTCTCTCTCGAGCTCTCTTCTAGGGTTCCCTCGTAGCGGCGCGGTCAGTTTTCTCCAAGATGAAGGCGTGGTCTTCTCCTTGGGGTTTCATAGAAGGTTGAGTCATTGATGCGCCTGAAAGCAAAGCAAGCGCATAATTTAACCCTGAAATGTCATTAGTAGTAAAAGTAAGTAGGGATCGTTCTATTCCGGGGATTGAGGGTACACCTGTCATTGTCAAACAATTAAACGATTAAAATTAAAACAAAGTATAATATTCAAAAATATATTCACAACTATAAACATTGTACACGAAAAGGGGGGATTTTGTTTTTGGTTTTTCGAAAATAAAACTAAGTAAAGAAAACAATTAAAATGCAAAAACATAAAAATACGAATGGAATGAGAGAACAAAGATCAAAATCGAAACATATGATTAAAATTGACTCAAACCCTAATATTGTTCATCTAAGTCATGAGAAAGGAGTTGATCATGTGAAACATTCCAAAGCAAATGAATTCCCATTTTTTACTTTTCAATGCTAATTAATCTAAGCGAAAGCACCTAGATTAATTCTATCAAACATGCAATCAAACCCTAGAAAGCTAGTCAATCATGTCATGTTTAACGCATTACACATAGAGAAAGGCTATCAACTCAAGTGTACAACTTAGTTATGGAAAAGTCCACCTAATTGCAATCCTCTTTAATTAAATTCGATCTTTGCACAAAACCTTTACTACTTTGATTCAAGTTTACACAAAACGAAAAGTCGATTTCATGTTCTTAAACCTAGCACCAATTATATCAAAACCCTAAGTGTTTGCAACCACATAAGATTAAAATACAAAAGTTATCTGTAACGCAAATTTAATTAAACAAACCCACATAAGCAACTCTCGAAGAACAATAATTTGAATCTGAAAATTCTCAATTAATCATAAAAATTCCAGAAATTAATATTTGTTCAAACACATATGTCAACTAGTTCATAACCAACGAAATTCAAAGCAAAGGTTACAAAGGAGAATCGGATTACACCGTGAGATGGGGATGGTGATGAACGATTGATGTGGTGGTCTCTTGAATCTCGAAAGCAAGCTTCAAGGTTGGAGATGGATGATGGATGCTCACGGCTATGCTTCTTCTCCCTTGGCCTTGCTTGAACTCGTGGAGATGACTAGAGGATGGAGAAACTCACGGCTATGCTAAGAAGATTTTCTGATTTTTTTCTAAAGTGTAAATTGTATGGGGAAGAGGACCCTTCTCAATGTCAAAGAGGTTGGTATATATAGGAGTACAGCTAGGGTTCACAAAGCAATCAGAAATTTCCACATAGCTTCCACCAATAGGAATTCGCCAAGTAAGCTTGTGATGTGGTCCAACCAATCATAGAATGCCAAGTAAGCCTTGTGATGTGTTCCAACCAATCATAATTCTCTAAAATACCTCCCTAATATTTAATTGCCGAATTTCCTTGAAATTATTCTGATTTTCTTCATGAATTTCGGCCAACATTCCTTTAGGGAATTTAGGGATGAATCTAGACGCCTTTTTAGCTTTTCCTTGGTGCACACATATTTTCCTTCCATAAATATCTCCCTTGAATCTCTCTTGGCGTCATCTCCTTGATTATTTCTGATTTTCACGTTGGCAATCACACCAAATT
Organism: Rosa chinensis; assembly: GCF_002994745.2. Taxonomy (NCBI): domain Eukaryota; kingdom Viridiplantae; phylum Streptophyta; class Magnoliopsida; order Rosales; family Rosaceae; genus Rosa; species Rosa chinensis. Next base: position 29,027,374 of record NC_037092.1, read on the forward strand.
ATTCCTCCAACAATATTTCTTTCCATAAAAGTCTCCCAAGAAAATCTCTCCTTGAAATCCTCAATCAATCATCTTCAATTCCCACGTTGTCACCTTGTTTTTCCTTAAGTATTACACGGCAAATTTAATTCCCAAGGAAAATGTATTTTCCTTTTTTAAAAACTCTTCCTTGAATCCCTCCTTGCCATGTCATCTTCATGAAACTTGTCGTTCCATTTATGAACTCAATTCAACTTATTTATTCCAAAAACCTAAAAATAGAAGCTTTCTAAAATAAGAAATGGAAACTTTCTTAAACTAAAATGGAAACTTTCTAAAAATGGAAAATAGAAACTACAAAACGGAAACTTTCTACAATTAGGAACTTTCCCAATCAAAGAATGGAAACTTCCCTAAACAGAGTTTTAATAAGGAAATAACGCAAGAAATGTAGGGAAATAACAGTTAAAACGTCGCATTAAAATGCTCCTATCAGTCATGGCCTTGCATGGTGGCTCCTCCTAGCACTGGGTGGCTTCGGCGATCCTCCTTTTGCTTACGTTACTTACGCTGCTTCTCCATTTGATAGAGGTGACACCTTTGCTGCTATCGATGGCTTCAATCTATCCTCAGCTCCTGTTGATGCAGATGGGGGGGTAAGGTCGTGATGGCATGGAATGCTTGGTGGTTAGGACATGAGATTGCTGTCAGCGGCTATGGCGGTTTGCAGATCCATGATTGCATGTGTGGTGGTCTAGACGCTGCTGGTGGCTAGTGGCTTGTTTGCCGCAATCTGCTGGGTGATGGCTACTCCAGTAATGGCCGGCATGACGGAAAGGAGATTGTGGCTGTGGGTTGGCAAATTGAGTCGGAGTCTGGGCGGCTGGTGTCGTGGGACTGTGATGTAGCGAGTGTGCAGCGATCTGTGGAGGCGGCAGGTGGGTCTGCTGTAGCGCTAGCAGTGCCTGGGCCGGATCTAGAGATGCTAGGATTGATTTACCAGTCTTGGAGGGGAGTGCGGCAGTGACCTGCAAGCAGAAAGGGATGCTAGAAACACCAGCGGGAAACCCTAGTTTTGCATTAGGGCTGACCGATAGTTTGACTGGGCTGGATATTGGGCCAGTGGATTTTGTTGGGCTTGGGACTGATTTTAATGGGCTGCTGGCTTTGATTGGGCCTGTTTGTAAGGAGCTCAAATTGGACTATATACGGCAAATCTTCAAGAAGGGCCCGAGGAGCAACCTGTTGCCGAGGTTGTTGGCTACTGAGGAGACTGAGGAAGGTGTTGATTCCCACCCTATGGGGGAGGGATTAGCCCTTTCTTAAGTTCTCTAAGCTTTTAGACATTCTGGACTCAAGCCTTTTGAAGTATGGGTGATTTCTATAGGCTTTTCTAAGACGTTTCTAGTTGATATTTGTACCACAATTGTGTGATTGGCAGATTAGACTAGATGAATATATTTTCCTTAGAGAGCGAGATTATTCTTGCTTAGGTTAGGCTTGCTATTCAGCGAGCGTCCCTTTAGACTTTAATGAGTTTAGTTGTGCCTTAGATAAGTTATCCAGTTTGTCCCGAAATTTCTTATGTAAGTTCTGTTAGACTCTGGCCTGTTTTCATGGCTTGATTATTAATGCAATCAATTCCTATTAAAAAAAAAAATACTAATACATTAGGTATTTAGCTAGGTAGAATAGTTTGATTCAGATGTAGACTAGATTCATGCAGCATTGGTAGACTAGTTTGGGATGATGAGACTACTCTATTCTGCATCGAACTATGACTACTTAATGTTTCGGTACATTATTGATGTACTGTAGAACTTCTACGATAAATTTATTTATAGAATTGACAGTATTATAAAGGAATCTACCAAGTAATTCCAACACATACAGTTACAGAGTGTTTCCTTCCAAGCTAATTGTTAAAACAGTTTGCCTCTAGATTGTGAAGGACTTACTAACATCAACACCAAATTATTCTATATTAAGAGTCTTGGTAACACATACGCTAGTTCGGTGTGTTATAGATTCTCATGTAAATTCATTATGGCTTTTTACTGCTCCTGATTTCTTACAAGATGCTTGTTTATAATTATTATTAATATTTTTTTTGGCTTAAAAAATGCTCGAGAAAGTGTCCAAATTCTTTTTTTTTTAGTTACAAAATAGTAACCTAGTGAGTTACCACTCTGGAGCCGGGAACAACTTGGGTATGACCCCTCCCCAATTAATGTTTTTCACAAGTTGGGGTTCGAAGCAGAGACCTTTTAATACCAGAAAAAGTTGTGCAGCGTCCGCCCCACTTATAACCTAGCATGCTTCTACCAAACCAACTCCATTGGATAAGTGTCCAAATGCTTTCGTAATAACATATATATGAGGTATATTTATTAGGGTAAAGAAAAAGCGATCATAAGCGAAGAAGGTTGGGTGTAAAAGTGGCTTCAGATAACATTTTCTAAGGCTGGGCGGGTTGACCCGAGGGATCGAGAAACCGATACGATCCGGACCGGAACCGACCATTCGGGTCGGGTTTGAATACAGAAATCCTCGGTTCGGGCTAAACCGAACCGATTAAACTTACATCGGTTTCGGTTGCGGTTTCACTAAGTTGCAGAACCGAATAAAACCGATCCGGACCGGTAAATGTACCTGTATACGTGTAGCATAACCATTGGTTCTCAGTCAAGCCTATAGAGAGTACCGTGGACTTGGGTGCAGGCAATCACCCAATTTCATCGACCTAAATCCTAGGCGAAGCCGTCTGTGAGTTCAGTCAGTTCACTTCACTACCTTCAGTTCTTAATTCTTATCTTCTTCTTCATAGTTCCGCGATCACAGATCGTGATTTTCTCGATCAATCACTGAATCACCCATGGATTCCTCCACTGGAAACACCTCAAACACACCACAAACCGAATCCCTTTCCCAATCCGAGCCCAATTCAAATACCGATTCGAATCATGCAAACCCCAATTCCGATTCCGACACTGAAGTTGCCGAGAATGCTGTCGTCCCTGCAATTGGCACAGACCAACCATCTTCTGCAACAGCTCCATCTACGATGACATCGTCACGACCACCAAAACCGAAAAAGAGAGCGAGGACGAATACATCCACAGGGTCGAGGGAACGTTCAATGGTATGGGAGCACTATGAGAAGATTGATAAACCTCTCTATGAGTTCAAAGATGGAAAGAAGGTCCAGGTTGGGACTACCAAGCGCGCCAAATGCAGGTATTGCTCCACAGACCTTGCCTGTAATTCATACGATAATGGTACCAGTAGTTTAAAGAGGCATATAGAGGTTGTGTGTAAAAAATATCCTGGTAGGATAGACCTGGAGGAGTTTCAGCAAGTGTTTGTAGCTGGTGGGAAGTTGAATGAACCTTCCTTAACTATGAGGGCATTTAGTCAAGATGCTTGCCTAAGAGCTTGTGTTGAGATGATAGTAATAGACGAGCTGCCATTTAGTCACCCGGAGAAGGAAGGGTTTCAAAGATTTTGTAAAGTTGCTTGTCCTAGGTTCAAGGTTCCTTCTAGAAGATTAGTTGTAAGCACATTTTGGAAATTGTATGATGTTGAGAAGCTTAAATTGAAGCAGGAGCTAGCTAGCCACTGTGTTAATTTAACCACCGATACGTGGACATCGGTGCAAAACATAAATTACATGGTGGTTACGGCTCATTTCATAGATGGTGGCTGGAATTTACACAAAAGGATTCTTAACTTTTGTGTAATTTCTAATCATCAAGGGAACACCATAGGCAAGCTGTTGGAAACATGCTTACTTGATTGGGGAATCGAGAGAGTGTTGACTGTTTCGGTGGATAATGCATCCGCAAATAAAGTTGCTATAGAGTACATTAGGAAAAAGATGCTGACTTGGAAAAAAAAGCCTGTTTTAGAAGGTAAGTGGCTACATGTGAGGTGTTTAGCTCACATTCTCAACTTGATTGTGAAATCAGGGTTAAGAATGATGGATAAATCTGTGGCTTCGATTAGAAACGCAGTTCGTTATGTTAGGAGTTCGTCTGCAAGGCTTGATGTTTTTAAGCAATGTGTTATCAACGAACAATTGGATTGCAAGAAGGTGTGCATATTGGATGTGCCAACTCGGTGGAATTCCACCTTCTTAATGTTGGATGTAGCCCTTGAGCTTCGGAAAGCGTTTGATCGCATGGCGGAAGAGGAAGACACGAGATACACTGGTTATTTTGATGAGAATGAAGTTGAGGATGATGAGTGGTTAGAAGTGCCAGAAATAGAACCTGAAAAAAAGCCAAAAGAGAAGGTGAAAAGGGTAGGGCCACCGGTTGAAAGTGACTGGGAAAGAGCCACTGTTTTTGTGAACTTCCTCAAGGTAATTGGCTACTTTTAGTTTATGCTTGTTTAGTTTATGCTTTTCTGCATTTCTACTTGTTTAGTTTTACTTTCGATAGTTTTCTATTTAGTTTCTGCATTTTCTGCAATTAGGCCATTTGTACTTTACAGTTTTGCACTTTTGCTGCATTTCTACAATTCTGCATTTTCTGCATTTCTGCATTTTCTACTTCCTTTACAGTTTCTGCATTTTCTACTTCCTTTACAGTTTTTGCATTTTCTACTTCCTTTAAAGTTTCATACTCTTATATATGCAGGTATTCTATGATGTCACAATGAGGATTTCGGCCACTAACAGTCCCACAGCTCAAAAAGCGTTCCACGATATCGTGGCAATTGAAGCTGAGATCGATGACTTGTTCGACCGGCCTGAGATGTGTACTGGAAGCAATATAGAAAAGATCTTGTTTGAGATGGCAGTGAAGATGAGGAGCAAGTTTAAAAAATATTTTGCAAGCCTCGATGACATGAATCATTTGCTTTTGGTGGCTTTGGTTTTAGATCCTCGATACAAGCTTCGTAATTTTGAGAGGGTATGTAGAATATGGCTTAAACTTGATGCTGCAACAATCAAGCATCGGTCTGCTGAGCTGAAGGAATTGGTGGTGAACCTCACGGACTTGTATTCATTGTCTTTGGGCACCAAAAGGTCAAGACCAAGTGGCAATGAGGCTGAGAAAGTTGCAGCAAGTGGTACCGGCAGCTCTAGCACAAGAAGTTCAAGAACCCAAATGAGTAGGAAGATGGCTGCCATGCAAGCTGATTGGAAACAAGAGTTGGAAGACTCAGATCAGACTGTAGTTTCACACGAGGTGGATAGGTACTTGCTAGACCTTATTGAAGACCCTCCAGAACATGAAGATTGGAAGCTTCTTGCATGGTGGAAAATGAATGGTTCTAAGTACCCCAATCTTGCATTAGTCGCCAAGGATGTGCTTGCAATTCAAGTAAGCACAGTTGCTAGTGAAAGCTGTTTCAGCACAGGGAGGAGGGTAATTGATCCATTCAGGAGTTCCCTATTAGCTAAAACAGTTGAAGCGTTGATATGCTTCCACAATTGGTTGAGGTCAGAAAGCATTCAAAGCATCGAATATGTTCCAACACTTGAGGATATGAACTTCTATGAAGAAGTTGAGAGAGGTACAATTTTTAAATCATTTGAATACTTGATTTCTGTGTTTAATGACTTTGCACAAGAAGTGATAATGTCAATTTGTTCATTGTAGACCATGTGCTTCGAGACACAGCTGATAGTGGGCAAGCCAAAGCTGCCAAAGGGAAAGGAACGAAAAACCAAGAAGCTGTTGCAGCAATGAACAACCAAGGAGCTTTGGCAACAATGAAAAAGGCAGGGAAGGGACTAAAGATTGCTGGGCCTGGTGGCAGTTCAAAGAGGCCAAGAAAATGAAGAAATAAAATAGCTGAATATAGCTGGTTAGTGTCCAAGAACTTGTGGATTATTTGATTCAAGTAATTCGAGTATTGAACCTTCATTTGAATATATATATATATATATATATATATATATATATATATATAGCTGCTGTTCTGCAAATATTGCTTCTGCATATTATTTATTTGGGTTGGAATGTCCCTTTTTTTTTGCAGGGTGGAGGTGGACTCAAGACATGGCTATTTCTATTTTATAATAATTGAATAAATGTTGTTGTTGTTGGTTGAAATAATGAACTACTAGTCTGCTACTGCTTTGACTATTTATAATTCTGCTACTGTGATTTGCAGCTTTGCATTGTTTATGGCTTTATGCTACTGTGACTTGCAGCTTTGCATTGTTTATGGCTTTATGGCTTTAGTAGTTTAGTTTATTTGTTTATGGCTGTACTAAATAATGAAGTAATGAACTAAGTACTTGAGTTGATGAACTGCTACTTGAGTTGAGCAGCTTGTGACATTGTGATTGTGTTTATGTGTTACTTGAGTTTATCTTTTGTTGGCTTTTGTTTGCAGATTTGGTCCATTTGGAATTTTGGATGCTTTAGTTTGCAATTTTGCATAGTTTGTTTGCAGATTTGGTCCATTTGGATGCTTCAGTTTGCAATCACTTTGCACAGTTTGCAATGATGCAGAATGCAGTAAGTTAAATAGTTAATGAGTCAATCTGGAGATTCAGGACAAACAGAATTCTTGGCCCGAAAAATCGATAGACCGAACCGACTGTTTCCGGGTCGGTTTATCATCGGTCTCTTCATTTTGTAAAAACCGATCCGGACCGAACTGACAGTGGCGGTTTCGGACTCGGTTTTCTAACTTTTCGGACCGAACCGATCCGAACCCAGTCATTTTCTGTCATATAAATGAAATCCTCTTTTGAACTTTATGTATGTACAAAGTTTGTCTGTATTCACTGCTTGAATTTAAATAGTAACATTATTATCACGTACAAGTTTCGTACTATAACAAATTGTTTGAAGTTTATCATGATATAAAAAATACAAAAAAAAAAATGTCTAATAGTATATCTATTATCTCCCCATGGTTAACAAATATTTGTTGTCAGGAGTCACAAATATTTTTCTCGCCTACAGCAACATCATGGCGCCTTTATGCCTCAATACCCGGTCCAGCCAACTCTGACAACATACCAGGTCCCTAAACCCTACAACTTGCCGCTGCTCACTTGCATGCTAGTCCCCAACCTATGGCATTTCTTGCCTCGATGAGTACTGCCCACAGTTGCAGCTCACGCACTTGGTTCCCAATGTGATGCTCACTAACTCACGCTAGCATGGTACACATGCCTTCCTTGCTTGCTTGCTCGTTGTGACCTTGTTTCGCTTGCTTGCAGTCTTTGCCGCTCTTGGCACCAATGTATTAAATCACTTGGGCGTAAATCGTAATCCTAGGCATTTTCGACAAAGCCTTACAAAGGCATAAGCCTCAAGGCGAAAAACGTAAGCATTACATTAGAAAAGAATTTATATATAAAAAAATTAATAATATTGTATAGGGAAAAATTAAAATTATTCATATCATTTGAATAATTTGAGGTCAATTTATTCCTATACCTTATTTTTCGGTTATTTTGAAGGGCTGATTGATGAGTCCTGGTGATCATTTCCTTTCTTTTCATTTTGTTTTCAAAAAGGGAATTTATCTTCCATCAATCTATATTCTTTAGGATTCTCCAATCCTATTCACGCAAATCTAGGTAAGTCTATAGAGATAGACTCTGTTACAAAGTAGCTATAGCTTCCCATTGCTGGAAATCGCCGGGAAAAGAGACGGACAATATAAAGGTAATGATGGGTAAAAGGTTTGGAACTTTTGGATTGTTGGATTTCACGACCTGGATTGCAGTAGCAGTTCTTCAGGCGCAAGAGTTTTGGAACTTTTCATATTCCTGGATTTAACAATCTAAATAAATTTGGTTGTGCACTTTAGGTGCCTTAAGCAGCGCTTTATGCACTTTTCAAGCCTTGACCGGCACTTTTATGCGCTTTTTATGCCTTCGGCTTGTGCTTTCTATATTTCTTCATCTTGCCATCAAAACTAACTCATTTTTATGTAACATTTGCACTTAATACGCCTTAAGGCGCGCTTGAGGTGCACTTTTTAAAACATTGTCTGGTACTTAGACATCTTCCACCTTGGGGGTGACAGTAGTGGTGAGACTCATGCTTGAATCCCTTCTCCTTCAAATCAAAAAAGAAAACACCCATTTAGTTGTTTTCGGTTTGAAAAATTATAACTAAGATAGGTAGCACAAAATATAATTTTGTGAACAAAGAACATGCTCGTGAAAGTACAACCTTCTATTGCAACTGTTGGCAAACATTTCGTAACCGTCACATAGTTTGCACTTTAAAGGACAATGCAATATTTTTACGAATTAAAAATAACTATCATATTGCAAAACCTCGGCATCCACGTGTTTATTAGCTAAATGGCAATTGACACGTATAATGCATCCAGTTGCTTCCCATAGATTTTCACAACCCTATTGTCCAAAATGGAATTGACATTTAAAATAAGTGTCTGAGTTATGATCATATCACGAGCGTTACGAGTAATATATTTCCAAATTAATGAAACAATTTTTCAGTTTGCATGATCCATTCATTGATCTCGAAAATTCTAGAATAAAATTACATAGATCGCATGTAGAGTTCGAAATTTATATCTTTGCTACTACAATTTCGTTCAACAAAATCCCCCTTCAAGAATTTCTCCTCTTGCAAATCAAGGTAAAAAGGCCTTTAACCAAAAAGCACATGTGCCATACAACAATTCTTAAGTGGGACTTTACCATATTGCTTCTCGGGTATGGATCATCCTTAGAAAGCCCGCCGTCCCTTCATTTCCCTCCAATCCAACTGAGACTTGACTCATTTCCGAGACCCTTCTTCCTCGCAGCACCAAAACCCTAACTCCTACTGAACCACTCCACTTGCACCCAAAATCACCCGTCTCCGATTCGACTCGGTCCAACCAGGTGAGTCACTCTCCCCTTTCAATTCCTCAGTGAATATTTCTCACTCTTTCAAATCCAAGATTAGGATTCAGTTTGATTTGGGTTGTCACTCTAGTCTTAGTTGCTCTGATCATATTGGCTTGACTCACTCGCTGGATGGACGTAGAAACTAAATGGGGTTTGAGTGAAATGATTGATGTGTGTGAATTTGGTGTTCGATTTCTCTATAAAGATAATGAACGTCTCTGAAGATGAACATGGTCATAATGGGTTTTGAACTTTTGATTGAGTTTCTGTGAATGAAATACCCATTTGAGTATGTACTGGTGGTATTGAACAAATTTGGGGTTGGTGGTTTTTAGGCTAACTACTTGATTTGGGTTAGGAAGTTGTGGTTGAGGGAGGAGAGTATATAGGGTAATGGAGACGCCGGGTTCAGATGGTTCTGCAATAAAGCGGTCTCTGAGGAAGAAGGTCGGTTTGCGAAGTTATGATGAGAATCTAATGGATGATCTCATAGAGAAGCATTTGGGTGGGACTTTTAAGAAGAAGAGTAGGACAAAGGAGGATTTGGAGAAAGAGACTGAGACCGAGGCGATGATAGCATTCTCCCTCGGGTTCCCTATCGATGCGCTTCTTGAGGAGGAAATTAATGCTGGGGTGGTCAAAGAGTTAGGCGGGAAGGAGCAGAATGATTATATTGTTGTGAGGAATCATATTTTAGCAAGATGGAGGAGTAATGTCCGAGTGTGGCTCACAAAAGCACAGATTAGAGAAACCGTGAGTGGTGAGTATGGGGATTTGATATCTGCTGCTTATGATTATCTTTTTTATAATGGATACATTAATTTTGGGGTTGCACCATCATATGTGGCATATATGCCAGAGGAGGCAACTGAAGGGTCTGTTGTTATTGTCGGAGCAGGACTTGCTGGACTAGCAGCCGCAAGGCATCTTATGTCATTGGGTTTCAAAGTGGTTGTTTTAGAAGGTAGGAATCGACCTGGTGGAAGAGTTTACACCCAAAAGATGGGGCACAATGGCAACTTTTCTGCTGTGGATCTTGGTGGCAGTGTCATTACTGGCATCCATGCTAACCCTCTTGGAGTGTTGGCTAGGCAACTTTCTATTCCTCTTCATAAGGTCAGGGATAACTGCCCCTTGTACAAGCCTGATGGTATGCCTGTTGATAAGGAAATCGACTCTAAGATTGAAGTCATCTTTAATAAGCTGCTTGACAAAGTCATGGAACTCAGGCAAACTATGGGTGGGTTTGCAAATGATATTTCTCTGGGTTCAGTTTTGGAGACACTTAGGCAGTTGTATGCTGTTGCTAGAAGTGCTGAGGAGAGGCAACTTCTTGATTGGCATCTCGCAAATTTGGAATATGCAAATGCCGGATGTCTATCAAATCTTTCGGCTGCCTATTGGGATCAGGATGATCCTTATGAAATGGGTGGGGACCACTGCTTTCTCGCTGGAGGTAATTGGAGATTGATAAAAGCATTATGTGAAGGAGTTCCTATTTTCTATGGAAAGACTGTGAATACCATTCGTTATGCAGATGGAGGGGTTGAAGTGATCGCAGGCGACCAAGTGTTTCGAGGGGATATGGTCCTGTGCACTGTTCCTCTTGGAGTTCTGAAAAAAGGGGCTATTAAATTTGAACCTGAGTTGCCCCAAGAAAAACTTGCAGCGATTCAAAGGTTGGGGTTTGGGCTGCTGAACAAAGTAGCTATGGTTTTTCCTCATGTTTTCTGGGGAGAAGATCTGGATACTTTTGGATGTCTCAATGAACACAACCAGAAACGTGGAGAATTCTTTCTGTTCTACAGTTACCATACTGTTTCTGGAGGTCCAGTTCTCATTGCACTGGTGGCTGGAGAAGCCGCACAAACATTTGAATGCACAGAGCCATCCAGCTTACTTCATCGAGTTTTAAGTGTGCTCAGAGGTATGCATAAATAAAGGGTTAATTTCTAAATTATTTGGGTGGACCTTAATTAGAAAGCTATATCTAGTATGACCGTCTCATCTTACAGATTCTTCTTTTTCATTTTCCCCTTTCAGGTATCTACAGTCCTAAGGGCATTGTCGTGCCTGATCCAATACAAACCATATGTACAAGATGGGGCAGTGATCCCCTTTCCTATGGTTCATACTCTCATGTTAGAGTACAGTCATCCGGCAGTGACTATGATTTACTTGCAGAAAATGTGGGAAACCGGCTGTTCTTTGCAGGTGAGGCCACAAATAGGCAACATCCAGCTACCATGCATGGGGCCTTTTTGAGTGGCCTAAGAGAGGCATCGTGCATGTATCGCGCCACAAGGAGTAGCCAAAACAATGTCAAGAAAGTCTCACAAAAGAATGTTGGACCAAGCAATGATATGCTGGTAGATCTATTCAAGCATCCAGATCTAGCATTTGGGAAGTTTTCATTTGTATTTGATCCTACAACAGAAGATCCAAAAGCTGTAGGGCTTACGAGAGTTAGTATTGGGAGCGATGAAGACAGTTTTAATCAGCAGTTTGTACACAGCTTCCAGCATTCGTTAAACCTACCATTGCAGCTTTATGCTGTTGTATCTCGTGAGCAAGCATGTGGGTTAGAGCTGGTGACAGGAGGAGAAGAAAGTAGGTTATCATACTTGGTAAAAGATCTTGGTTTGCAACTGATGGGACCTAGTGCCCTAGGATCGGCAGGTAACTCCTTGGCAATTAGTATTTTCAATGCACGAAGAGGCAGGGGAAAGAATCGTATGTTTGCTGGGCGGCAATAGGTTTCAGTTTCAAGAACTTAACGTTTTGGTGTATTGACACGGAGTTTTCTGTTCTATACACATGCTACATGAAAGGTTCCTGGAATTCAGGGTGCATTTTTCAGGTGCGCACTTTTGTATATGATCGGGACATGTAGGTTTGTTAGCTTGAAGATATATTGATTTCTGGAGTGGAACTGAGAAAATACATTTTGCTTGTTTCCGGAGAACATGTTTTAGTCATCAGCTAAATTTAATTAGGTCAAAGATGCATACAGATTAGGGTTTATACACATTCAAAATTGCTAGTCTTTTGAAATGTCTCGTACTCTTTACATATATGAAATAGTACTATTTCATTTACTTCTTTTTTTTCTTTTTTATGTTTCGCCACTTGAGCCATCTCTAACCGAAAGGGCTAAAAATAGCCACGGGTGGGGCTAAATTTTAGCCCTAAATTATTTACTATTCATCGATGTGACATCTTAGGTCAAATTTTAGTCTTAAATTCTTTACTATTCATCGATGTGACATCAACTGTCTTCAACCCGTTAATGTTAAATTATAGCCCTAAAATATATTTTAAACATTTGAATGTGTTATATATATAAATGTGTGTGTGTGTGTTGTTTTTTATCAGATTCTTACTTATAATAATTGAAATCATTTTTATGATAAAAAATATTTTTCCGATTGTACTTTTCAATATCCATGTGTTGCTTCACAAGCAATGTTGTAGATTTCTTATATGAAATCATATATGTGGCACAGGTCATGAATAAAAAAAATATTGAAAATATGACACTTGATAGTAGAAGGATGATGTGAAAAATAAGGTTGAGGTGATATGTATTTATAGTGTAAATTAAAAAAAAAAACCAACAAAGGCTACACCAAAGGCTATATTAAAAAAAAATAAAAATGCCACGCCTACATGACATCAGCAACTAGCTGTTGCTGACATCATGCATTGGTCATAGTTGCCCCAAACATGGGCTACCCATTTTTTGATCCACTTTTTTTAAGGGCTAAAAGGCTATTGTTAGGGCTATTTAGGCATTCTCCAACCTATGGGGGGAAAAGGCTAAAGGGCAAAAAAATAACCCAAATGGTGTCCAACACTCCAACCCATGAGAGGGAGGGCTAAAGGGGCAAAAGGCAACCCAAAAGGGCAAAAATAGCCCTTTGGTTAGCTTTTTAGTCATATAAAGAAATGGATCAGAAAGCTACAATGGCTCACGTTCCTAGTCAGCTTGATCAATGCATGACGTCAGCAACTAGTTGTTGTAGCAGTTGGTTTTTATTTATTTATTTATTTATTTATATTTTTTTTAACATATGGTTTAAAAAAATTTACACTATAAATACATTTCTCCTCAACCTTATTTTTCACGTCATCCTTCTAGTACCATGTGTCATATTTTCAATATTTATTTTATTCATGACCTATGCCACATATATGAAATCGTATAAAAAAACTACAACATTGTTTGTGAAGCAACACATGGAATTTGTAAAGTACAATCGGAAAAATATTTTTTATCATAAAAATGATTTCAATTACTATAAGTAAGAATCTGATAAAAAATAAGAATATATATATATATATATATAATACATTTAAATGTTTAAAATATATTTTAGGGCTATAATTTAGCCTTGACGGATTAGAGACAGTTGATGTTGCATCGATGAATAGTAAAGAATTTAGGGCTAAAATTTAGCCCCATGGCTATTTTTAGCCATTTTGGTTGGAGATGGCCTTATACCCCTTTGCCCATCAAATTTGGCCCTTTAGCCCTCCCCCTCATGGGTTGGACACTATTTGGATTATTTTTTGACCCTTTAGCCCTTTCCCCCATGGGTTGGAGAAGGCCTTAGTATTTGTGTTGACTGCTGAAGCATTAAGGTCTAGTTCTAATATCGTCTGACTGCTTGAAAAGTTCAAGTTACAATAGGGTGTTGAGAGCATTTGAGAACCCCTGGTATATACGACGGTGATTGCAACTAGAGAGCCCTTTAGCTTGTTTTTTTTTTTTTTTTTTTTTTGGGCGGGTATTTACGAGATGGGTTGGACGGGTTTCTTTTGACCTTTGGTGGGCCGGATCAGGCTTTAAACCCCTAAAACAAGCCTGGCTCTCAACACTAACGGGTCAGGCTTTCGCATGCGTAGATGCTGACAAGGCTGAGCTTTTACCTGTCGGGCTGTGCGGGCCTTCATTGGCCCATTAATCCACAGGCCAAATGATGACCCCTACATTAACTCATTAGATTGAAACACATTACAAAAAGAAAACAGCAATTCTAGGCCCAAAGACCCAATAGACAAAATCATAAATAAACTAAGGACATGTTTACTTACCTAGAATGGGAATGAAATGATTCGAGGGTATGAAAGTTTCTGCGTTTACTAACATATAAAGGTATTGGAATGTGTGTGGGTCTCACCTTATTATTAGGAATTGAATAACCCTTAGTTTGATAATTAATGGGGGTATCAGTTTAGGAATCATTCCCATACTGATTTCTTCCTTCTTCCATTTCCATTGTCTCCAATTCATGACTTTTTCCATTTCAAGTAAGTAAAAGTGCCATAAACTTATACAAAATGCAAAGCTAGAGCCCAAAAGCCTGCATTCCCTCAAAATTTGTGGACAACACCGGACCAATGGTGTTGTGTTGCTGGGTGGTCTCTATCTGCACAACTACTTGTACTAAGTTCTATAGCATATTTAAGCACGACAGATGGTTGAGTTGAGACGAGTCTTCCACACTTGGGTTCGAATTCCGCCGACGCTGATTGGAGTTTAAATCTCAATCTATTATTGGTTGCTAGGGGGTGCAAGCGTTTTGACATAAATACCCCCCCCGGGCACGAATTACTCTTTGGGCCTAATAAGTCTTCGAGGATACCGTGTGATCTCGAAAAAAAAAAAAAAATCTTTAGTACATTTGTTATTCTTCTTGTGCATGCTATTTGGGGGTGGAGAATGATGGTGGAGAGATGTTTGGCCTCTTGAAGTGAAGCTTTTGTTGAAGCTCACTTCGTCGCTGTTACTACCATAGTGGCTGGTCTCTGTATTGTAGTGAAGATATTTTGTGATATCGATTAAAAAAAAAAAAAGGTACATTTGTTGTTCTTCTTGCGCATGCTATTTGGGTGTGGAGAATGATGGTGGAGAGATGTTTGGCCTCTAGAAGTGAAGCTTTTGTCAAAGCTCACTTTGTCGCTATTACTACCATGGCGGCTGGTCTCTGTATTGTAGTGAAGATTTTGGTGTTAGGTTGAGGATTTTTTTGTTCTTTTGGCCGGTATGGCAGCAATTTTCAAGTATGAAGTTAGGTGAATAGATTCTTGTCGAGACTGCAAGGGTTGAATATTAATGAGGTTGTAGAAAAAAAAAAAGACGATTAAGATGGAAGATGAGAGGGTGAGGTGTCTGAGACGGAGGAGCCTAGGAGGATAGGAGGTGTGATAATATCTGGAAATCTTGTGAGAAAATGGGCTGTAACACGTAAGTTATTGATGTTAAATCAATTGCCAAGTAAGTTAAAAGAAAAAATATTTGAATTTTTTTTATTTTGTTTGGGTTACAAGGAGGCTAATGCCAACAAGAAAACTAAACAATAACTAATCTCAGTTTCAAGAGGCCATCTTTGTCTTCTTTAAGTCTCTCCCTAACGGACACACTCAGGTGGACGGGAAAAAAAAGGTAAAAACCCAAATAAAGAGAATGTCTTAACGTCCATTGTCAATTTGACCACTAGATATTGACTCCTACAGCAAAATTTGATTCCACACTAACAATGTCAAAGTCGAACCTCAAAGCCACTTCAATCAAAGATATAATGAGCATGGTTCTACACTTCTACCGTAAACTTTCCTCCCACACCAAATTAATCGAAAAGCCACATAACCAATCACCTCACTATTTCGAATCAACCCTTCAGCAGCTATACAACTCATCTTTATAAATTTTTTGAATGACTAACTTTGGATTGAAGGGAGGTCTGAAATTAGGATAAAAAAACCGAGCTGCATCTTCCATCGGGATAAGCTGGAAAGGGCTATCCTCGTAGTTTTGAATATTCTAATTTCTTTCATCAAGAGAAATATGTTCATGACGAAAAAATTTAGATTAAAATGCAACCTTATTCTCAAATTCAATGCAAGCTAGCACAATATAAGTCATAACATTGAGAGCCTCAAATTCATAGTTTTGAGGCAAACTGAAGGAGCAAGGAAACAAATTTGGACTTTAAGGTTCCACATTCTGAATGTAGTCAACACAGGTCTGGCAATCACAGTCCTTGAAGCGGCACATGCTGCAACCCGAACACACACAAGAGGTGAAACCCTTGCATGTTGGGGCATGAGGACATCTCCCGTAGCATTTTCGACCGACACGCTCTTCTTCATCTTCGCAATTTGTTCTGGATGAAGCATCGAAAAAAAAACCATCAAGTCTTTGTATACTAGTACTGCACATATATGAGACATCAAAGATGCAATATCAATAAAAGAGGCAACTCACTTTTCATAGCTGTCAGCGCATCTCCAATTTATCTTTTTCGAGGCTTAATGGAAAGCTTTGCACTCATCCACTGTGCGCAAATGAAACCTTCGCTCTTTTTGACACTTAGAGCAGCCAAGGAATTCATCTCGATGGACGAAATCTGATCTGCGACGGTCCCAGTTGCTATCATTCGCAGCGTACTTGTAGTATCTCCACAACCCTGATTTCTGAAGAGAGACTTTTTTGCCTTCCTTCCTAACCCAGATGTTACTCTTCCATCTTCTCACTCCACTCCTTGCATGGCTCTTAAATTCTTTTGGTGTCATTCTTCTTGGGTCAGTAGACTCAGTAATCTCTGCATTACAAATATAGAAGCACTAAGTTAATTGACATAACAAGAGCAAGTAGTAGAAGTACAAAAGCAAGGAAAGGAATGAAGAAGAAAGTATGTACTATTCTCTCTGTCCTCTTTGGTATGCTCAAGAGGGCATTCACAAGTGATTAAACCATAAGCTTCCCAATCGTGTCACCATATTTTTTGTCTGTGCATGTGCAACCGCACAAGACTTCAATGGCATCTTCACCTTGGTTGAATCCGTCTATAGTCCGGACCAGAGTCAACTCTTCTTCTCCAAACAAGTTTTGCGCTAGTCTTTGGATCTGAACCTCATTATTTTGAGCTGCAATGTTTCTCCTTACAGCTGATGATCTCTTTGGACCTATATAATGTAATTCAAAGAAACACACCAATTAAGCGTTTGAATAAAAAAAAAAACAAAAACTACACTATCATATAGATTATTCTAGATTGTCATCAAAGTTAATCAACCAAAGATCTCAGTAGAATCAACTAACCAAACACAATGTTGAATGAAGTTCCAAGCTCAAATCTTCTATAAGCAAAAACTCCATTGGTAAACATAAGCTAGCATTTGTTCATAAACTTGCGAATTGTAAACCAAATATACCTATGAATAGCAAATATGGGTGAGAGAAAAGGCTGAAATGTACTCATCAGGTGGATCTAAACAACCATACAAAGCCTAGAAAAAGATGATCGAGACAAAGAAATGTTGGGGAAACAATTGAGATCAATGAAAATAGAGGAATCCTCTCAAGAAGCTGAAGAGCATAAATAGGTAAACAAAAACTAGTGAAATTCTCTCCAAGTATTCTTATTCAAATTATCAAAAGCTGGGTACCCTTTGTTGCCTCGACAAATAAATTATATAGGAGCCATGACCACTTACCCAATTTGAGCCTAAAAATTGTCCACTTACTCCACTAAGAGTTTTTTACTCCCATTTACTCCCATTTACTCGGCCAATATAACATTTATTGACAGTTTTGCAACCATTTTAATTAACAAACTACACTCTAAGATCTCTCTCTCTCTCTCTCTCTCTCTCTCTCTCTCTCTCTCTCTCTCTCTCTCTCTCTCTCTCTCTCTCTCTCTCTCCCTCTCACACAGTCACAAATTTGCGTTCTCCATTGTCGATCTATCCTAGTCAACTCGCTCTGGCCATTGCAACTCCTCGGCGGCTTCCCAGCCATCGCCGCCGCCTTTCCCATCGTTGAGCCCTAAGCCACTATCATCTGAGGCTTCGTCGTCACCGTCGTGGAAGGAGAAACCTAAAAATCTGGGTAGGTTAGATTGCGTCACTCATCGGCGGCAGCTCAGTGGCTTAAGAAGTTGCTCTCTCTAATCACCGTGACTACTTCCCCCCCCCCCCCTCTCTCTCTGCAAAGTGCGAATCACCAGCGACTTCTCTCTCATATCTAAACAATCGCGGACGCCGCCGCCGATTGGAGTCACCTGACGTCTCTCTCTCTCTCTCTACGCCAATCACTGGTACTTTTCTCTCTCTCTCTGATCGAAGAACCGCGGATGATCGAGCCATGGAATAGCGGAGGATACGTAGTTGATGTCGTCATCGTTGGAAACGACATCTTTGAAGCGGCGTCTGTTGTTGTGGTGGTTTGTTTCTCCAAAAAATTGGCCGATTTCAATATGGGATGTTGCTAGTAGTTATTGTTTTGTTTATTATGATTTTGCTGGGCAATAATAAGATTATTAGTGGGCAATAAAACGATTATTGGAAGATAATAATAAGACTATTGGGGGGGGGGGGGGGGTAAGTAAAAAGATTATTGGGGGGCAATAAAATGTTGGGAAAATGGTCCGTACGGTACCCCGCCTTTGGCTCCTTATAACTTTTGGTACCTGACAAAAAAAATATATCAATACGGTACCTGAAGTTCTCTGCCCGACCGAGGATTGGTACATATAGCCGTTAGCTCCATTACATCGTTTGCCAACTGGCAATTTTGATCATAAAATGACCAATTTACACTTTATTCTTTTTTTGTTTTGTTTTTTTCCTCAATTTTTTTTTTCGAACCTTTTTTTCCTCAGTTCTCCTCCATTTTTGTGCATGGAATTACAAACCAAAATTGATGCGAATCCTTCTGGGTTTTTACTACTCTTTGCATCCAATAACTAGCTAACAATGCAGCTATGCTCCTTGGATCTGGAGGCAATGCAAAAGAAATAGAGGCAATGAATTTATGCTCCTTGGATCTCAATTTCGCTGCAAGCTCAGAAGCATCTTAGTTTCCCCATCTATCTCTCCCCCAATTTCATCCAATAACTTCCCATTCTCCTCAACCTCGTTATTTTCAGAAGCTAAAATTAAAAAATAAAATTTGGGTTTTTGAGAGAGACGAATCTTGTAGGAGTCAAGATCCTTCTTGCCAGGTTTGGTCTTGCCATGAAAGTTGTGGAGCTGGGACTTGTGGGATTTCAAATTAAATGATTTTAGAAGAAAATGTGAGAAAGAGTGGCTTTAAGTCGAAGGAGGAGTTGGATGTGATTGAGGAGACCATTACAGAGAAGCTACTGGAGTTTGAAGAAGGTAAGACCCAATTGGTGGTGGTGGTGGCCGTAGATGATCTAATGGTGGTGGTGGTGGCCGTAGATGATCTAATGGTGGTTGTGGTGGTGGATGAGGAGGGGGGAGTGATTGGGTGCCCCATATTTTTGAGCTTGAAAATCTTGCTCTTGAGCTCAGCTACCGGCGAGGAGGAAGAGTTGAGTGATGAAATCTGCCTCCACGTGTCCAGATGTGGGAGCCACCGTTTCAGACCTGCGACGGACCAACGGCTCGCCATTGAAGCTGGTGAAGTGTGAGGACTGTGATAAGTGAAAGGAAGGTGCAGAGCGCCGTTTCTTTAGGTGGCTTTCTGTCCACCATCGCCGTTTCTTTTGGTGGTGGATGAGGAGCTTCGTTGTTTTCGTGTTTGTGTTTACTAATTGGGAATTTGATTGTGAAATGTTGTATTTGAAGCAGCCAAACTCCCCAATTTGGGGTTCATTTGGTGAATGATTTCGAAGACGAGTCGGAATTGGATTTTGGGTTCTGGGGGTTTGATTCGGCTGTGCATAATATTCTGATAGGGCCCTGAGCTTGTGCTCGGGGATCTGAGTTTGGGGAATATTTATAATGGCCTCGTCGGAAAATGCGCCGGAGCCGCCGCCGTCCTCCCACACCAGAGGAGACGAGGAAGTTATTACTCCTCCTCATCACATAGATATGCAGAAACAAAGAGAGAGAGAGAGAGAGAGAGAGAGAGAGAGAGAGAGAGAGAGAGAGAGAGAGAGAGAGAGAGAGAGAGAGAGAGAGAGATGCTTAGGAAAAAAAAAATTAAGGCATGAAAGGACGAAAATACCCTTCAAAAATTGCCAGCTGGCAGATGATGTAACGGAGCTAACTGCCATATGTACCAATCCTCGGTCGGGCAGAGAACTTCAGGTACCGTATTGATATATTTTTTTTGTCAGGTACCAAAAGTTATAAGGAGCCAAAGGCGGGGTACCGTACGGACCATTTTCCCTAAAATGTTTATTGGGCAATAATAAGATTATTTATTTGGATAAACCTACTAAAACTTTCAAAATTAAAAATATCTTCATTTTTGACTAATTATTGATCCCTAATAAACAAGTTTATTAGGGGGCAATAATATGTTTATTGGGGGACAATAATATGATTATTGGGTATTACAGTATTACTAGGGGACAATAAAATTGGATGCCGGAATCCGGCCACCGGTCCGATGGCTAGATTCCAGTCACCAGTTGCCGGATTCCGGTGACCCAGTCACGGGAGTCCCGCAAGGTCTCCGATGACTTCTCTCTCTAAGTGATAAAGAAGGAGAGGACAAAATTGTCCTAAAAATAAATAAAAAGTAATAAAAAAAAAACTTAATTGGGTGTTAGGGAAAAATATATATAAAATATTGTGTAAGTGGGCAATTTCTTAGAGTGTTTGGTTAAGTGGGGTTAATTAACCTCAAAATTGGGTAAGTGATCATTTTTCCAATTATATATAGACCTGAAGATACATTTCGTAAATAAAAGTACATGAACTATTTAAATTCCAGCAAATACTTGTTCACATATTATTAATGACAAATGAATTTTTTATTTTGTGAGCATGAACACATTTATTATGTGTGCATGAACCTTGTCATCGGTCGGAGAGAAAAGCAACAGTTATTTTTGAAAAATCTTATGTATTCAAATTAAAGATTTGATATTAACACACCTCATATTGTTATTAACAGAACTTTTATATTCTAAATGCAACTTTTCTTCAAACAACGTATTATGGAATATATTGCCACGCTTGCTAAACAAGGGTGGAGAATTATCTCCAACCCTCATTCTCTTATTGCAAGGCTATACAAGGCAAAATACTTTCCTCAATGTTCCTTTTGGGAAGCCAATCTCAGGGACTCTCCCTCCTTCTCATGGCGAAGCATTCTACAAGGTAGGCAGGTCCTTAAGGCAGGTGTACAGTGGAAAATTGATGATGGCCAACAAGTGGATCTGTGGCATGATCGCTGGCTTCCTGCTCAAGTCCATGTACCACTTATGCAGCCTCCTAACACCTTCTACTCCAAGGTCGCAGACCTAATTGACATAACTATCCGACAGTGGATCCTAGAAGCAGTCTGTAGTCTCTTTCCCACTCCTATAGCAGAGAAGATTCTATGTATACCACTCAGTAGAGTTGCTGCTCCGGACAAGTTGGTATGGGCTCCAGAAAAGAAGGGCCACTACTCTGTAAAATCTGCATACTGGATTGCTCGAATAGATGTTATGCAACATGTGTTGGGGTCTACCTCTCGGGGAGATCCTTATAAGGAACTATAGAGATGCGTTTGGAAAGCCAAAGTCCCTGGAAAAGTTAGTATTTGTGCATGGCGGGCTTGCAACAATCTTCTTCCAACAAGAGATCGACTTCTAACAAAGGGGTATGTTGGCCCTCGACATTGCCTTTTTTGCAATTACCACATTGAGGATGCAAGTCACCTTTTCTGTAAGTGTCCCATAGCATCTACAATTCTACATGCTGCACCATTCAACTTGCAGAATACTATACTTCCCTCTTTGAACTTCAAGGAATGGATGTTGGAACGCGCTCTTACTTTACCACCTGACATTTTTGCGAAATTGTTAATGATCATCTGGGCCATATGGAAAAATCGTAACAATTTTTTATGGAATGGCACTGAGCAATCTGCTCAGAATATTCTATTAGGCAGCTTCACATGGTTGGATGAATTCTAGAAAGCCAGAAACACCAGTCAGCCATCTCCTGTTAAGCAACAAAGACAACGATGGAAACCGGCTGAAAATGGAGCCTCCAAGCTAAATGTAGATGCTGCATTCCTATCTGACCAAACCAGGGGTGGCCTTGGAGGAGTTTTACGCAATGCTTCTGGACAATTTGTCGCGGCTTTTGCTACTCCTATTGCTCACACAACGTCCCCAAAACAATGTGAGTTATATGCTATCTGTGCTGGCCTTGATTTACTTGCCTCACTTCATATTCAAAATGCTGTTGTTGAATCCGATTGCACTAAGGCAATAGCGGAAGCCTTGTGCCCAGATCATTCCTTGCTTGCAAACGGAGGTCTTGTTGTTGACATTAAGAGAGCTGTAAGAAATTTACCTTCAGTCCAAATCCAGTATGCACCACGTTCTTGTAATATGGTGGCCCATAGGCTTGCAGGTATAGGCTTTGAGGCGCAATTTAGCACAGTTTGGCTTGATCATATGCCTAGCTGCATCATAGATGTTCTAAATGCAGATTGTAAACACCTCAATTGAGGGCATTCTTAATGAAAGTTCACTTATTCAAAAAAAAAAAAAAAGTATTATGGATAATTTATACAATAAAAAAAAAAAAAAAGCAAAAAAGTGTGTTAATAACAATTTAGTATGTGAAGAACAACACTCTTAAAGTCATAATTTAGACTTTTTTTGTTTGGTGAAAATAATTTAGACTTTTTCACGTGACTAGAAAGATGTTATATAGCTGTAAGAAAATAATATATTCATCCGTACCAAAAATGATAATACATTCATCATATAATTGCAAATGTGTGTTCAATTAACTTCTAAAACATTGAACAAATAAATCACGGAAACTACAAGCAAAGGCATAAAGAAAAAAAAAAAATACTCAACCGTTTAGTTTTTAGGTCTATATGAGTAGATCATTTCTGGAAATTTTTAGCCAAATTCATAACTGTGATTTACAAGTATAAACATGAACATTTCAGGTTGGATAGATTTGGTTCGTCCATTGATTTAATATAGTTCTATACCTTAACGATCATCAATTTGGCTGAAAATTTACAGAAGTGGTCGATAAATTAGGACCTAAATACTATAGAATGGTACCTAAATATTTTAGTCAAAACAGAAAAACATGTACAGGGAATCCCCTTCTAAGTATTCGATTGATTATTATTATTATTATTTTTTTTTATAGAAAAATGGCTGTGTGGCAGACCTCAAGCCTTGATAGTCTTAAATAAAGACACTGTCGAATACAAGGGGGGGGGCATTGAGTTTAAACCCCTGATTACAATAAGTAGCTAGAGAACATCCTGAAATAAATATAAAAAACGATTGATTATTTACTACACAAACTAGTAAAAAGTCTAGACACGAACAAAAACTTATCTAAAGTTCGTAAGATAGACGTTATTATCGACGAAGTCCGGAAACCCACTGAGAATTCAGCATCTCCTTCAAACTACAAACTAGTTGAGGATGTGGGCCTTATCCTGCGCAACCTCTGCTTATCCTGCGCTCACTTTGAGAGCGTCTGTACCCATGGCCACTACTCGTTCCGGCTCTCCCGTCTCCGTCTCAGTCCCTACCAATCACCATTGTTATCAGAAAGACAGCCCTTTTGTTCCTGAGGTCAGTTGCTCTTAGTTCATACTTATTTTCATTATATCCAGATGTTAAGTTGTTCTTTTTCCTGTTTGGTTTCTGGGTGAGTGCAGCAATTTACTTCCAAGTATTTATAATGCTAATGTTGGACGAGGCTTGAAAGTTGAAATTATATGAAATGATGCAAGAAGAGTAGTGACTTATAAATGCTACTCATGTTTTCTCAAAACCCCACACTTGTTTTAACACTAAAAGTCAGTGCCTTGTTTTGTTTCCTGAGAAAATGTGGGCAAGCTAGAAAAGGATTACTGTTTTTTTTTATCCTAGGCTTATGATTATGCTAGATAAACTAATGCTGATCATATTGATGATTATTTGAGATGGGCAATTCTTTATTGTTTTCTTCCGTTGGTAAATTAATCAGCATAGGCCGTAAGGCACATAATGTTTTCTAGACTTCAAGAGCAATCAAACAGACCCATATTCTATATACAGCAAGCCTTTATTTATGTCCTTGTATCCATGGTTTGAATTGATATAGAGCTGAATTTTGTGTTACGCACTAAAAGGATTTTTAGGAAAATGGCCCAAGTGGATTCATCTTTTGTGTAATGCAGGTTGTGGAAGCAGTGGATTCCTTGCATTCAGAGTTCAGAGCTGTGGATAATTTGGTAGCACGCAATACCACCCGGGTTCTTAAAGCTTTCCAGAATGCCCGAATTGGATCTCATGTGAGTAGGCTTTTACTTTATTTGGATGTAATGCCCGAGATGGTTTTTGGTTACATATTAGACTTGGATGTGAGACCCTTGTTTGAGTGCTTTTGATGGAAACTTTAACCCTCGGGAAGGAAGCACATATATGTTGCCTTGCCATGTTATGAGAATTGTTAACTGTGCATCTCATGCCGTTGCATGTTTATGTGTACTATGTTTATATGGCTTTTTGTTCATTTACAGTTTGTTATATCCATGCACTGCATATGTATTCAAGGAATGCATACATAAAACATAATTATCCTTACTAGTACATTTTTTTATGACACAATGGTTTATATTAATGGCTGCATTGTGTGTGTGTGTGTGCGCACGCGTGCGCGCGTGTGTGTAAAGTAGAATGCCCTATTTGTGTCTCTTGTTATGGTTGGTCATAACTATGAAATGATAAAATGTATATATATTGTCCCTTGTCATTTTCTTGTCTACAATCAGCACTTTGCTGGAAGTACTGGCTATGGTCACGATGAAGCTGGGGGGCGTGAAGCTCTTGACCAAGCTTTTGCAGAAATTGTAGGCGCTGAATCTGCAGTAGTTCGCTCACAGGTTTGTCGTACAAAGTGTTGTGTTTACTTTGTAGAGGTACTTGCAATACTTAATTCTCTTCTCCAATGGCTTCAGTTTTTCTCAGGAACTCATGCTATAACCTGCGCTCTGTTTGCTTTTCTAAGGCCAGGAGATGAGGTGAGCTATTAGTAGATGGTGGATGGACTTTGTATTGAAAGTTTTGCAGCCATATTTTGTTCTTCGTCCACTTTGTAGGGAATATGATTTAGACTTTAGACTAATCTAAATGTCAGCTTTTGGCAGTTGCTGGTCCTCCCTATGACACCTTGGAGGAGGTTATTGGAAAGAGAGACTCTCATGGCATGGGATCCTTGATAGACTTTGGAGTGAAATACCGTGAAGTTCCAGTATGTTCTTAGTTATACCAGTTCATTAAGATTTCTGGCTGTGCTTCGTCAAATTTCTCACTTTTGGTGTCATTTTAGCTTGCTGAAGATGGTGGCCTTGACTGGGATGCGCTTAGGCATGCTTTGAACCCTGAAACAAAATGTGCACTCATACAGCGGTCATGTGGTTATTCATGGCGTCAGAGTTTAAGTGTGGATGATATAAGGCGAGCAATTGAGATAATTAAGGTAAATTTCTCAGAATGTCCAATAGAATTACATGTAACTGGTTTTCCAGGGAGAGTGTGTCATAAAGTGAATAACTGCAACAAGCATAAACTGGACAAAATTTGGACCTCTATCGAATTAAGATAGTGTTGTTCTATTTTAGATAGCATTATCGTTTTAAAACTCAAATGCTCTTTATTCCGATTTGATCATAAATTTACCAAAACAGGGGTTATCATCTTGGAAGAATTTCATTGACACTTCTGTTGTTGTAATCCAAGTCATTCTGCAGTATCCAGAAAATGATATATTCTATATTTATGAAATATGTATTTGTTAACTCTGTGATTTTTTCCCTGCCCCACTTCTACTGTCTTGAAAACTTTAGACTGTTTTCCTCTTATATTAAACAGATGCAGAATCCTAACTGCCTGGTCATGGTGGATAATTGTTATGGTGAATTTGTGGAAAGCATTGAACCTCCAATGGTGGTGTGTGACATATTTTGTATCTACTTTAGATATCTTATTTTGAAAGATAAAGGCAATAAAATGCTGTTATGTGTTCAGGGTGCAGATTTAATTGCTGGCAGTTTGATAAAAAATCCTGGTGGAACTATAGCCCCATGCGGTGGATATGTTGCAGGAAGAGAAAGATGGGTAAAAGCAGCAGCAGCTCGTCTGTCTGCACCTGGCCTTGGAGTTGATTGTGGCTCAACTCCTGGTCACATTATGAGAGCATTTTTCCAAGGTTTGTTCCTTTCACCTCAAATGGTTGGCGAGGCTATCAAGGTATTGGCATCTGCACTTCCTAGTTTCACATTTAATTTTTTACTAGTTCAACTTGTAACTAATATATTTTTCCCATGTAAATAATAGGGGACTTTCCTAGTAGCTGAAGTTATGGCTGCCAAAGGGTATAAGGTCCAGCCCCTTCCTCGTGTTCCTCGCCATGACACAGTACAGGTTATTGTGATTTATTTTATATCCTTTTCAAGTGAATGTCTGAAAAAACATTATGGTCTGGGGTTATCAATGCCCATATGCAGCAAGTAGCTGCTTAGTTTTATTATATCAATTTCTGCTATTTTGTACACTTAATTTTTTTTCGTCAAATAGAATTTATGCTGAATGACAATGGCTGTTAATATGTATGCTCTGCTAGAAATAGAAGCAAATCTCAAATATATGTAAT
This sequence comes from Rosa chinensis, assembly GCF_002994745.2. Taxonomy (NCBI): domain Eukaryota; kingdom Viridiplantae; phylum Streptophyta; class Magnoliopsida; order Rosales; family Rosaceae; genus Rosa; species Rosa chinensis. Next base: position 29,053,793 of record NC_037092.1, read on the forward strand.
TCGTTTCAGGCCATACAGCTTGGAAATCGTGAGCGTCTTCTTGCTTTCTGTGAGGCTGTGCAGAGGAGCTCCCCAGTCGGTTCATTTACTAAACCAATTGCTGGCACAACTCCTGGATATGCATCAGAGGTCTGGCCACATTAATTCTACATTCAGTTGTACAATACCTTAGGACTAAAGTCTCCTATATTGCATCATTCACAGCAACAGAAGCAAGTATCCAGCAATTTCTATTAAATTATGAATTCAATACCTGCATGGCTACATCTAATCCATTTTTATTAAGCTCTTTACTAGGTACCTTCTACTTCGAAAGCCAAGATTGCATAACAGCATTACTGAATCTTTCTGAACATTGAAATTTGGTCATTATGTGGATAACTTTATTTCCAGAGTGGTGGCAAATCTTGCATTACAAAGTTGCAGTAAAAGTTTAACATGCATTTGGAAGTTAATCTGTTATGACTTCATTTCCAATAATTTGAGTTGGTTACATCTTTCAGGTGATCTTTGCTGATGGAACATTTGTTGATGGGAGTACAAGTGAGCTTTCATGCGATGGACCATTAAGAGAGCCATTCGCTGTATTTTGCCAGGTAAGTGCTTGTTGATATGGTATATTTTCCTGCTTGAAACCCAAAAACTACTGTTCTGCAGTTGTGAAGTAAGGTCTGAGGCTCTTGAGATTCAGAAATAATTAATGCAGTTACTGTGTCCTGAATGTCAGTTGTTTTGTTGGATTCTCTTGTTTTGTTGGATTCTCTATTGTAGGGTGGCTCCCATTGGACTCAGTGGGGACTAGTTCTTGGAGAGGTTTTAAAAGCCATATAATGTAGAATGAAGTTTTTCCAATGAGGACAGCTGACAGTACGATTATGGAATGGAATGTGGAAGTTATTGATTTCTAATTTTGCAAAGCAAGAAGTATGGTGTGGCAGTCTCAAGATATGTCCTTGCTGCAATTGCTCAAAATACAGCAGCAGTGGCATTTCACCTCTTTTTTTTTTTTTTCCAAAAGAAGGTATAACAGATTTTATTAGATGCTCTGCTGCTTAACTCCTGTCTTTTTGTGTTTTATGTGATTTACTTGGACGCAAGGATTTTAAGTTATATTCTATTAAATGATTTCATAATGGTCACCGACTAAATTTTGGGTATTGCTGTTACTGTTTTATCAGCTTGGTGGCTCAGTTTATTGGAATGGAGCTACTATGTCAATCTCAGGAGCCAAATGAGGATACTGCTCCAAGGGCAAACGATTTTGTTCTCCATATGATAGAAATTCCAGACACTATACCTTGAAGAAAGTTTACCTTAGAAATGAGTTGAATATTACTTTCTTAGCCTGGTGTTGTACCTTAATTTTTGCCACGCATTTTGCAATTTTGTCAATATTAATTTTTTGCATCACTTGATGCCGGATGAAACAAACTGAGGCTGCTAGAGTGAAAAATTACATCTGGAAGAGAAGATACATACATTTGTTTGATAACAAGGTGAATGTTCCTATCCGCTTCCTTATGGAAGGCATAGATAAATTTTAGATATGTGCAACAATCTGCAGATAGATAGATGTATTAGGGAAATTGCAGACATTCCTAATTTCCTATTGAATTTCTCATTGATGAGCTAACGACAAGTCGGTGTATATTGGATACTGATGGCTTGATGAGCTTTGCTTGTCACGTCTTTATCACGAGTTTTCAGATGCATTTGATTGTAGCTGAATTATCCACACAAAAATGTGGATAAAAAGTAAATAATTTGAACAAATGTTCATCAAACATGATTTTATGTTTCAAAAGACAAGAAGGAATGGAATTTCTATTTTAATTTTAATATTTCTCATCTTAAAATAGAACTAAAAGAAAAAAAAAATTCATAATGCGGTGAAGGTGGATCGAACACCTGACCTTCAGATCTTCAGTCTGACGCTCTCCCAACTGAGCTATCCCCGCTGTTGATACCAGAACAGATATTCTTACTTATACACTCATTTCTTTCAATCATTTCAATGCAGCAGTCAAGGTTGTCATGATTGATATTCAAAGTAGAACACTGATCTTGTCTCCGGTTCCTTCCTTCCTTGATCGCTCTCGATTAAACTCAAGCATATCTCCATCAGAAAACCACTGTCAGTCCATCTTCTTTACACACTCACCATATCATATGTTCTCTCTATATTACTTCTACCTTCACACCCACCATATCATCTGTTCTCTCTATATTACTTCCTCAATGAATTCATCCTTCTCTTCTGTCCCTACTATAGTATTCTCATCTGGGTTGTCACTAATCCATGATTTTTTGTGCTCTGCATCCACATATGACTCTCATCATTAGCAACTCTGGGTTAATTTGCTTTTGTTAGTTCCTAATCAAAACTATTACCACCTTTTTGCAGGACCCAGTTCTTGAGCTACCTCTGGGTGGTCAAAGACTCAAACTTGAGAGTACAAATGGCAAACCCTGCACAGATTACTCTTACGGGCTCCACTTTCTGTGTGATGCTTACGCTGCATTTCTCAGTACAGCTTCTCTCAGAGCACTTGTTCTGCTGGAAGAAGCCAAAGGAGCAAAAGGCCATACTCGTCATTATACTTATGGCTCCCTTGTATGCCATAGATTCCTATGTGGGCTTGATTGATTTCCAGGGAAGCAAAGCTTTCTTTATGTTCTTGGACTCGATCAAGGAGTGCTATGAAGCTTTGGTATGATTTCGATTTTGGGAGATGTATAGTTTTTCATTTGTGTATGGAGTAAAGTAAGAGTTGGGTTTAGTTTGTTAGTGCTGAGTTTCTTGGTTTGTTATGTGCAGGTGATAGCCAAGTTCTTGGCTTTGCTGTATAGCTACTTGAACATATCGATAAGTAAAAACATAGTGCCTGATGAGATCAAAGGAAGGGAGATTCACCATTCGTTTCCAATGACTCTCTTTGTGGTAAATGAAATTTCTTCACTGATTCTGGTTTTGTTACTTAATTGAACGAATGATGTGCTTTCCTGAATTTTCATTATCAGATTAAGATATGCAAGTTAGGAGACATCCTCAATCTTATCATAAAATAAGTTATATGCTTACTAAACTCATATTTATGGGTAACACATATTCTCCTTGGTGTGCAGTGAGAACATTAGAAAGATTTCTAGCAATGACAACAACCGTTTAAGTATCCAAATACTTGGTATTTTTAACCGTCTCTGAATAGTAGTGTGTATATAGCTAATTCCCATTCGCCAGGTTTAATGAAACTAGCTATTGCATAGTCAAGTTATTTGCCTTGATATGTCTGGGTTTATACTGACTCATATCTATCAAATGCAGCCTCGCTCTGTTCGTTTGAACCATCATACACTGAAGCTTCTCAAATACTGGACATGGCAATTTGTTGTTGTTCGCCCTGTGTGCTCCATCTTGATGATTAGTCTTCAACTTATTGGAGTATATCCCAGTTGGGTTAGCTGGACATTCACTATAATTTTGAACATTTCAGTGTCACTGGCTCTGTATTCTCTTGTCATTTTCTACCATGTCTTTGATAAGGAGCTGGCACCACACAAACCTCTTGCTAAGTTCTTGTGCATCAAAGGGATTGTCTTCTTCTGCTTTTGGCAGGTAATTAATAATTCTCACTCTCCTCCCCTTTATGTCAATTGTCAAGCCATAAACTGACAAATTCATACTTCTGTCAAGTGTGTATTGTCAAGTTAGAGAATGCCATAATGGATAAAGGTTTTTGTAGGTTTATAAACTTTGACAATGAAATCTAAACTTTATTAGCCATTAGGCATGAAATTACAACTGGATAATCATGCAGGTTTATGTTTGGCCATTCTTATACTTTAGCAGATAAACTTCTCTTGTATAATATCCTAAAGCAAAATTGTTTTTATAAGTTATATACATGTTGCATTCTTCTTTTGTGATTATCTGTGTCATGTCATACACCTGCAAGATCTAGAATATTAGCGATGTTATAGTGCTTGTGGTATTCTGGAACCCTTGTAAAAAGATCTTTAACACCTCTAGATTTAGATTGTTATGAGTCTAGGACATCATACGTAGATTTTCTTTCTTGTTCATACTCCATAGTCCATACTGATTGTTGGGCCTGTTATGCTGGTTCTAATACTGGTGTTAATGTCTAAAGCTTCCTCTTTGTTTTATAAGGTGTCCGACCACTTTATCAGATACTGTTGTAACTGCATTGTTTTGAGACCCATGTCTCTCATATTTCTCTGGCACTTAAGTTAGTATACACATATCAAACTGGTAGTCCCGGTATTGGTTTCAAAAGACCACCCATGCTGTACTTTCTTGAACATTTCCAATTAGTATAAGTACTTGATTCAGTTAGTAGGACTGCGGATTATTATTTGGTATCAGGATTCTTTAGAGCAAAATTTCTGTGTATTTTGACGAAGCAGTTGTTCAATGGATTGTGCAGGGAATTGTTCTTGATATTCTCGTAGCATTAAAAATAATTCGATCTCATCATAAATGGCTAGACGTGGAGCATATTGAGGAAGCTCTGCAGAACATGTTAGTGTGTGTGGAGATGGTTTTCTTCTCGATTGTTCAGAAGTATGCCTACGGTGCTGAACCTTATAGAGATGATGCTATATCAACTGCAAAACGGGATAAGAAGACGGAATGATTTAGGAGCCGATCAGTGTGGTTCAAAATCATCTTTGTGCACTGAATGTCTTCACCTCAATATCGATTTACAGAATGTCCACAAATATATCCATCATATTCCACAGGACGCATATATGGTGCTGAAAATACCTTATTCTGCGTGAGCTAGTGTTTTTGTACCTTTGTCTAAATTCTAGAGAGCAAGTTCAATATAGTACTCAGTACTGAATAAATCCTTGTTAATGCTCCAGTTTTTTCTACCAGTGCAACCATATTTTCAATTAGAAAGTTTTGTTATTGTATGGTAATAAAATTACCTGTGCTTCATCCTGACAAAATATAACAAAAAGTTGAGGAAAAGAAACCGATAAGAGTTTCTCGAACGTTTTTCTACCAACGAGGTGCCATAAAAGAGGTTCAAATAAGAAGCTTCAAAATTTTTGCTTCCATATCAGATATTTGGATTCATCAATATGAAGAAAAGAGTGTTATGAAACCAACGAGGTGCCATAAAAGAGGTTCAAATAAGAAGCTTCAAAATTTTTGCTTCCATATCAGATATTTGGATTCATCAATATGAAGAAAAGAGTGTTATGAAACTTGGTGTGAATTTCACCCTTAAAATTTCACTTTGGTCTCCAGCATTTCATCTTGGAAAAGATGCTAATGTTGGCTATCAGGTCAAGTGTTATCTGCCCGTGTTTTCAGCGACAAAAAAGAATTAACTCTCTTTTTTTTTTTTGGTCTTGAAAAAAAAAAAATTAACTCTCAGTCTGTTAAAAAATTTAAAAGATTTAAAATCATTTAGAAAAATAGCCTCTCTCTCTCAGGAGGCTACTTAGGGGGGTGTATTGTATTTAGATTTGTGCAGACTTTTTTAAATGACAGACTTTTTGAAAAATCCACAGACTCTTTAAAAAGTTGATAGACTGTTATGGATTTCTTAAAACCATTGATTTTAGCAGCAGACTTTTATTGATTCATAAAAATCTATATACTTTATTATAAATGACTTCTACAGACTTCCTAGGATGTACAAAATATAAAAAAAAAAAAAAACCCAAATGCAGCCCAAACACAAAACAAAATAATAACTTGTTGTCTCTTCAATGCTCAATTATCTTCTAATAGAAATTGACTCAAATAAATGATTGTTCGTTTGTCTAGCGAGTTTGTTCTCATTCCTAATCTCCCAACAACATAAACATACAATATAGATCACTTGATGTTTATGGTTAATTATTCTCATCAATTTTGTTTTCGCCGATTAACATATATTGTAGCAATATCGGTCAATGTCTTGATCTATAATCAATCAATTGAAATTCAATTGTTCAACCTTTTTTTGAACCATAATATAAATTCAAATTAATGAGAATAATTAATTAATAAAATAAAATTTAGTATGGTTCAAGGTCTTAGGGTTTCATAATCATTTTTATTGCTATTAGGGAGATGATGAAGGACAAACTTCTTCGTGCGTAGAGAGAAGAACTTTGATAGACTCTTTTTGTTTTTGTTTTTTTTTTGAAGAGGAAACTTTGATAGACTTTTTGAAATCTTTGGTCTGGAGACGGGAAAATTATTGGAGTTTGGTATGTACAGTTAACACTACAAAGTCCATGATTTTCTAATTCCATAAGTATGAATGATATTTTGAATACCTCTGTACTTTTATTCATTTTTAAAAGTCCTAATTGAATACCCCTAGATATTGGTGGAATTCATGAAGTCTTTAAAAATCCTAATTGAATACCTTAAGACTTTCATGGACTGTTAAAAGTCTATATTGAATACACCAAGACTTAAATTCCCTAGATTTCTTTAAAAGTTCCACTAATTCCATATACAATACACCCCCCTTAATTTCTGCATGTTAAATTATGAAGTGCAATAGTGTTAGCCACACATGGTAGATGTAGCACTGATAACGATTGTTAAGCCACTAATCTTGGTGACAAATAGTGAATAGTGAAATCTTGGACCCCAGAAAGTAGAAAAGCTAAAATTATCTTTTTAGTTTTTAATCCAGGGCCAGGCCATCATGACTATCATGAAATCCTCTATCAACATCTCAAAACCAGTGTTTTAGATATTGGGGTCTCCTCTGTTCTTCAACTTCCACCGTTTCCATGACAGCCATTGTTCAAATCTCCATCAATTCCTTAGCTTTCAGGTTGAGCAGTTTGCAAAATGACACATACAACAAACCCATCAAGTATTGCTCTCTACCCAGAACAAAGATTGCTTCTTTGAAGCTCAACAGGTTCAAGTTGAGGGCTTTTTGGGAGGGAGGGTCTATCAGTGGAGATGGAATTTTGGTGAAAGATGAGGGGTGGAATAGGCAGAAGAAAAGAGAGGTTGTGGTGAGGTTTAATCAGGGGTTTGGGTTTAATGGTGGAGGTGGTGGGAAAGATGATGGAACTACTGCTAGGGTGTTGGGTAATATAGCTGTGGCTATTGGGTTGACTTATCTTTCATTTACTGGGCAGCTTGGTTGGCTTTTGGATGCTATTGTTTCCATTTGGGTACTCTCTTTCTTTCCATTTGGGTATTCTATCTGTGTTGAATATACTCATTGTGCTATTGTCACAGTAATGAAATTGATGCTTTTTCAACATGCAGCTCATAGCATTTCTTGTGCCAATTGTTGGTTTGGGTGCTTTTCTGTGGTGGGCAGGACGGGATATGGTTCAAGACAGTGTAAGAATACCTCAAATTTTTTTTTGGCTTTTGTTCACTTTTTAAAGCTCATTATAGTTTCTGCAACTGGTATTTGCTCTTGCTTTGACAACTGAATATTGTTGCTCCAGTGCTTTAATTTCCATGTTGATCACTACAATATTGATACCTACCTTTTTTTTTTTGAGCAAATAGGTATTTGAAAGCCTCCTTTAGTAAAACAAATATTTTAGATTTGTTCTGTAAGCTTCAAATATTATCACAGATAATTTCATAATGCTTTTGCAAGCATCTGGAGTTAGTTTATCCATATACAAATCTTATAATATAGGTAATTGTAACTGAATAACTGTATCACAGAGGTGCTTTTTACGTAGACAATGAAGATAGGTGATAAAAATCTAGTGTATCATGATCAGTTCATTCTTTCTCATGTCAGAAATATAGGGGAAATGCATGTTATAGGATATTAGAATGAGTTGGTGTACGAGATGGATTACTCATTAATGTAAAAAAATCGTTGAATTCTTCATCCAAAAATTGTTGTATAGCATCCTGATGGTGATTTTCAGATCTAAAGGATTATTTTCGTAGTCCCGGTGTCTTTCTGCCTTTGATGATTGATTTTATGTGTGATGTACTTGCAGTGCCCAAACTGCGGAAATGATTTTCAGATTTTCAAGTAAGACCTGTTGGAATCTGTTATGATGTCAAACTAACTTATGGACGCCTATAATTGTCTATCTTTACGTTATACAACATTCTTATGTATAATAATTCACCTAACTTGGAATGTTGTAATGTTTATGCAGATCTACTTTAAATGATGGTATGCAGCAGTGCCCCTACTGTAGTCAGCCATTCTCTGGTACATTCTATGTCTTTGGGTTTCTTGCGCTTGTGTTATGAATTCTGGTTTTGGTGTTTTTAATCGTCTCAGACTGTAGACATTTTACTGGGATTGCCACTAGGAATTATAGTACAGGACTTTTTTGAACTTTGGTGAACCAATTTGTTTTTTGTTTATTTGAGTTTAAAAAACCTTTCATGGATCTTTCTCCTATTGGTAGAATGAAGAAGTTTTTGCAACCGGTGCAACTAGCGACACATATCTTTTTACTTTGTACAAACTCATACTTTTATGTTGCTAAATCTCAGGTCTAAACTCAGTAACTAGTGGTTATGCTTTCATTGATTTTTTTTTTTTTTTTTACCTCCGTTCTGTATGTCCACGTACTATCAGTAGGAGCTGCTCTTGCTTTCTTGGCATGCTTTTAAGGATTAATCTTCTGAACTATGAATAAGTTTGCTATAGTATCTGATGTGATAGTACTGTTGGCATTGCCTCATGTGTTAAGACATTGTTTTAATTTCAGTGGTGGACAACAAGTTTGTAATGGACCCAGTGAATTTCTCTAATCGATCTACAACATTTGGCCAGGCATTTAATGACTACACACGTTCAAAAACAGGTTTCTATTTTTTTCTTGATTATCATTCATCTATTGCGTTGTAGCATTACCAGCCTGCATTTGAATCTGATGATATTAACATCTGCATCATTCCTATTTCTTGTTGATTTCCATACTTTCTTCCTGCAATTCTTATAATGTTTTGTCACCATTCACCATTCTCTTTGAAAATATGTCATATAAACATTGTGCGCCTTCACTTTTATCTAATACAGGACAGATTTAGACCTGTAATGATAGATGAAATTAAAATTGTACTTGTTCTGTATAGTTATAAATGCTGAATCATTACACGTTCTGAGCTTGACACTGGGTTACAGGGAAGAAGGATTCTTCTACGGCAGTTGTTGATGTTGAAGCAGAAGTAACGGATGTTGACTGAGATTGCTTGAAATAAGAACTGTTGATGTTGACAACTAGTGATGCTTAAAAGATAATCTATTATTACTCATAGATAATGAAAACAATGATATAAAATAGAATGAGAAATATTTCCTAGAAAATTTGGAAATAGGGTTGTAATCACCTACCTGTCTACAATGGTATGTGATGTTAAATTGGGGATATAGTCAAAGAAGAATACCAATCCTGCAGAACCTTTTGGTAGTGAACCGGCTCCTGTATTAGAACAGACCAAATTAGCATCACAAGTGTACATCATGTTTTGGATTTTGCGTCATGCCTTGTATATTATTTTTTGATGCAAGTTATCTTCTGTTTATATACGCTTTATAATCATATCAGTTTTGAGAGGAAGCACAGGAATTTAGTTGCTTTTAGGGTTTTTCTTGTTACATGAATGAACTTGCGTGCCAAATAAGGCTGTGAATTTTGAGTAATTTTTGTATGAGACTGGATTACTACAAGTCACCGAAGGTGATGTTGTGTTTAAAGGGACAACTTGCTGGACATGGTAGTGAGAATCGATCCCTCACTGGACTTTTTATGAGTTTTCGGTTCTCGGTTGAAATCCCCGGTTTTAGTAATTTTAATTAGTAGTGTGTGTTGGGATCAGGAGTCCTAACAGTGTGCAAGGCAGAAGCAGGATAATTGGATATGGAGTTCTGGTTTTGTGTTTTTTTTTTTTCCTTTTTCCTTTTTTCTTTTCTTTTCAGGAAGTTGGTAAAAGCAGTTGGCTGAATCTCTACAATCTCATCATCTGCCAGCTTCTTCTTTATTAACCAATTTAAGTAAGCAAAATGTAGTATGTATGTATGTATGTATATAGGAATTTTCTCAGGCGCGGACGTCTGTACCGAATTTTCGATACGGATTTCCTGTTTTCGACTACTTTCCGGCCACATTTTACATCTTAACTGTTCAGTTTTTAAGTCCTAGTGTATAGATCATCTCTACAAAATTTCAGCCAATTTGGTGATCGTTAAGGCATCCAAAACTGCATTTTACACGAACAGACCGAATCTGTCGAACCGGAACCGTTCGTATTTATAATGGTAAATTGCAGTTTTGGATGCCTTAACGATCACCAAATTGGCTGAAATTTTGCAGAGGTGATCTATACACTAGGACCTAAAAACTGAACGGTTAAGACGTAAAAATGTGGCCGGAAAGTGGTCGAAAACAGAAAATCCGTATCGTTCGCTCGATACGGACGTCCGCACCTGAGACGGACTGTGTGTGTGTGTGTGTGTGTGTGTCAAATCCTAATCCGGATATAAATAATCATCTTCCCTTATTAGGTTTGGTCATGATCGTGGGAGTGCTTTATGTTATAGGGTTTAAAGCTGGGAATATATACTATAAAGGTATAAAAAGTGCGGATCAATTTTGGAGTGATCGCAAGTTCGTAACAAGAAATTTAATACTAGCATTATGGTAGGGATAAAGACCAAAAAGCAAATACGAGCACTCGGGTGAGGTCAGGTTCAGTTTGGGAATCGCTTCAAAGGGACCTTCGGATTTGATACTAGACAAGTTGATAAAAATCGACTACATTCGGTTTGGAGTAGTTTGCCAGCATTGGCAATTAGTTGCTTTAAATCAGCGGCAGCAACGCTTCGGATCATGTCACAAACAGCCTCCTCAATGATGCTTACAGAACAACAACAGAGCGGCGAAAGAATCATGACCTTGCGTAGTGCTACACAAGATAAGACTTGCAGGTTTCAGCTGAAACTGAATAACGTACGTGATTACGATAACAATAAGTATTGTGTATCTTCCCATGGGTGGTTGGCTTCTGCACAAGGCAATTTGGTAGCAATAAACCTCTTAAACCCTTTCACCGGACGAACCATTACCCTTCCACCGGTACCAGCAACGGTTCTACCAGTACGAGCAACAGGTTCCTACTACATTAAGAAAGTTGTACTGGCTGCTGACCCTTCTTCATTCCCTGATGATTATCAAGTTTTAGTAATTTATAACCACGATGTTTATAATGCTGACACCAGGTTAACCCATTTTAAGTCGGGGGAACATGATTGCTCTCGTAGACAGTGGGACGACTCAAGGATTGAAATATCGGTATTCATATCTATCGGTATTTTGAAAAAAGGAGATATCGGATATATCGGGGATATATCGAGGATACAATGTACGAAAATATCGTTTTTGAAAAAAGTCATTTTATTAGAAATTTAGAACTACATATAAATACATATGAATGTAAACTTCATCTACATCCAAAAAGAGACTCTAGGCGGTTGAAAAGCCACTCGCTGGTCTACGAAAATGCAATAATCAGACCAAGACATATGACCCATATAGTGCGAATTGTAGTGATGAACATGATAGTTATAGATCTCTTTAGAGCTGCCGACTGTTTTCCCTATAAGGGGATAATAAGGATGAACCCAACTAGATGATTGATCATATACTTCTCCATATTGATTATATCCATAAGCATCATAACCAAATTGATTGTTGCTTTCATGAGATTCATTTGAGATCCCACTGCGCTCTGTGCCTAAACTGATAAAGTCAAAACTTAAGGCAATTGAAGAAACATCATATGGGGTACTTTGATCATCAGTTGCACCCCTAGTCCTCCTCCCATATCGGGTCTTCTCTTGAGCACCATGACCAGCTGTTCTCACTCCGTGGTCTTCATCTTGGGTGGCATGATCAAAATTATCTTCACAGGTAAATTGGAATCCTCCATCCACAGAAGATTGTCCATATTCATATCTTTCACCTCCACCACCTGTTCCGCTTCCACCCTCTCCACCATCATCAGAACTATCTGGAGTTGCTGTACCACCCCACGCATCATCACTATCTGAATTATCTTCTGGGTTTTTAACAACTTCTTCAGATAAGACTCTCTACGTTGATTCCAGCATTAGTTGCAATTTCTATAACTTATGGAAGAGGTCTTCCAGCTTCATCATCGAGGTGTGCAGGCATAATCCAATCATGAAGTTGATCAATGCCATTATCAAGCGGCTCGCTTGCAACATGAAGTAGATCTATATAGTTGTTTTCATTTACCACATTATTCTTTGCCTGTTTATCTCGCAGCTGCAGCTTCATGTTGTAGTAGCAGTATACAAGCTTTTCCAACTTCTGATATGCCAAACGGTTCCTTTGCTTGGTATGAATAACGGTTCCTTTGCTTGGTATGAATAATAGCAAATGTACTCCAATTTCTCTCACACGCAGAAGAAGAAGCCGTTTGTGCCAAAACACGCATTGCAATTTTCTGCATGTTTGGTGCAGAATACCCACATTATGTCCACCAATCAGCTGTAAAGCTACTACAATGAGTTACTGCTATAATAGATCAACATTTTCTATTAAAGAAATTATATGTGTGTGTATGTGTGTGTTTTAATGTATACATATACAGATATACCACAAACCTGTATTTCTGGTTTCTCTTGTTTTTCTTGCTATGGTTGACCCAAATGATTCCTTTGCATCTCTAAAGCATACAATCTGCAATTTGGGGCCCTTTGTATAGTTTTATAAACATTGCACTTAATAAAATAAAATCAATAAAAAAAAAAGATGAATTACATTTAACTATTTAACAGTCTGTAGTTTGCTTCATATCATATATCACTTTCTATTTTTAATTATGTTGATCCACTAAAACAAGAGACAACTTCCAAAAAAAAATTTCAGGTTTAAGACACAGACTACACAGTAGCTTCGTTATTCCTCACTTTTTCAAGATGCATAGCCTAAATTTAATACTCCGTACTCTGCACTCTCTTCTCATCATGTCATCCATATATGGTTCCTTGACTTCCTTCTGCAATGTCATTTGGCCTCATTTGAATAATTGAACCTTTATGGCTTTATCTTCTTTCTATTATTCAACTACAGAGTTACAAACTACATACAAAGTTACAAAAATAGTCACAGACTACACAGTACCTTCTACGAAAAGTTTTCAAACAAAATGCCTAGCGGTTCTCTAGAATGTAAATCGAGCGTTCGGTTTATGTTTTAGAGACTCGCGGCACTGTGACGTGCTTAAGCTGGTGAGGTGCAGCTTGGGGCATTACAGTACCAAATCTTTCCTCACACAGATTTGCATTTAGACTTTTAGAGAATTACTTCTCACCCAAAATCGCCTTGAGGGTATTTATCCAATTCTCCTCACCTAGATTCGCTTTGAGGGGATTTTTTTCCTCACCTAGATTCGCCTTGAGGAGATTTTCTACTCACTTAGATTCACCTTGAGGGGATTTCTCCTCACTCAAATTTGCCTTTAGGAAATCTCTCTTCACACAGATTTTTATTTAAAGAATTACTGAGTTTTTTTTATTTATTTTTACCTCAAATTTTACAGATATTTCTTCACTTTATCGGGATATATCGCAAATATCTAATATATCGGGGATATTTGACTATGTCGGAGAAATTTCGCAGAAACGGTGACAGATAAGATATTTACCCCCTAGATATATTGGTCCGTCAAAAAAAGGAGATATCGGGGGATATATCGGAAATATCGCAGAGATTTAGAACCTTGGGACGACTATCAGATTCACCCATGCAGTTTGCTACAAACGTCAGTTTCCACTTTGTGGTGGCACAAATGTTGATTTTTCGGTTTTTTCGGTTGATGTCAGCAGAAAAAGAATTATTCATGTATGGTGAACACTTTGTCCGCCAACATGAGGTTATGATACATACCTAGTGTAATCGTCCAAGGGAGATCGTCACGGTTTCACTTGCATGATATTGATCATAGTTTGCTACAAAGGTCAGTTTCTAGTTTGTGGTGGCACAAATGTTGATTTTGCGGTAGATGTCAGCAGAAAAAGAACTACTCTACTCATGTATGGTGAACAATTTGTACGCTAACATGAGGTTATGAATACATACCTTGTGGGATCGTCAAAGGGAGATCTATTGATGGTTAGGAGGTTTCATTTGCTTGATATTGATCGTTTTCTGATCGTCACAGTTGACAAATTGATATATGATTTTGGTGATGAACTCACATCCATACCCATTGAGAGTATTGGAAGTGATGCTTTGTTTTTGGATCGAAATCAACATATTTGTGTGTCTGCCTTAGACTTTCCAGATGTCATCCAAATTCTATATACATCACCGATGATATTTTCAGCTTGGAAAGCAGACAAATGCATTGGTTTGCCTCCTTAATGCCAACAATGCCAACAGTATGGTTTTCGCCAACGTCATGTGTTGAAACCAACCCCGGCCTACCAACAACTAATGGTGCCAGAAACGCGACCTAAAAAATCTGCAGAATGGGACGACATAGAAGTAAATAGAATGATCCTAGCTCGATCTGGAGGTTGACTTGTAATCTTCCATGGCAAGTTTTTGATCTAAAATCATGTTAAAAAGTCCTGTACGGAATTAAGCAAACCAGACAGGAGATAAGAGCACCTCATATTCATTCCAATAATCCAATTATTGATAGACATATATCACCTTTTTATTTCAGAATTTTTTTTCTTTTAAGGGATTTCAAAAAATTATTTGTGAGTACCATATAGTTAATCAGCATACATTTTTCTTGTGCGAATCTATATTTGTCTTGTGCTAATCTATTATCATAGTAATATTCGAGATGAGAATTAAACGTTAAAAATATGTACTTCAATAATTCAGTAATTTTTAGTGAAAATATTATGAAAAATTTAGCAATAAAGTAAGGAAACGGCAAATTATAAATTTCGATATATATATATATATATATATATGTGTGTGTGTGTGTGTGTGTGTGTGTGTGTGTTTAAAATGAAATGTAATGAAAAATACATTCGTAAAAATACAGACTTATATTTGTCATTTCTAGTACTTATATGTACTTAATATGTTGGACATTACTGTAGTAAATTCTTCTTCCTCAACACGTCCGGCTTCTTCATACCAACTTGAAGTGTTTAGTTGACAGGGTTATTCCCTCCATGGTTACTACTGAAGAAAATGATGCTCTTACACTTATTCCAACGCCGGAAGAAATTTTGGCAGCGGTGAAATCTATGGATGCTGATAGCGCTTCGGGTCCTAATGGTTTCACTAGACATTTTTTTGTCTCTTGTTGGGAAATAGTTGGGGATGATGTTGCCAGTGTTGTGCGATATTTTTTTACCTATGGAATTATGCAAATGCGGAACCAGGATTTGAAACTTGGGGGGGTCGAGACTTAAATATAAGTTTTTTTGACATGATAATTTTAACTTTTTATTTTTGGTAGATAGTATTATTATTTAGAAAATAGAGAAAATATGTATCAAAAACAATAAACAAAAGGGACAAAAGTCAATTTGTTTGTATCTGACCTAGCCGTCTAATAGGGTTTCTCAGTGTTCTTTACATCGACAAAAATACCAAAACTTCATGTTGCAGATCTATTCTACACCTCACTCCAAAATGACAGAAGCGATTGATCATCTTGCTGCTGTACTGACACCATCTGATTCGACGGTAGTCTCGTTGGGGGCTGCGGGGGCAGCGGCTTTTCAAGAAGGTTATTTTCTACTTGGCCGGTTGTTGGCGCCGAAGGCAAAGCTACCAGGTTTTAAAGGCACTATCCCTACCATCTGGCACATTCGATCCGGCCTCACTATCCAAGACACAGGTGAGCTCTTCGTGTTCCAGTTTGAGAGCGCTTCTATGCGTACCAGGATTATGCATGGGGGGCCATGGTTTTACCGTAATACAATGCTTGTGGTGGGCGAGTATGATGGCCTGGGTCCTGTGGAATCAGTACCGCTGAATCTAATGGAAGCCTGGGTGTTTGTGAAAGGATTGCCTATTGCGCTGAGGAATAAAGTGGCTTTATCCATGGTGGGCTCTTCTATAGGGCATGTCGTGCGGTTTGATCTGAATGCGCTGAAGAGTAAGGAAGAGGAGCAGCGCATCAAGATTGTTTTTTATGTCCGTCGTCGAATTCGCACCTGGATGATTTTTGAATTCTCATCTGTTGTGAAACTGGAGTTGGTGCTTATCTATGAAAAGGTGAAGGGTTTCTGTCCTGAGTGCGGTTTGTTCCTTCACGACGCTCTAGGGTGTGACAAAACATTGGTCAAGGAGAAGGAGGCGATCAAAGCTAAACCTCTGGCAGCCGCCATGGCTGGTCTGTCTCTTAGTTCGGAGGCATAGGCTAGTTCTTATCCTTCCGATGATCCTGTTAGGGAGGTGGGGATAGGCAGGGTAACAGAAAATGGAGGCATGGAGGTGGTCATGATTGGGCAGGAGTCGGTTTCTTCGAGTGTTGGTGGTACTCTTGCAATGCAGGGTAGCCAAGCGGTGGATGCAACTCTTGGAATATCAGGGGCCAAGAATAGGGAAAGCCCCATAATCATGCAACGTGTACTAGTTGATTTTAAGCAGGCAGGAAGTATGTTCCCTTGTGGACCTGGTCCATCTATCCCTGACAAGGTTTGCCCAGAATAACTAGCTAAGTTCACGGATTTGGTAGGGACTGGGAGATTAAATCCTAGGGTGGAGTTTTCTTCTCTTCAATTAGCTCCAGCTGGAAAAAAAAATGAAAAGATGTGCAGCTTTGGAAAGGTTTGGGAAAAAGTATTTAGCCTTTCCTGACTCGAGGCTTCAGGTGGAGGAGAATGTCTCTTTGGTGCTGCAGCATAAGAATGGTAAACTGATGGTGTCGCCAAGAAAGAAGAGGATTGGGAGACCTAAAGGAAGTAAGAACAAGACGAAAGATGCAATTGAGCAGGAAGGGAAGAAGCTTAGAAAGTATAAGCGAAGGGAAAAGTTGAACTTTGAATCAGAGGAGTCTAAAATTGCTGGTAAGGGCTTGTCTGTGCCATCGGTGGAGGGTGAGGCCGTGCAGATGGTGGTCTCTACTATTGCAGAGGGTGCAGTGGAGGGTACTGTGGAAGGCGATGTGTCGCCTTCTCTTGATAGTTTAATTTAGTTTTTGTTTGGGTCGCAAAAGTCAGAGCCTTAGTTGTTTCCCTTTTTTGTCTGCTTCAAGGTTATCTTGGCTTTTGTTAGAATAATGGCACGTGGATTTTCTAAAAGGTGAGTGTACTCAGGATTTGTTGGGTTCATATTCTTCTAGAATAGGGATTTCAGGGGTCCTAAGGAACGATTGCTTTTTGTCGACCCCATAGGGGTGTTTCGTTCTTGTACTGCTTGTTGAACTTAATGAAGTGGCTGACCTATTTCCATTATAAAAAAAGTATCAAAAACAATATCTCCATGAACAAATCATTAATATTTTTTATTAATCTAGCTTACAAAATGAAAGAGATCAAATATATGTAACGTAATGAAAGGAAAAAAATCAATATATATCAATCACAAGATAATGAAGAAAGGAAAAAATCAATATATATCAATCACAAGATAATGAAGAAAGTAATTAATTCCTTGACTTCATTACAAAGAAAAAAAAAATTTGATGTTCTATTATGTTATTTGTTTACTATATCTCATGTGGGCCAAGTTAAAATTGTTTAATATAATGAGAATTTGGGGGCGGGGGGGGGGAGGGAATTAAACACTCCATAATTTAATTACACTCTTTAGGTGCAAAACGCTGTTGATGCCATAATCAAGGGGGACCTTCAAACCGTAACACCCGTCCACCCCTGGAATTATGCCATCTACCTTTAATTCTGGGTTGATTATTTTAATTCCTAAAGTTGACCATGCAAGCTCCATAACACAGTATTTTTTTTTTTTTTTTTATAAGAAAAAAAAATAATTTAAAGAAGGAAGCCTCTTGAGCAACCAAAGTTTACAAAGTCAAAAATTAAGGTGGCATTCGGTAATGTTTTCAAGTCATCTTTTTTATTTTATAAAATGAAAATGGCTTGAAAATGAGTGCGTTGGTCTGTTTTTAAAAATGCAGAAAATAAAAATTAAAAATAATTTTTTATTTTACTCGTAAAACAGGAAAACGACAAATAGACATTTTCACCTTTTCATTCTCATATTTTAGAAAATACGGAGATATATTTTCCAAAACAAAGAAAAAAAAGAACGTGCTCTCTTCTTCCATATTCTCACGTCGCTCTCTTGTTCTCAGGTCTCTCTCTCATCTCTAGTCACCATCTTCTCTCATTGCTCTCTTCTTCCATCACCAATAGTCTTCATCAAAAATCCTTTTATATTAATTACTTGTGATTTTATATATATATATATATATATATATATATATATATATATAGATCCTATCCAGAGCGGAGCTCCGCTTTGAAATTAACGTGTGAAGTTCGAGTTTTGGGTCACTTTTCGGTCGCATATCCACATCTCGACCGTTCAGTTTTTAGGTACTAGTGTATAGATCGTCTCTGCAAATTTTCAGCCAAAATGATGATCGTTAAGGCATTGATATCTGCCTTAAAGTAGTACGGTTCAGGTTGACAGATTCAGTCTGTCCATTGGTTTAAGTGAGTTAGATACCTTAACGATCATCAATTTGGTTGAAAATTTGCAGAGATGATCTATACACTAGTACCTAAAAACTGAACGGTCGAGATGTGGATATGCGACCGAAAAGTGACCCAAAACTCGAACTTCACACGTTAATTTCAAAGCGGAGCTTCGCTCTGGATCGGATCTGTATATATATATATATATATATATATATATATATATATATATATATATATATATGCAGAGAACGATTTGAACTAGAGGAGCTAACGTTATCGTTGTCTTGCTACGGTATGTATTTCTTAAGTAAACAATCGAAACTCTTATAAGAATCTCTATGAGTTTTGTATTCAAATCTGTTTGCTTTCTAGAAAAAACATATTTGAGTTTTATGTATTAGGGTTTACGTTTTAGGGTTTAATAATGTTTTAGGATTTATGTCTTGCTTTCTAGGGTTTATGTTTTAGGGTTTAATTGTGTTTTAGGATTTATGTTTTAAGGTTTATGTTTTAGGGTTTATGTCTTGCTTTCTAGGGTTTATGTTTTTGGGTTTAAGTTTTGGAATACCTACATATGTTTTAGGGTTTAAGGTTTATCGATTGACAGTGTTGATCTCCATTCAATTTGGTTATGCTTTGTTCTTATAATTTGACTTGTGTTGTACAGATTTTTTTTCCCCCGCCGTTTGGTTTTCTTTGCATTTGTTTGGTCTATTATATGAAGGTCTTTAAATTGCATGTGAAGCTGGGTTATACTGATGCTTAGCTTAGCCATAATTTGCAATCATGAATCCCATAGGTTTTACGTGTATTTGTTTGGTCTATTATGAAGTAGGGTTATGTTGATGTCAAGCTTGATCATAATCTGCAATCATGAATCTATATAATAATCTACAATCATGAATCTATATATATTATGTTATTGACTGAACTGATGTTTGCGTATATAAGTGGTAATATTTGCCACTCTCTAACTTATACCACAAAAGCTTTTCTAATTTTTTTTTTTTATAGCTTATAGCTTAATAAACTTAGTGTAGAATCTAGATGTATAGTTACACAAAACGAACGAATACTTGTAATACCTTTAAGATATTATTTTCCTCTCTTTCTTTCTAGTAGATGGCCCCTAAAAAAAAAAGGAGATAGCCACTGCCAAGAATAAGAATGTTGATGATGATAATGAAAAGGAAACAGCTAACTGGTCCAACAAAAGGGAAGAAATATTTATAGACATATTGTACGAACATGTGAAGAAAGGGGAATTGCAGGCATCTACTTTCAAAGCAAAAACTTGGGCAGGGATAGGTGACGAATTATTTGCACAAGTAGGCCAAAGATTTGCTCTTGACCAGCTCACTGGTAAATTTAATAGGCTACGCATTTTATATCGTGAATTCTCAGATTTACTAGAGCATACAGGATTTGGGTGGGATCCTGTATCCAACATAGTAACTGCATCTCCAGATGTTTGGGATAATTATCTTCAGGTATTGTTATATGTCAAGCCATAGATTTCCGCAGTTCCTTTCATTAATTGACTTCAGCATAGTTTGGTATCTAATTTTGGTGATTTCTATGATTTGTAGAAAAAGCCAAAGATGAAGAAATTTCGGCTTAAAGGCTTGGCCCACTATGAAACTCTAGGTGAAATATTCAACACCACTACTGCAACAGGTCAAATTATGCATCTGGCCAAGTTCCGCAAAACTCTGATGAGGAGCGTCGATTAGAGCGTAGATTTCTAAACATTGGTGTTCACGTAAAGATTCATGATAAAGTTGATGATGTAGATGTCATTAATATTGATGGAGAATGTGATGGAGGTAAAGGAAAAAGGAAATCTACAACTGATGCCCCTTTTTCATATGATCGCAAGCCAAAGAAATGGGAAAAAATGGAGAGTTATTTGGATGTTTGTAGTGAAGTCATGGCTGAAAAATTGAAGCGCCAAAAGTACTGAAGCAACTAGTAATTTAAAAGAGATGTATTCAATTGAAGAGTGTATGGAAGTTGTGGAGGAAATGGGAGACATTGAGCATACGGCTTTCATAAAGATGATGGATAAAATTGTAACTCTTGAGTGGAGGAAAAAATTTCTTAAAACGTCGGATGCAAGGAGAAGGGCTTGGTTAGCTAGTCTTTAGAATCATGAAATTTGATGTTTATTTAGTCATTATTTGTGTTTCGTAAGATGAATATTTTTCTAGGGTGGTTGACTTGATGCATAAACTCTCGCAAGCGTACGAATCGTTGTCAAGTAAGGGAAGTATTAAACCTTGATTATCGTACCTCGGGGATTAGGCGTTGGACCTAACCGAAGTAATTGGCACTAGTGTAACTTAAAAGCATACAATGAAAAATAAAAATAAAATAAAGCAAAATAATATTCACAAGGCACCAAGCCTCGGCAACGCTCGGCTTAGCTCACACTAAGCCTAATCAAAGCCACTAACTTGTAGCCCAAATGAGTTATGCCCAATGGAAGGTAGAATTTTGTGTGAGAGTTTTGAATTGGGAATTAACTAAATTAAAAGCAAACAACTAATTATCAAGCAAGAAATTAAAATCCAGATTTCAAATTAATGGGAACATGGGAGTGTCGAGTGACTCACACTAACTCTTGCAAATATCGATGCCAATTTCACAAATGCATGCATTTCCTATATGTGTTAAGTCCCGTATTTAGTACCGGTCAAGGCTACTAAACCAATTATCCTTTCGGTGTATCGATTATGCCGGTTAGGGCCACAATCAACTCTCTAACTTAGGCATTATGCCGGTTAAGGCCGCAATATCTAAAATTAGAGGCCTAGAGTGCAAGATAATAGAGACCCAAGCAAGCTTAGCTACAATTAAGCTAGCTAATGGTCACCACACTAAAATCCTAGATGCAACAAGACCAATAAGTTGTCAATTTATCAATCTACTCATCATAATTGCCCACAACATAATTTCAAATGGTGACAAAGCCTAGAAACATGCTTCTAAGGACCAATAAATTCGGATCTAAAGCATACACAATGGAAATTGCATTTATTAAAAATAAAGTATCAATATTTATACAAGATGACTTAGGGCTTCACAACCCATTATCAAATACATCATCAAATACATAAGAAATTAAGAGAAATGATAGAGGAGAGAGGAAACACAAACTAGGCTCACAATTTGCTATAGGCAAATATGAACCCAATTTGAAATTAAGCCCCTACTCTTTACCAAACAAAAATCTCTTTGTGGTGATGAAACCTTGATTATGTGTAGTGAAAGCCCCTTGGTTATCTTTGTGAAAAATGGTAGAGAGTGATATTGGGAAGTGATAGAAAATGGGAGAATAGAAAAATGGAGTGGAGGTGGTGTGTGTTTCGGCTGTCGAGAAGAAGGAAGAGAGAAAATGGATCTGGTGGAGTATTGATTAGTGTGCGGCTACAGAGAAGGAGCAGAGAGGATAGCGAATGGGCTGTGCAGTTGTAGGATTCTTTTTAATTGTATGTGGCTGGCATGAGAGAGAATGAGATGAGGTTATGGATGACGTGGCATTTACAGATTGGTGTAAGAGAGATAGAAGAAGAAAATGTGACTGACGTTTTTTTTTTCTTGGTGAGAGTAGAAAGGGAATGGCTGCAAGCCACGTGATGTTTCTAATTGCTCAAGCCAATTAAACATAGAATGTTTAATTGCTGCACAGGATTATGGCTAAAGCAAGCAATCATGCATAATTGATTAATCAAATGATTAATTAATCAATTAACATAATTGTAATATTGTATCTTCTTCTTCCTTTCTATTTTTCTTTCTGCCTTTCTTTCCTCAATCTCGAATATTTCCGAATATATTCTCCAGAGACTTGTCGGATTTTGCACTCTAGCTTGTATTGACCATGGTTTGACCGGGTTGACAAATTGTCCTTTTGTCAGAAACTCCAAATAGCTCCACTTTTGTATCATTTTCTTTCAAAACTCTCAACTCCGCTTATTTGCTACAAGATAAATAAAAATAGATTAGTTACATAATAATTAACATGAGGATTAACTCAATTCTAGTGTTTTAGATATAATTACACGTATATAAATGTGTGTAATAAGTGGTTTTTCATGAATTGTGTTTTTGTTAAGGTGGATTTTTATTGTAAGATGGTGAATCTATTACTTAATCATCAATTGTGTTTGGCTCCAAAACTAGTATGGGTGCAAACTGTCTCTTTTGAGCGTGTGCGCAGGCGTGCCAGCACCGTGGGGTGCAGTCATCGGAGAATCCTTTGACCTGACTTCTTGATCAAACGATGTGGACAAGGAGATCACCAACCTCGTTACAAGGTTCTTTTCTCTGCCTTCCGGAAAAAGACTTCTTGCCTTATGGATAAGGGCTTTGGTTGTGATCTCTTCGCGACACCGAATCGATACTCAAACGTTGTAGGTTGAGCAGAGCAATCACTGGGAAGTTTGGAGAAAGCACGAGTTTTGTTAAAGCGTGACTTTAGCTTTGCTAGGTTGGGAGGGCGTTACCCTTGCTTCGCTCGGTTGCAGGTCGGTTTTCTCCGAAGAGGCTTTGATAATCTGTATGATTAGATATAAGAGTTGTGTCTAATTCGTCCTTGAAATATGGTATTTATACCTAGGGTTTCGACTGTTCCTTGCCGTAGAAGGATTATTGACTGAAGTTTCCTATTCAATCTCCGCTACTTGATTCCAATAAGGACTCGTTTCCTTATGGATCACGGAATAGGCGAAGTTATAACCCAAACCCAAATAGGCTTATTTTTGGGCCGCAGGTATCGGCCCGCTCTGCTAAATCCCCTAAGGGATCTTGCCAAAAATACTTTTGAGCTCAAACATTGCCCCCCAGGCCCCGAAATCAGTAACTGATTGAAGGGGACTTAAACGACACGCCTAACGATCAAAACGAGGCCATAAATGAGGGTCGCGTCCATTCTCTTTGTAAAACGTCTTTTTGTCGTATCTTTTCCCTCACAAAATCTCTTATTTAAATCCCGCAGCCACTTCAGACCTGTCACATCTTCCGGTCTCCTAAACTCCGAAAACTCCTTATTCCATACACCTCCTTATAGAAACCCACAAATGACTCCCCCAAAGAAGATGATCATCGATCTGGAAGAGGAACTTAACGAGCAAGCCGCCCATACTTGGGGAACCAGCGTAGGTGCCCACTGTTTCATCCACACCATCGTCCAAAGACCTCTGCTTCTCAGACTCCCAAACCACCATGCCGGACTGGGCCTTTCACAGCAAGATTCCATCCCGGACGACGTGCTCGCCCTCTACGGCCTGCCCATCAGACGACCTATTCTGGTCCTTAGAAGAACGACTGGAGACTTCACTAGCTGGGGTGAGCATCAGCATAGAGCCAAAATAGGGCATTGACCCACCACTATCACCGCGGCGGAACTCTCATGGTATTGCGAAGCGCGAGCGCGAGATCTGGTTCGTTGGGATGCGGTAGGTATTACTCAGACTATTGATCTCTGTTTTTGCCTTCTGCGCAGTGGCAATCTCACACCGCTGGCTGCCTTTCTTTATTTCTGGAACATCGCCACCGACACTTTTGATTTTCGGCCTTTCTTTATTCGGCCAAATGGGCATCACTTTGTTGGACATTCTCACGATTACTAGGTTACCCATTGACGACGAGCCCTATGTGCATGGCCATTTTGACTCCGTCGCATTTACTTTGACAATGGCCCAAACCGGCCGCAGCTCTTATAGCGGCTCCTACACACGGTGGTTGTCCCATTACCGCAAAGAACACAACGCGACAGGAGGTATTGCCTTCCTGGAGTACTAGCTGTGCAAGTTCATCTTCTGCACCTCCGCCAACAAGCCCACTGGACCTTGGACTTCTCTCGCGACGGCCCTCTACAACGGCCACCTCGTAGGGCTTAGACAACCAGTTTTGGGCGCCCTCTACCGCACTCTATACCGGGCCACCATGCATCCTTTTGAAACTAACATCTCAGGCCCCTTTTGGATTCTTGATTTCTAGATTCAAATTTACTTTCCATTCTTCCGCCGCGACGACATTCCACCGCTACCACCAACTGACACTCTTCTTGGCAGATGGCTCTGCCGCGAGGCAAGGTACACCTCCCCGCCCTACTCTAAGTGTTTTACATATCTGTACCTTCTGCACGAAATTCCGCCCCTCGATTTAGTGATTAATAGGAGATTCCCGCCACTTCTTGAGCATGGGTTCCTTCTCGGGGAAGTTGGTTATAGTGATCATGCGCGCTTGGCTTTTCGCCATGCAATCTCCTACTCAGATATTAGGCTCGCCGAGGAAGAACTCAGTTATGAGCTTTACGCACCCAATCACTTCGCTCGCCAACTCGGGCTAATTCAGTTAGTGTCATTCCCCCTCTTTGATGCTTGGAACTACAACACCTCCTAGCGCAGAATTGGTCCCCTAACTGGGCCTCCGCCAGCACAAAGCATGCTTGCATTGGTTGATCTCCCTCAATGGCCAATGATCTCACTCCTGTTGATGGAACCTCTGAAAATTATGATCAATGGTGGGAAGAAGTCTCTGTCAACTGCTGGAGACAACGAGATGATGAACTCTTCGCGACCATCTTCCAAGATCTGCGGTATCCCTATGATGCTGATACCGAACTGCTTGCTCACTTCCCTAAATCTGAGGCGCGATCTCCAATACCCGAGCTGGCCAAGCGACCCGCGCGAGCCCCTCATCCTACTCAAGCTGGCATTGTTATCTGCGAGCCACCAGAAGAGGTAACTTGCCCTTTGAATGTTTTTATTTCTTTTTTTGCCCTTGCTTCACTCTTTTTCCCCTTACTCAAACTTTAATGTAGCAAGGACGTGCTCGGCCCTCCACCGACCACACAGTAAATGCTCCTCCAGCCACTGGTCAGGCTGCCAAATAGAAAGCTGTAGCCACAGAGCCTGAAGTTGAAGACTCTTCCGCTGATGATGACGACCCACAAACTGTAAGGACTTTCTTCCCAGAGTCTGAGATTGCAACATTTTACCCACAGTCTAACCTAATTCTCTTTTGATCCTGACAGCTTGCCGCTGCCTTGGCCCGCAAACGCAGTCGCTCTCATCCCCCGTGGGAAGAAGATGAACCACTCGCATTTCAACTGGTACTTCATACTAACGCGAGCACTGAAATTTTCATTCAATCATTATGTCTGAGTCTATAACGTCCCTCTCTTGCAGGTCCGTCGCAGGCCCTTGAAGCCAATAGGTGAAGGGTCGTTCACTGCTGGTGACGAAGCGTCTCCTTCTCAAGCCCAAACGTGGTCTGATTCAACCAATCCTTTACCTCCTGTCAACACCGCTAATGATTCGCAGCTGCCTCAAGTATCGGTGTAGATTTTGGATGACAGCTCACCTGAGGCTGAAGAAGAAGCGCCACGTACAGAAACCTTTTGCGAGCAACCAACTGCAAACCCCATCCTGGAGCAAATCAAACCTGACTCGGCCAACCTTCTCGAGGTTTCCCATGAACAAATGGCAACTAATGCTTCTCACGAGTCACCTGTTGAAGAGGTATTTTTCCTTATAAATATTTCCACTCTGGTTCCCATCTCATCCTTCTTATATTCTAACAACTCTTGTCAGGCCCCGAATGTCGCTTTTAATGAGGAAATGGCAGTAGCTGCCGAGGAAATTGCTATCGAGAACCCTGCTGAACCAAATGGTGGAAACCCGACTAACCAGGAACCTGTCCTCCATGCCCCCCAAGTGCTTGAAGAGGAGGCAGAGATACTTTATGAACCGGTGCAGGAGGCAGCTCCTGTCGCGGAACCTCTTGAGGCTTCTGTTGCTGTGGATCCCAACCTACCACCTATGCCTCCTTCGAGACTATAAAGGTTGGCTCGCGTGCTTGAAGTGGTCCCACCTGGAGTGGTAGATGATGCTAGGGAAGACCTCCGTCGCCTCCTGGGCCCTGACATCCTGACACCCGGCGCACCCATAAGAATTTTGGAGTACCTGAGGGTGCTTCTCCACAAGGGAGCCATTATTGAAGCTCAATTCATTGAGATTGACCAGTTGCTGCAGGATCTTCCCCAATGGCTGAATGAGAAGGCAGCCGTGACCGCTCAGGCTAGGCAGACCCAAGCACATTATCAGGCCCTAACCCACTAGATGGACAATTCCCGCGACTCCTTGGGTGATTGGGCCAATTTCGTCTGGGAGCTAACGCTCACGAGAGACCATCTCCGGACCCAGATTCAGGATCTTCAGGCCCAATTGACTACTGTGATGGCCAGGCTTGCCCTTGAGGAACCTCAACTGGAACAACCCCTAGCCACTTTCGAGGCACTTTCACAAGAAGTAGCCCAAGCCCGCGTGGCAGCCCAACAGGCCGCCCAAGCTGCTGCCAATGCGAGTTTTCACCTGGACGAACACTTTCTCCACATAACTTATGCAGGGCGAAAACTTTAGGCCTATAGTATTAGGCCCATTATTTTGTACGAACAATATTAATATTATTATCAATTATCTATTTAGCCCACTTTGCTGGCCCAAATGTCTGCTTTCTTTTCGTAGATAGCAAAACGATAACTTATTTTGCCTTAACTGTTTAAAGCAGTTTTCAAGAGGATAAACTTGAAAAGGGGCAGTTACCTCCATGGAGACCGCTCCGTTGTCCATGCGTATTCTGTTTTGTTCATTTCTGAGATCACAACATTGAATCCCCTTGATGACCCCATTGATGGCATTGAATCTACTTCAACTGCCAAGACCGAAGGGTTGAGGCCACTAAAGTTGGCCCCCTATAAATACCTGTATCGTAAGAGTGCAAATATACGTAACCATGTTTCCTCCAGATATTGTCTTGCAATCCCTACTTCTCTTCCTCCTATTCTTGAAATCATCCCCTCTTCTCGCCTTTATTTAGCCTCTATATTCTAGGCTTTATGGCTTAATCTCATTTCCTGGGTAGGCCTTATGGCCTAATCTCAGGTCCAACCGCATGTCTTTGGCCCTAGAAAATCTGGACGGGATCCATCAGTTCCAGTTAGGCTGAAGAACACGTGGCGCTCCTAACGCGGGGTACCACATTCTAGGGAGTCTCTCTCTCTAGGTTCCCTCGTGTGGAGCAAAACGAAGAAGGGTGGAAGGCCACTTTGGGCCCTACGCGCTTTTTCGGCGCCCTACCTCAAGGGTTTGAAGGACAGTCTTCCGTTTTTCCCCTTGAGGGAGTTGAGGCAACTGGGTCGTGCTCTGCTCTGATAACCAACTCCATCCTGAAGGATAACTCATTGGAAGGGTTGCGATGGATTATTTCCTTCCCTCCTCTTCCAGTACCAATGGTGGCAGCAACGACTCAGATCAGAGGAGGGTGAAGAGAGAAAGAGGAAGAGCGATCAGTTCACTGACCCTTCCAGAGACAAAGACTCAAGAATCTAGAAATTTTTAGAAGATCTAAAACCCCTACGATATTCAGCCACTGTTGGCTTTGTAATTTGCATATATGTTTGTATTGCTTTTGGCCACAAAGCCACTTTATGAGTTCAAGCATATTTCTTCCTCTATTTCAATATCCTTCTACATAATATGACCTCTAGTATAGGCCTTGTTACATACTTCTAATGCTTATTGTCAAAAGAAAAATGTAAAAAATAATCAATCCTTGTAAAAGACATTACAACGAAGAAAGGGAGATAGAAGGCTGCTACAACAAGCCCTTAATGTGTAGAGTGTTGCCCCATAGTCTTAGTAGGTAAAGCGAAGACAGGAGAATGAGGCCACTGAAAAGGTCGAAAAGGAAGGGAGGATGCAAACCAAGGAATACTATGGTTGCCCCTCTTGCCCCCCAGTAACAGGTGGAGTTGGTGGGTCTTCGAATTCCCAAACACTGGGGTAATACTTCTTCAAGAACCTGCCATTGATGGGGTTGCGGTGGAGTTTTCCGTCCAAATCTTTCAGGTGAAACTCCCCGCGCTCCAAAATTCTATGAATAACAAAGGGTCTTTCCCAACGTGGAGTCCACTTGCTGCGGCCAGTCAGCTTCTCGCCCAATGGCAAAATCGTTTTCCAAACCAGTTCACCCTCTTTGTAACTGCGGCCACGCGTCCGCTTATCGTAGGCACGAGCGATGCGTTGCTTTTCCATCACTAAGTTATCCAAAGCCTCCAAGCGCTTATCGCTAAGGTCTTCATGCTCTTGCCACATAGCTTGGACATAATCTTCACCGATCAAGTGATACTGGTCTTGAACGCGTAGGGACTGAACATTCACTTCCAAAGGGAGAACTGCATCGTGGCCAAATATTAATGCGTAAGGGGTGGTGGCAGTAGGGTTCCGCTTAGAAGTGCGATAAGCCCATAATGTCTCATACAATGTTTCGTGCCACTGGCGAGGGTTCTCCACAAGCAGCTTTTTCAATAGAGTAATGATAATCTTGTTACTGGCCTCCGCTTGACCATTGGATTGAGCATAATAGGGCGTGCTATGAAGAAATTGGATTCCATAATCATTGACGAGCTTCTCTACGTCAACACCCATGAACGCTGCTCCCCTGTCAGATACTAAAACTTCCGGGATGCCAAACCTGCAAATAATATTGCGAAAGATGAATTGGCAAATTGTGGCACCGGAGGCTTTCTTCAAGGGCTCAGCTTCCACCCACTTAGTGAAGAAATCAGTAGCGACAATGATGAAGCTATGCTGGAGTGAAGAATGTGGGTGAATCATTCTGATCAAGTCCAATGCCTAGCCTCACGCAGGCCAAGGTTTAATGATGGGTTGCATGGGAATATTAGGAATGTGCTGGACTGGTCCATGAGCCTGGCAATCCTGGCATCCTTTTGCGAATGCGATACAACCTTCAAAATGTTGGGCCAATAATAGCCATGTCTCCTGATAAGCCAGCGCATCTTTGGACCCGCTTGATGGGCTCCACACACGCCTTCATGCACTTCTCGTATTAATCATTGGAAGGAATAAGAGAAACGATCGCCAGCTAGATTTTCCAAGACGACCCCGGCTCTGGCCAGTGTCTCCGTTCTCGAGCCATCAAAATATAACATGCAGGGTTGGAGTGAAACTGTGGCTTGATATAACATGGCGTACTCATGTAAGCATGCCAGATTCGGGCGAGCTACAGTTTCACTCGCAACTTCCAAGTCTCTTACCGCAAGAACGTCTAGCATGGGGTGATGCGCTAGAAAGTCTGCGATGGCTTGTCCTTTCACGGCTTTCTGAGGGACATATTGTAGTGAAAATTCTGACAAAGCGAGAACCCATTTGCCGATGCGCCCCCTTAAGATAGGTCGCGACAGCATATATTTTACTAGATCAGTTTGAGCAATGATGCAAGTAGTAAAGGATAACATGTAATGCTGCAGCTTGCATGCGAAGAAGTAAAGAGTGAGGCATAGCTTTTCCATTAGAGTGTACCGTGTTTCGCAATCGGTAAGTGTCCGACTGAGGTAAAAGATAACATGTTCGACGCCAGCTTCATCATCCTGGGCGAGGAGGCTACCAATGGAGGCCTCCGTGGCTAAGATGTAGAGTTTTAACGGAAAACCAGCCCTGGGTGGAACTAGTACTGACGGACTTGCCAGATAGGCCTTGATCTTGTCAAAAGCCTCTTGATGTTGAAGTTCCCATACAAACTCGTTCTGTCCCTGCAACTTCAGTAACGCGGAAAATGGCTGGATTTTACCTATAGAATTAGAGATGAATCGTCGCAGAAAATTGATCTTACCCAACAGTCGCTGTAGCTCCTTCTTCGTTAGCGGGGGAGATGCATTGATGACCGCGTTTGCCTTATCTTCTGGAACCTCGATTCCTCTCTGATGGACTACAAACCCTAGAAAGTCACCTACCTGAACTTCGAAAATACATTTGGCAGGATTCATCTTGAGCTTGTGTAGCCGCATGCGTTTGAAAACCTTTCTGAGATCTACGATATGGTCCCCTCGCTTCTTAGACTTCACGACCACGTCATCAATATAAACCTCCAAAATCTTCCCCAATATATCATGGAAGATCAGGTTCATGGCTCTCTAATATGTGGCCCCTGCATTCTTCAGACCAAAAGGCATGACCACATACTAGAAAACATCGGCGAAGCCTGGGCAGCGAAATGCGGTCTTATGTTTGTCTTCTTTTGCGACTGGACTCTGGTGGTACCCTGCAGTTCCATCCATGAGGGATAACAATTCATGCCCTGCTACTGCGTCTACCAACATATCCGCAACTGGCATGGGATAACCATCTTTAGGTGTAGCCACATTAAGGTCTCTGTAATCCACACAGACTCACATCTTGCCATTCTTCTTTCAAACAGGCACTATGTTAGATAGCCACTGATTGTACTTGGCCACCCTAATGATGCCTGATTTATGCATCTTCTCGACTTCTTCTTTAACTAGAACCTGAGTCTTCTTGCTTCACAGGCCTCTTATCAGGGAGTGTTGGTAGCTGATGGCATACCAAGTCCGGTGACAGGCCTGGCATGTCTTCGTATTTTTCCGCAAAGCAGTCCTTGAATTCCAGCAATAAGTCGATGAGCCTCTCCTTCTCGCTAGGATTTAAGTATGCACTGATAGCCACTTCCATGGGCTCGTCTTTTTTTCCAAGATTGACCTTTTCAGTAGGGTCCCTGACCTTGGGAGGTGTGTCATCCAACGCCACTGGGGCGAGCTGAATGTCTTCCTCTTCCTCTTCATGGTCAGAGAGTTCCTCGTTAACTATTTCCAAGGTCGCGATTCGATCATAGGCCTCTTTTTCCACCATATACGAGAATAATCTCTCGGACAAAAAGTGGAAGGCCTCTATCCCTTCTTCTGGAAGGTCGTAATCCATTAATTATTTAAAGGTTTGGGCACAGCGTGGCCAGGCCTTCCTTTGCGAGCGTAAGCCCCCACTGTGCCAATTCAAAGGCCGTCACCACTGTGGGGCGGCCTTTGTCATCGATGTCACTGACCTGTAATGGAGTGATTGGCTCCAAGTAGTACCTAGCATCTACGTAATTCGCAGAAACAGAGAATGGGCGAGGATCAGCCTTAATCACTTCAACCTTGCTCGTAGCCCTGTTCCACATAATCAATTCTTGGTGAAGAGTTGATGGAACACAATAACTCCGGTGGATCCAGTCATTGCCTAGAATGGCGCTATATGCCGCTTAGCAGTCTGTCACAAAGAAAGCATATACCCCCTCTGCAGGGCCAACCTTGATATGCAGGAATAATAAGCCCAAAGTCTTCGTTACGGTCCCCGCGAAGTTCTTAAGTGTGAGGGACGTAGACTAAATCCTCTCTTTCTTAATTCTGAGCAAGTGCATAGTCGTCGTAGTAATGACATGAACTGCAGCTCCCGTGTCGACCATGATCTTGCTGACTTTGGTGCTGCCAATTTCTGCTGTGATATATAGAGGTCTCATGTGCTGGACCATAGTAGGTGTTGGTCTTGTAAAGCTCATAACGGACTCTATGGGGTCGGTATCCTCTGCTTTCAAGAACGCAGCCTCTTCCACAGGTGTCGTGGCTACTGAGGTAATCTGCAAAGGCTGTTCATTGCCTCCTTCAGCCTCCACACACTCATGCGCGGAGACCTGTAGTGCATATCTCGCGGGAAGGACATAAACCATGTTGCAGGAGGTATCTAGCACTTCTGTCTCGTCCATCTCCTCGTCCAGGTTGAGTTTGGGCTCATCAACTGGTATGTCAGTGTTGAATTGTTTAGCCAATGAAGCCACTAACAATTCTTCTATGAGGCCTTTTACCTGGCACTGCTTGTGCTCTTGAGTCGCGGCAATCTGCTTTGGTGAGTCCGACCTGTGTTCTTCCACTGGGCTCTTCTTTGGGGGTGCGACTACCAGACTTTGAACCTTTTTAGGTCTCCATTGTAATGCATCAACAGTGTTGTCCTTGCCCCCCAGTCTCCCAAAAACTGAGGGTTTGGCTTTTGGCTCCTCGTGAAACAACCTGCGCCTGACATGGGGCCGCCTAGTGGGCAAGCTTTCCTTCCTGGTTGGCGGAGGTGTTCTTTCTTTTTTGATCCTGCAGAAAACACTAGGCTTAGCAGCCCCTGACTCAGAGCGTGCATGCTTCTGAAAATGGTGGGGAGCCACCAATGGCTTAGCGGCTAGCGCCTCCATCTCCTTCTGATATTTCTCAAGTGATTTGACCAGTTGCGAAGGTTCAATCAGGCCCTGATTGAGAGCTTTTAGTGTTTGCTTGGCCTCTTCGAACCTTCGCTGCTGCTTCCTTTTCTCGGAATCACTAATCTCCACCGCTTTCCCTTTTTCTCTGGTGTACCATTTGCCTTCCTTGATGGAAGACGTTGAAGAAGGTGGAATGTACGGTTTGGTCAAGACATCTTTGTGCTCATTCCTAGCCTTGTCATCTTGTTTCTATTCTGCCGCAGCTGCTTTTAATTTCTTGAACAACTTAGAGTCCCTTGGGGATGACGGTGACTCTATCTTGTCTCTTGCTCTTGGGGTTGACGGGAAAGAGCAGAACCGAAATGTCTGCTCGACTTCTTCATGCGACACTTGGATGCCACATTCTTCCTTGCATCACGAGCAAAGAACCACTGGTGAGGCTTCGCTGACTGGTTTAGCTTTCTCCTTTACAGGGGTCTCATCCCCTTCTGTCCTATCTTCTCGACCCTTTGAAGTTTGATCCAAGGTTGGCTTTCTTTGGTTCTTCTTGGTCCAGTTCACATCAACCATGTTGATCTCGGTGTCAGGGAAAGGGTTCAGGTCTCCTAGTGCTGTCGCGGTCGTTGGAGCTTCCACCTGCAAACTACTATTATTGAGCCATACCTGAATTTGGTCCTTTAGCTTCACACAGTCAGCCGTGTTATGGTTCCATAGATTGTGAAATTTGCAGTACTTATTTCCTTTCAGTTGATCTAGACGAGGAAACGGTCCAAAGTCTGTCTTCAGCATCTTCGCGGCGATCATCTCATCTAAAATCTCATGTGCCTTATTGGCATCATATGTATACGTCGCGAACTCAGGTTTGGTGAAGGCCACAGACTTGAGTTTGACAGGTTCCTTAGATATCTTCAATTACTTGAGGGCTGAGCTTTTCCTCCCTGTCAATTCAAATGATGAGACATCATTCTCCTCTTCATCATCTCCTTCCTGGCAAACTTCTTCCCCCTGATGATGGTAGTATGGATCATAGGAAGTTGGCTGGAAGTGCAAAGCAGCCACTGTACGATGCTTTCCTGGTACATATGTCCCTTTGGACGCATTTTTCCTAGCATCAGTCTCTCTGAGGAGATGCTCAAAGCTACTTACCTCTATGATAAGCTCTCCCATTGACTGGATCATGCTGCCATGTTGCTTCTTTCGTTGGTGAGGCTCCAATCCTTTGATTTCTAATTTAACCAACTCTCTTTCAGGCAATATCATACTCAATTTAGCCTTCTAGATCTGGAAGCGTTGGAGATAAGAGACATCGGACTCGGTGGGCTGTTGGGCTATCTGGGTGAGAGAGGCCAAGTCAATCTCAGGCTCAATAGCTCCAAAAGTCTCTCAAAAGAGCTTCTCCATGGCTGGCCAATCAACCACTGACCCTGGCCGCAGTTTAGAAAACCCTTCTAAAAGCCGCACCAGATAGAGAAGTGCCAAAGATCCTGCACTTGAGGATGTCATCATTCTGGTACTGGCCGCACTACACCTTAAACCTGGTCAGATGGGTTGCTGCGTCTTCAATATCCTCTCCTGAAAAGGTAGAGAATATAATATTTTTATAGCCTCTGGGAAAAGGCGCGAGCATTATATTCGGCGGGAAAGGTCCCTCATAAAGCCCATCTAGGTGGGCCCTAGGATTAGATAGCCTGATCATCTCCTCAACCTCTTTAAGTCTCACATAGCTCGGAAGAAGGGGAGATATCGCCACGTTCTGGCGAGCATTCTGCAGAGGTGTAGCCTGGTTAGTGGCTACTGTGCCTTACCCTAGGCGAATTGTCTGGGGAATAGTGGATGGCTGCAATGTCATAGCTGGTACGGCCACATCCTTTACCAAGGCCGTTAATTTGATCGGAGTGCCAGTTTGGTTAATACCATAATAATTCCCTGGAAGCTCTTCATAGACATTCTCCGCCTCGTCATTGTCGTATTGCGTAAATGCAGCAGGATCAGGGGGAATGCTTTCCCCTGTCTTCTGAGTCTTACTCTTTTGCACAGGCGTTGGAGTAGCCTTATTACCACCAATTACCACGGCTTTGTCCTTGCCTTTTGTTGCTGAGGCAGAGGCGGCTGTAGCTAGTGTAACAGTACAGCCGCTAGTCTTCTCCCGAGCATTAGGAGGTATGTATTTGCCAGTACCTGAAGGTTGTCCAAGTGAGCCCAGAATGGCGTTAGGATCCCCTAAAGCTTTGTTCAGCACTTCCTTAGCTTGGTCCAACTCAGCTTTCTATATGGCGACTTGGGTCACGAGATTGGATCCTTCGTTGCGAAGCACTGCCAGTTCTGACGCAGTATGCTTAGCTTGGTTCGCGATGTCAGCAGAGATATGCTTGCTCTGAGCGGCCTAGCCAAACATCATATCCACAAGCTCCTTGTGGTTTTCCTGGCTTTTCTTGTATGTATCTTGCCACTGTCCCTGCGTTTGTCACGAACTTGCTTCAAGATTTCTCTGTGAGATCGAAACCTCATCAAGCCTTCGGCGCTCTTCCGCGAGGGCCTTTTCCATCCTCTTATTATATGCAGCGTTATGCTGCTGAAAGATGGCGAGCCGCTCCTCAATGCTCGCATTCGCCAGGGCGATAATGGGGATGAAGGAATCAATTGTTCCTTCACTTGCGGCCACTCGGACAATGTTAGCCGCGCCTCCAGCCTCATTAGGCTGGACAAGAGGATTATTGTTGCTCTCAGTAGCGGGCTGTGGAGTTCCACCCTGTTCTGTTGACATGTCTGGTGATGGTGGGCCGAGTGAGAACTTTTGTGTTACCTGTTCTTCGGAAAGACCACGACAGTCGGCACGAGCCGGTGGTCTGTAACTGGAGGTCTTGTGGTTTGGGCAGTTAACGTAAACCTTTTGGTAAGGGTTTGCGCTTGATTTCCCAATCGTTGCGGTCATAAAGAAACGTTATAGGTCCCACTGGGCGTGCCAAAATGTTTGGCTCCAAAACCAGTATGGGTGCAAACTGTCTCTTTTGAGCGTGTGTGCAGGCTTTCCAGCACCGTGGGGTGCAGTCGTCGGAGAATCCCTTGACCTGACTTCTTGATCAAACGATGTGGACGAGGAAAGCACCAACCTCGTCACAAGGTTATTTTCTCTGCCTTCCGGAAATGGACTTCTTGCCTTACGGATAAGGGCTTTGGTTGTGATCTCTTCGCGACACCGAATCGATACTCAAACGTTATAGGTTGGGCAGAGCAATCACTGGGAAGTTTGGAGAAAGCACGGGTTTTGCTAAAGCGTGACTTTAGCTTCGCTGGGTTGCGAGGGCGTTACCCTTGTTTCGCTGGGTTACAGGTAGGTTTGCTCCGGAGAGGCTTTGATAATATGTATGATTAGTTGATTTGAGAGTTGTGTATAATTCGTCCTTGAAACCTGGTATTTATACCTAGGGTTTCGACTGTTCCTTGCCATAGAAGGATTATTGATTGAAGTTTCCTATTCAATCTCCGCTACTTGATTCCAATAAGGGCTCGTTTTCCTTATGGATCACGGAATGGGCGAAGTTATAATCCAAACCCAAGTAGGTTTATTTTTGGGCCGCAGGTATCGGCCCGCTGTGCTAAATCCCCTAAGGGATCTTGCCAAAAATAATTTTGGGCTCAAACAAATTGAGTATTTTTTATTAATTGTTTATGTTTCTAGTGTGGTGTAGTAATGAATTTAATCTAGTTAGGAAATTATGTTTAATCTGTTGGATACTTTGTTTACATCTTAGTAACTTTTTTCTTTTTGATGTTTATAGATGTCTATGGTCAATGAAGATAACCATTCTGATTATGATAGTTCATCAGATCTTGAAGAGTTGGCACAACATGTATTCATGTGTATGCAAATTTATGAGTATTACATGACATATGTAGACAAGATTCCATGTCACAATTCAGTATTATCAGGACATGACTTTGTGCAAGAGTTGTTAAATGGACATCCTGATAGAATATATGACTCATTTCGCATGGACAAACATGTATTTAGAAGGTTGTGCTCTACACTTTAGTCTTTACATTTATTGGAACATGACAGACATGTGGGTGTTGAAGAAGCAGTAGCAATTTTCTTATACATTGTGGGTCATAGCGAATGCATGAGAATGGCTGCTGAAGGTTTTCAAAGATCTAAAGATACAATTCACAGGGTATTTAAACGTGTGTTGAAAGCTCTATGCCTGTATGCTCCAAATATTATACGTCCTCATAGTGTTGGGGAGACACCTCCTGAAATTTTGCTTCCCTATAGATATGCTTAAAGGTAATTTGCAATGGTTCTAATGTCTTCAATCAATTTGAGTAGCCTCCATGGTGGAATCACCCTTCCTGTAATTGTATCAATAACCAGCTTTGAGTCTTCTTCAACTTCAACTCTTGTAAAACCTTTGTCTTTAGCCGCAATTAGACTATCCCTGAGTGCAGTAGCTTCATCAACAGGAGTAGAAGAATTGCCAACACACTTGGTTGCAGCAATAAGTGGTCTTCCATTATGGTCTCTGATAACGAAACCACTAGCAGCTGAATCTTTTCTAACTGAGCCATCAATATTGATTTTAACAAAAGAACTAGGAGGAGCAGACCACTTAATTGTGGTTGAAAGGTTTGAAGTTTTTGCTCCACTAGTACCAGTGTTAAGATCTGCAAAGCTTTTCATTATTACTTCAACTGACATAACAATTGACATAGGACTGACAGAAGCTATTATGAAGATAACATCATTTCTAGTCTTCCGAACCTGCCAGCATAAAGTAATAATCTTTGCAAGCAGGTCAGCATTGTAAGGTTGTAGTAAAAAAAGTTCCTCAAAAACTTTGAGATATCCTTCCTCCCAGTCTACTGGGGTGTTAATGTTTGCCAACCTCCACACTTCCTTAGTGAATTCGCAGACTCCATAACACAGTTCTGTCCTATTGCTCCAACCAACTTTGTTTTCAAGATCATTCCGAAGATTCTGGCTCTTAGGCTTGATTCCATTGTGGCTCGAATTATTTCCCCACAACAGCATGCTTTTGTTCCTGGCTGTAATATTTCCGATTGCATTTTGATGACTTCGGAATGCTTTAATATGTTGGATTCTAAGTGTCTTGGAGGTAATGTAGCAATTAAGGTTGACATCACGAAGGCCTTCAATACACTATCTTGCGGTTTTCTTCTTCATGTGCTTGAAGCCTTTGGATTTCATCAAAAAAAATTGCACTGGGTGCATGCTCTTCTTCAGTCCTCCAAGCTTTCTCTTTTGATCAATGGGAGGTCAGTGGGATATTTTTCTTATGGTCGAGGGGTGAGACAAGGCGACCCACTATCTTCTTTACTTTTTTGTTTGGCTGAGAAGGTTCTTAGCTGTGGTATATCAGAACTTGTCAGTTCGGGCCGATTACATCTAATTTCTTCTCCTAGAGGCACTCAAGCTCCTTCCCATGTTTTGTTTGCTGATGATGTAATTATTTTCTGCCGGGGTGACAAACGCAACCTTGCAAGGATAATGCATTTCTTTGATGATTATGGCTTGGTATCGGGGCAGATTATTAATTGGACAAAATCACAAGTATTTCTTAGTAAGCACCTTCATTACCAACGACATTCTATTGCATCTATTTTGGGAATTTCTCTTGGCTCAGCCCCGTTTACCTATTTAGGAGTCCCTATTTTCATGGCAGGCCACGGGTGGCTTATTTTCAATCAATTATTGATAAAGTGTGGTTGAAATTTTCTAGTTGGATGGGTTCATTTTTATCTATGGCTGGTCGGGTTCAGTTGATTAAGTCGGTGTTTTACAGTTGTTTATATGTAGTTTTCAGTTGTATGAATGGCTTGTATCCTTACTTCGACAAGTGGAAGTTTGGTGTCACAACTTTCTTTGGTCAGGGTCAATTGATAAGCGTGGAGTTCCTCTGGTAGCTTGGAAATCTTGTTACTCTCCAACTAAAGAAGGAGGCTTAGGCCTAAAGCAACTTGTCATTCTGAATCGTTCTCTTCTTCTGAAGCGTAGTTGGGAATTATTTTCATCTAGCTCTACAGGTTGCTCTTTCATCCGTGCTCGATTTTGGAGGAATGGTGCTCTTCGTACCTCATATGCACCCTCCTCAATTTGGCCTGATGTACGTAAGTATTGGTCTTTAATTATAGATAATGAATAGTGGCTTATTGGATCAGGTTCTAAGGTGTCTTTTTAGAGGGATAATTTCATGGGAAAGCCACTTATTGATTTCTTTGGGGCTATTGATAATAGGGTGGAGGGCCTTCAAGAATCTGTGGCTAGTTTTATTAATCATGGCTCTTGGGAGCTCCCTCAATTACTTCAGATTCACTATCCTGCATTGTGTTGAAACACTCACTAAGTGACTACTTGATTGGAAAGGGATATACCTACGTGTTTTCATGACAAGTTTCGGATTCTATCGCGGTTCATGTTGGTGACATGATCTTCATTGGAAGCCAATAAAGAGTTAAGGAAAACCGCTAAATACTTGAAATCCGAATTTGAGATGAACGATCTTGGGAGAACACTATTTTGTCTCAATTTGGAACAAAGCACCATGTTGATGGATGCTTAGGTGTTTTGACATGGTCAAGCCTTCAAGCACGCCCATGATCATCCGTAGTTTTGATCCTAAAAAGGTTCTCTTCGTCCGAAGGATGATGACGAAGATGTGTTAGAGGCAGAAGGGGCCTACTTGATTCCAATAGGCGCATTATTGTACTTAGCTCAATGCACAAGACCGGACAACTCATTTGCAGTTAACTTGTCAGCTAGATATAGCTCTGCGCCAATGCGACTCCATTGGACTGGTGATATGGGCTTGTTCTATCCTTATAGAGAGATGATGGATTCAGACACATCACACACCAACAATGCCGCCAACACTGGCCTCCGTCCTCTATCACCATCCCAAAAAGACATTAGTGTTTTGGAAGGTTTTACTGATGCTTGGTACCGCTCTAACCCACACAGAGGTTGTTCCCAAACTGGTTATGTGTTCAC
The DNA here is from genome assembly GCF_002994745.2 of Rosa chinensis. Taxonomy (NCBI): domain Eukaryota; kingdom Viridiplantae; phylum Streptophyta; class Magnoliopsida; order Rosales; family Rosaceae; genus Rosa; species Rosa chinensis. Next base: position 29,093,498 of record NC_037092.1, read on the forward strand.
CATAGGTAAGACCACGATATCTTAGAGATCTATAGAACAGAACCTGGTCGCTATATCTTCGAACCATGCAGAGATTATTACTCTTCATGAAGTAGTTTGTGAATGTATATGGATTAGATCCATAATTAAGCATGTTCGAAGCAATTGTGGTTTGAAGTTTACCACAGATGAACCTACGAGCATTTATGAGGGTAATGTCTGCTTGCATTGAATAAATGAAGCAAGGCTACATCAAAGGCGACAATACAAAGTATAATAAGCAATAACAGACTCTCCTCAAAATCAGGGTGAACTAGGTTCAATCTGAGGACAATGTGGCAGACTTGTTTACTAAGTCATTGCCTAAATCCACTTTCGAAAAACATGTTGGTAGCATTGTTTACGGAAGTCATCTGAACTCCCATGATCGTAGTCATCAGGGGGAGATGCAGACATCAGGGGGGAGATGTCTACATGTATGGTCTCGAAACGTGAAGGATGTGTTGTACTATTTTTCTCTTTCGACCGAGGGTATTTTTGTCCCACTAGGTTTTTGTTACTCGGCAAGGTTTTTGACGAGGCAACGAGAGGAGCATCACGTTTGGACAACATAAGGGGGAGTGTTTATGGACATCTGACTTATGTGTTTGGCCCAAACTCTAGTGACTTGTCGAAGTTGTAGTACGGTTAGTCTTACAGATATCTTCATATACATCCTATTCATTGTACGATTCAGTTTCCTTGTAATATTTATATTCTCTACTTGTAATCCTCTATGTAAAGAGGCCTCTACTATCAATGAAAGCACAACTCAATTTCTCCCAATTTCTGATTTCCTAAAACACTCTCAACTTTTTTGAGAATTTTATAATTCTATTTTATTTCATCCTTAATTCAAAAGCTGTCAAACACCATCAAGGCATCCACACCCCACCAATCAACACGATCGACCGCCGTAACGTATTCGTTTCTAAATCATTAAATTTGATTAAGGGCTAAATACTAGTTACTACCCTGTAGTTTGGCTCTAAAATCAATTCAATCCTTGAACTTATAATTTCATCAAGAACACCCCTGCACTTTCATTTTTGATCTGATAGGTCCAATCTATTAGTCTTCAATTGAGTCATTTAACTTGTTGACGTGGCTCATATATGGCCTATGTTTTATGATGTGGTGTTGAGGTGGCATGCATAGTCAGTTTAAGAGTGGGTCCCACTATTCAAAATTTATGAAACAAAAAGTTTTTCATCAAATAATCCAACTATAACTGGAACCCACAACAGAAGATTAACTAATTGGACCTATTAGATCAAAATTGAAAGTACATGGATGTTTTCGATGAAATTAGACGTCCAGAGACTGAATTGATTTTGAACCTAAACCACAGGGTATTAACTAGTGATTTTAGCCTTGATTAAATATACGAACGAGCCTAGGGAAAACACCCCAGCCCACCATAGAAGCCCAAAAGGTAACCTAAAGAGGAGTGACCCAACCAAGGCCCATCAAGGTAGCCTTGGCATGACCCAGCAACCACCGCCGTATCAAAAGCCTCCGATACACTTCCTCCTCGACTCACCACCTTGATGCTGCCCGGACCACGCCGCCGCTGCCAATGCCGTCTAGATCACGCCGCCACGACCCACCTCGCCCCTAAAACCAGACTGCTTGATCCAATAACGCCCCTGCCTCATCCGAAACCGCAAACCACCCCTGTCAAAATGAGTTCCTCTGATCCCGAACAACACGGACAAAGGTGACCACCAGAATCGCTATCAAGAACAAACCCTGCAAAAAACTTGATCCAGCCACTCCATCCCAAGAGCTACTCAGGCAATCATTAAAATCCTGCCCGGCAACAAAGCCATGCGGCTTCGGCGAGGCCAAAAGGCCAACCTAGGCCAGGGCCGCCGCCAAACGAGAGTGTTCGTGGAGTCTTGAAGCCGCCTCCTTAGGGTTTTCTGAGAGAGAGAGAGCTCGAGAGAAAAAAACGTAGTTTTAAAGAAAGGATAAAAAATTTGGATCAATATAGTATTCATAGTTGAAAACTTGTAATATAAAATAAATTAGCTAGCTATACACGCCAGAGCCAACGGCGAGGTCGTTCACTAGAAACTTAAGCAGTTGAAAAAAATAAATAAAAATGTTTCGGTTTAGTAGGATAGCGAGCATCTTTATAGCAAGCATTTTTGAAAGTCAAAGAAAAAACACGAATGACTCAACCCTTTCACACCTTGAATCTGAGCTAGCAGCTCTTATATTTAAATCCGATAGAGCACCCTCCTTATTTTCTGTGCTGGAGTGAGAGTGCAGAGTTAGCTAGAGAGCTCCATTTATTGGTTTTAACCCATCACCTACTGCATATATCTCTCCTCTCTCCAAATCTTGGTTGAGTAGCCATTGGAACTCAATCTCAGAACGGCGCCAACAACTTACGACCCGACAGAGGTTAGTATGCTTCTCGATTCCTATCTGAAACTTTCGAAATTTCAGAGAATGATGTTGATGATCTTGTCCCGTATATATCAAGGGGTAAAACAACTTTGCACAGCTCCCTAGTCTCCACCAACGTAAGTTTCATAATACACGTACATCATTACTCTCAAAGTTATGATTTTCCAGAAAGAAGACCTCGACACTCTACTGGTTCCTTGTGGCTTTCTCATCATAATCGCCTACAATATAATCGTAAGTTGCAGAGACAGCAATGATCCTCACAGCACTGGAAGAGACTGGGTGAAACGAACTATGCAGGTTACAAGCTCTCTCCTTGTGTTCTAGCTACGTCAATTTATACCGAAAAATATTTATAATTTTATATCATGTTTAGATTTCAGACATCATTCCACATGGAGGAGAGTCAAAACTTTATTACATAATGTCCGGAGAGAATCTTGCGTGGGGCGGACTGCACGGACACGTGGTGGGAGGACCAATCACTGTCCAACCGGGAGAATTTTAGATATTTCACTTTAGGGAGCAGCGATAGTTTTGGAAAATATAGAAAATTTCATTTCTTCTCATTAGGTGGCGGTAAAGCCACGTGGTGGGGAATTTCTCTAATATCTGCGGGGCAAACTGACTCTAAAAACTTTAAATCCTTTTTAGCTTTACTTTAACCATCTACTCTCTTCTACTCATCTGTTCTTTTGGTTTCCTTTCTTTGCTTCTTCTCTTATTCCTTTTTTTTTTTTTTGATTTGTCAATCACACGGTGTCCTCAAAGGCTTCCTAGGCCCAGAGACTAATCCGTGCTCGAGGGATCTTGTCAGAACGCTTCCTCCCCCTGGCCACCAAGAATATATTGGAATTTAACTCCAATAAGCGTCGGCGGGATTCGAACCTGGGTGTGGGGTTCCACACCTGGAGGCTCTTACCAACTCGACCATTTCTCTGATCCCTTAATCCTCTCTCTGTCTCTGATTCACAACTTATGCTTTTGCATGTTCACCAACTCTGCCGATTTATATTTGTCTTCAATCACCGTCACTCTTAGCGGCTTCCCGCAGTTTATCAGCAATCAGTTCGCTGCTTTTGCTCTATATCCCTTTGTGGATCTTTGTGTTCTCTGGTTCGATTTTGGAGGCCGCTTTGTTTCGGTGTCGGAATCTGGGCTGTTCGAATCTGTTGCCTGTTGGGCTTATCGATTTGGGTTTCTTTTTGTTGTTGGCTGTTGCCCAATTCTGGGCATATGTTAGTTATCTCTGTTGCTCTGGGCATCTGTTGTACTTCCTTTGTTCTATAAATGAATGTTGGGTCTTGTTGAGAAAAAAACAGACCTCGAATTGTGGTCTGAGTTCTCTGTTGTTTTCTTTTGAGATTGAGGCTCCAGAATTTGTTCTCGCTGGAGCCCCAAGTTCTCGGTTCACATTTTTTAAGTTTCATTTGTGAGTTCTTAATTTATTGATCAAAGTTGAATCTCACCAGTGTATAACCATGATTGCAGGGTGATAACAAGGATACAAGTCTTGCTGTGATCTCATCCAGCATAACAGCAGCATATAGTTTGTGTGGAGCCTGCTTAATTATCTTTCCTATAGCTTGGCTTGCAAGCTCTTCCAGTTACGTCTTTCAGAGTGAACTCAAGTTTGGAAGCCTCATTGCATGTTTTCTCCAGGCCATGGCATGCTTTGCTCAATCAGCAGAGCACTTCACCCAAGCATACTGTCTAATGAGCTCCCAAAACAGCAATATTGAGGCCGGAGATGTGGAGGCGGCAACCGGGGCAGTTTTAGGTGGAGTTCATTTCAAATCTCTTGGGATGAGATGTCTACAATGTGCTGGCATTCTGCTACTATGGTTTTTCGGTCCTATCCCAATGTTTGTTTCCTCTGTGGCTCTAGTCATATTCCTCCATTACAATTATACTGGTCGACAATATCATGTTCGTAATAGAGTCGATTCGCAAATGCAGTCTTTTCAGAAACTGAGGTTTTGTGAGGCTGAGATTTTGTGTGCCCTTTGTGAAGATAATGTGATTGGCAGAGGGCCATCTGGGAAAGTGTACAAGGTTGAGTCAAGCAATGGTACAACTATTGCAGTGAAGAAGCTGCAGAGAAGAAGAGTGAACCAGTGCGAAAACAACGATGTTGAGAAAGATATGGTCCATGATGATGGCCTTATAGCAGGGTTTGACACTTTGGGGAGGATTACGCACAAGAACATTATGAAGCTTTGGCATTGTTGTACTACTAGAGACTGCCAGCAGCTGTTGGTTTATGATTACATGCCAAATGGTAGTCTTGGTGATTTTCTGCACAATAAGAAAGCAGGGTTGCTGAATTGGCCTACAAGGTTTAAGATTGCTCTTGGTGCTGCTGAGGGGATTTCTTATCTGCACCATGATTGTTCTCCTTCTATTGTTCATAGAAATGTGAAATCAAACAATATATTGTTGGATGGTGATTTCGAAGCTCGAGTGGTGGATATTGGAACAACTAATGGCGTTGATGCATCTGGAAAAGGGCCAGTCATTGCAGCTGCTTGTGGTTACATTGCTCCAGGTTAGTGATTGAAGAACAACTTGAGATTCTGTGCATTTTTCTATTTTTATTCCCATGTGGGATTATATTCAAATAAAATCTGTGTTATATTTTCATCCTCGTAGATAAAGCTTACGTTTTGATGCTGATACTTAGTTGTGTTTGCTACACAATGATCATTTATGTCCCCTATATTCAATCTCAATTATATCACCATCACTTTTATAAGTCAAAAATTACTTGAGTTTAAATGCTCTCCTGTTATTCTAATCCAGCAAATCTAATGTTGTAGCAGAATTTTTGCACGCACATGGGTTGAATGGGAAGAGTGATATATACAACTTTGGTGTGGTGATGCTGGAATTGGTTACCGGGAAACTTCCAGTTAACCCAGAACTAGGAGAAAAGGACCTGGTGAAGTGGGTCCGTAGCACTTTGGATCAGAAAGGAGTGGACCATGTCCTTGACCCCAAGCTCGATTCTTGTTACAAGGAAGAAGTATGCAAGGTCCTCGATATTGGGCTTCTCTGCACCGATTCTCGTCCAGACAATCGACCATCCATGAGAAGAGTGATGGAATTGTTGCAAGAAGTGGGCAGAGGAGCATCCCCATATTGCTAAGAAAGAAGGGAACTTGTCACCCTATTACTCTGAAGATGCCTTAGATCATGCAAGAGTTGCTTGAGAAGTTCATATGGGTATGGGCAAGTTTATATGTAAGCTATTCTATCAGTTCAGCTTTTAGAAGAGCTAACTTTCTATAAGTATAACTACCCCTTAGATTTGAGATTCATATATAGCAGCATAAGTGTACGGTTCGGCCAGTGGATTTTGTTCATTGTTGTACTTGTGCTACCTGGAGATTTTTAATATACATCATTTTTGAAAATAACAGGACTAAACAAACATGACATTGACATAACAGAGGTTAATTTAGGATGGAATATAGAGTCCTGCCTGATCATAACTAAATAAATTCATGGTGTCCGGCCTGTATGGGACCTGGAATATCTATACATGAATTAAGTACTCTGCACCCTAGATTGGTCGAGCATAGTAAACTGTCAGAGCTTCATCTTGTGAATCTGAAAGGGACCAAAATCTGAAATCTGTGTTGCAGTTTTTACCACATATATATCCATGCCAGCAGCAATAGCAGATATAGGTTGCTGCAATTAATTGGAGTATAGTGATTATGTCATCATGAGGATCCCTCCTTTTGTCTGATAATTGTTAGTGCAGACTATTTATTTCTGTTGGATTTGTGTTTCACCTGTGGCTTTATATATATATGTAAATTTTCTCTTGATCAAAATAGAAGATCATGGGAGAAAGAAAGATTTTACTCAAGTGTGTTTGTTTGGTTTTTCTTCACTTATTGTTTGATATATTATTATAATTTTGTGTATTTTCTTATAAAAAAAATAGTAAAACTATAAAATGAACCAAATGGGAGGCAGGGAGATAAGTTTCTAGTTTTCATGAGCTTAAAATCATAAAAGATAAACCAGATTATCATTTCACTTAGTCTTTGGTGCAACACTTGTAGGTTGATTGATATGCATCCTATTAACTATACTAGTGATCAACAGTTTCTACTAGTCGCAGAGTACTGTAAACAGATCTATATCTGAAGTTAGATGGGTTTAAGCAGTATAGTAATGGCAGTTGAATTCAACTCCATTGGCAACCACCTTATGTCAGGTTCTAGACTAACCAATCATAGTTTGGAACTGGAAACTAAACCTATAAGACTGCTATGATTCTAGCACTGGGGGTATGCCATACCAAGATAAGGCCTATCATTCTTATAATAAAACTGTACATTTTATCACCTTTCACCTTATATATATAGGAATTTTCTCAGGTGCGGACGTCCGTACCGAATTTTCGGTACGGATTTCCTGTTTTCGACCACTTTCCGGCCACATTTTTACATCTTAACCGTTCAGTTTTTAGGTCCTAGTGTATAGATCATCTCTATAAAATTTCAGCCAATTTGGTGATCGTTAAGGCATTCAAAACTGCATTTTACACGAACGGACCGAATCTGTCGAACCGGAACCGTTCGTATTTATAATGGTAAATTGCAGTTTTGGATGCCTTAACGATCACTAAATTGGCTGAAATTTTGCAGAGGTGATCTATACACTAGGACCCAAAAACTGAACGGTTAAGATGTAAAAATGTGGCCGGAAAGTGGTCGAAAACAGGAAATCCGTACTGAAAATTCGGTACGGACGTCCGCACCTGAGACGGACTGTGTATATATATATATATATATATATATATATATATAGTTATTAGGTGATACTTATTTCTCATTGATGGTCTATGGAAGTGCCTATCCTTGATCCCAAAGCAGAGAGGACTACCACTTCCTGGAATCCGCCATCAGCTCCCCCTCATGTGATTAGTAAAGAACAGATAATAAAGGGGATAAGACCTGACCCGTTTCTAAAGAAAAGATTGCTAAATCCTCCTGAAACTGAAAGTGAAGTTCCTATAGCATTCATAAAAAGCTGACATGGCTAATAGTCTTCACTGTTTTCACAGTTTATATTAAGATATATAGATGTGCACTGTTATTGATTACTTTGTTGTCATTATATCCTTAGGTGAGGTCTTGGGAGGATGTTCAGTTCATCTGTTTGGGGACACTTGGTGTTGGTGCAAGTAGGCCTGCTGACGAGCCTGGAAATCGAAACAGACTTGAAAGCTGTGGTGGTGATGTCATCCTTAGAACATGAACGCATCACAGTACCGCTGACTAATTAGTCAAAATGGGATGCAGGATGGGGGATGTTTGAGGGGTTACAGATCAGCCTGCTATGTTGCTTTACCTGCTTAATCCTATGATCCCCTTTGGTAGTTTGATCAGCTAAGCAGTTCTTCTACAAAGCTACTCCATTGCTAGAGACTGTCAGAAGGAAGCACAATCCAAAGACCATGGGGTTTATGGTAATTGACCCAAGGAATCCAAATTACTTTTCACAGAAGGTACTGGTGCATCAGCACATGCTATAACCTCAGAAACATACGGCAGGGATCTGCTTAGTTCTTTAGATAAACCTGTGAGCCTATTTTCCCAGACCACCTGATTGAGACGAGCGACATTTTCATCTGAGAGTTGGTTTACTTTAACTGAAAAGGAATACTTTTATTCGATTTATAATAATGAGATCGTTTATCTGTTTCAGAAGAATTTGGGATTAGGGCATCCCTTCCGTCTCCTATTGTACCTGAAGACATTGCCACAAGTTTTCTATGGAGATAGAAATACTTTGAACTGAATGATGATTATGTCATGAGTGGGAGTAGCTGCGGCCATATGTTTATTTGGAAGAAGAACAGGAGCTAATCTCATTTGCCTATTCTTGCAACTGGTGGAATAGAATTGGCTGTAACCTTTGGCATCCTATGGAAAATGATGATCACTGCCGCGCAATATGGAAGAGTTTTCATTGAAAGACAGTTTTAGGGAGTCTAATAAATATGTTCTGGAAATTTCTTTATTTTCCTGATATTTTCTTATTCAATGACAGATTTTGAAGTCTAGTAGACAAGGTAGAGACAGGCCCGTAGCTATTGATGATCGGTGCAGCCAATTGGATATTGATGATTGTGAGCAACCGATAGGATATATTCCCTCACACTATTAATACGAGGCAATGAGCTCAGTACTCAATAAGGTACATAACCCTCTTTCTATCTCAGAAGTAACATGCACCTTACCTTTTCCTAGGCCCTAGTTTCTTCACTGTCTTTACCTTAAGTCTATGTCTTTATCCCAGATAACCATAAATCATCTGTCATTGGGAGCCATTTATTAAAAGTGGTTGGCACATAATCCCTTGGACTCTTTAACATTACTTTCTTCATTTCTTTGCTTTCATTTTCGTTGTATCCTAGACAACAATGATGTCAATATTAATTCGGATGACTAGGTATCATTGCTTTTCTGTGATTTATATTAGATTATTATCTATGGTAAGATTGATTTGATGAAACTAACTGAGGTTCAGTGTACGTTTTTCTCTGTTCCAGTGAGGTTAATCTCTTCCCAAGTTGAGAAGTTATTTACTGTTACCAAAAGAAAATTTTCCTTGGTAGTATCGTGCAGATTCACGGATAACTGGCCTAAAATGATAAAATATAGCAATCTTAATCACCTCCATCTTTCCGGAAATCTATTTTCGGGGGATGTCCCACATGGGGTGTAGAACATGAAGCTCACAGCGTCAAAATGTTGATCAATCTTTCAGGTGAGCTTCTGCATCTGTTTGCTTAAGGCGTTTTCAGAAATGAGTTTCCTGTATGGGAAATCTTGTGTCTTTGTGATGAATTATGTAATAGCAGAGCTGACGCTTAATGCCAAGGGTATATTTAGACGCTAAGGTGCATTTTCAGCACTTTAATTCTAGCTGGTCTAGTTTTTGCTGTGGGTGTGGTTTTGCTTTACTTTAGTTACAAGAAGTTCGAGAAGGCAAACAGAGCTATAGACAAATGAAGATGTACCTTGATGTCGTTTCACAAACTGGTCTTAGTGAGTATGAGATTGGAATACCAAAATTAGGGTCATGTGGGAAAGTGTACAACTACAAGGATTGTCTAAGCAATGGTGAGGCTGTTGCAGTGAAGAGGCAATGGAGAGGGAAAGTGGAGTGCAAGGATGGTGATGTAGAGAAATCTGGTCCAAAAGGTTTGCTTAGAAGCTAGAGATTGCAAGCTCTAGCATCTCTCTTGTATTCTAAATTATTTTCATTGGGATCGTATTATAAATTAGTTTTTGCCGTGGGTCTCTCTTTTATTTTTATTGTATTCAAAATTTCACTTTGGTCTCTAGCATTTCGTCATGGAAAGATTCTAATGTTGGCTATCAGGTCAAGTGTTCTCTGCCTGCATTTCAAGCGACAAAAAACGAATTAACTCTCAGTCAGTCAAAAAATTTAAAAGATTTAAAATCATTTAGAAAAATAGCAATTACATCATGAATCATGAATGTATGTTATTCTTAGGAGTCAGGAGGCTATTTAATTTTTGCATGTTTAATTAAAAGCACACTAGTGCACTGTACAGTTTGAGGAGAGGAGCTTTTCTGTAGGCAACAAAGAGACTAAGTGCTTCGATGATGATGATGAATCAAGACTTTAGTAACCTTGTGTCTAGATTAGAGCTAAAGTAATAACCGTATGAGAGCTAAACTAGTGTACTAGTTTATGTTTTTATGGTTGCCTATTTGGCAAGCCAAATAACATGAATTACAGTTTTTGTTTTTGCTCATCGATTGTCTTTCATGTCAGTGCTGCATGCTTTGCATTTTTATTGTACATATGCTAAGGGCTTCACTTTGGTTGGTTCATAATGAAATTGGGAATTCCTTTGGAGGATTCTTAAGACACCAAAAAAAAAAAAAGCGCACCAGTGCACTAGTGTTGGCTACACATGGGTCACATACTCAGAGTCACATATGTAGTAAGAAGTAGCACTGATAGAGATTGTTAGGTCACTTTGTCTGGTGAGGTTTAATCAGGGGTTTGGGTTTAATGGTGGAGGTGGTGGGAAAGATGATGGAACTACTGCTAGGGTGTTGGGTAATATAGCTGTGGCTATTGGGTTGACTTATCTTTCATTTACTGGGCAGCTTGGTTGGCTTCTGGATGCAATTGTTTCCATTTGAGTACTCTCTTTCTTTCCATTTGGGTATTCTATTTGTGTTGAATATACTCATTGTGTTATTGTCACAGTAATGAAATTGATGCTTTATCAACATGCAGCTCATAGCATTTCTTATGCCAATTGTTGGTTTGGGTGATTTTATGTGGTGGGCAGGACGGGATATGGTTCAAGACAGTGTAAGAATACCTCAATTTTTTTTGGCTTTTGTTCACTTTTTAAAGCTCATTATAGTTTCTGCAACTGGTATTTGCTCTTGCTTTGACAACCGAATATTGTTTGCTCCAGTGCTTTAATTTCCATGTTGATCACTACAATAGTGATACCTACCTTTTTTTTCTTTTTCTTTTTTCAGAAAAAAAATATTGATACCTACCTAGACCCCCAATAAAGCAAATAGGTATTTGAAAGCCTCCTCTAGTAAAACAAATATTTTAGATTCCTTCTGTAAGCTTCAAATATTATCACAGATAATTTCATAATGCTTTTGCAAGCATCTGGAATTAGTTTATCCATATACAAATCTTATAATATAGGTAATTGTAACTGAGTAACTGTATCACAGAGGTGCTTTTTACGTAGACAATGAAGATAGGTGATAAAAATCTAGTGTATCATGATCAGTACATTCTTTCCCATGTCAGATATATGGGGGAAATGCATGTTATAGGATATTAGAATGAGTTGGTGTACGAGATGGATTACTCATTAATGTAAAATAATAATTGAATTCTTCATCCAAAAATTGTTGTGTAGCATCCTGATGGTGATTTTCAAATATAAAGGATTATATTCGTAGTCCCGGTGTCTTTCTGCCTTTGATGATTGATTTTATGTGTGATGTACTTGCAGTGCCTAAACTGCGGAAATGATTTTCAGATTTTCAAGTAAGACCTGTTGGAATCTGTTATGATGTCAAACTAACTTATGGACGCCTACAGTTGTCTATCTTTACGTTATACAACATTCTTATGTATAATAATTCACCTAACTTGGAATGTTGTAATGTTTATGCAGATCTACTTTAAATGATGATATGCAGCAGTGCCCTTACTGTAGTCAGCCATTCTCTGGTACATTCTATGTCTTGCGCTTGTATTTTGAATTCTGCTTTTGGTGTTTTTAATAGCCTCAGACTGTAGACATTTTACTGGGATTGCCACTAGGAATTGTAGTACAGGACTTTTTTGTACTATGGTGAGCCAATTTGTTTTTTGTTTATTTGAGTTTAAAAAACCCTTCATGGATCTTTCTCCTATTGGTAGAATGAAGAAGTTTTTGCAACCGGTGCAACTAGTAACACATATCTTTTTACTTTGTACAAACCCATACTTTTATGTTGCTAAATCTCAGATCTAAACTAGTAAACTAGTGGTTATGCTTTCATTGATTTTTCTGTTTTTTTACCTCCGTTCTGTATGTCCACGTACTATCAGCAGGAGCTGCTCTTGCTTCTTGGCATGCTTTTAAGGACTAATCTTCTGAACTATGAATAAGTTTGCTATAGTATCTGATGTGAAAGTACTGTTGGCATTGCCTCGTGTTAAGACATTGTTTTAATTTCAGTGGTGGACAACAAGTTTGTAATGGACCCAGTGAATTTCTCTAATCAATCTACAACATTTGGCCAGGCATTTAATGACTACACACGTTCAAAAACAGGTTTCTATTTTCTTCTTGATTATCATTCATCTATTGTGTCGTAGCATTACCAGCCTGCATTTGAATCTGATGATATTAACATCTGCATCATTCCTATTTCTTGTTGATATCCATACTTTCTTCCTGCAATTCTTATAATGGCTTGTCACCATTCACCATTCTCTTTGAAAATATGTCATATAAACATTGTGCGCCTCCACTTTTATCTAATACAGGACAGATTTAAACCTGTAATGATAGATGAAATTAAAATTGTACTTGTTCTGCATAGTTGTAAATGCTGAATCATTACATGTTCTGAGCTTGAAACTGGGTTACAGGGAAGAAGGATTCTTCTACGGTAGTTGTTGATGTTGAAGCAGAAGTAACGGATGCAGACTGAGATTGCTTGGAATAAGAACTGTTGATGAAAATAGTGGAAAACTAGTGATGCTTAAAAGATAATTTAGTACTCATAGATAATGAAAACGATGATATAAGATAGAGTGAGAAATATTTCCTAGAAAATTTGGAAACAGGGTTCTAATCACCGACTTGTCTACAATGATAATGTGATGTTAAATTGGGGATAGAGTGAGAAATATTTCCTAGAAATTTGGAAATAGGGTTGTAATCACCGACTTGTCTACAATTGTAATGTGATGTTAAATTGGGGATATGGTCGAAGAAGAATACTAATCCCGCAGAACCTTTTGGTAGTGAACTGGCCGGAGGGATATTAGAACTGACCAAATTAGCATCACAAGTGTAGATCATGTTTTGGATTTTGCTTCATGCCTTGTATATTATTTCTTGATACAAATTATTTCACTTCTGTTTATATATACTTTATAATCGTATCAGTTTTGAGAGGAAGCACAGGAATTTAGTTGTATGCTTTCAGGGTTTTTCTTGTTACATGAATGAATTTGCGTGCCAAAGAAAGCTGTCAATAAATTTTGAGTAATTTTTGTATGATACTGGACTACTAAAAGTCACCTAAGGTGGTGTTGTGTTTGAAGGGACAACTTGCTGGACGTGGTAGCGAGAATCGATCCCCCGCTGGACTTTTTATGAGTTTTCAGTTCCCTGTTGAAATCCGTGGTGTTAGCAATTTTAATTAGTAATGTGCAAGGCAGAAGCAGGTTTCTGGTTTTGTATTTTCTTTAGGAAGATGGTAAAAACATGTCGGCTGAATCTCTACAATCACTACTAGCATAAGCCTCATAAGACACTGTTATTTTTCTGTATCTTTTGCTCTAGAGGATATGAATAACAGTATTTAAAACTCATTGGATACGGTGCAGCCACGGAATAAAAAATGGTATTTCTCTATTGCAGGTTTCACTAACCAAAAGCCACTTAGCCACCCTCATGACTTTGGTGTGTACACTTTTTCTTTTTTTAAATTGCATCAGTTTTATTTTCTTTTCCTTTTTTTCTGTTACAAATTTTTTTCCTTTTTTTTTCTTTTTCCTTTTTTATTTCTTGTCCCCATATTTTGTTTTTAGGTCTTAATTTCATATTTACCAAATATTATTCATCGTATTTTTGTGTATTTGCATACCCTGATAGAAAATACACAAAATCCGTATATATTATTATACTGCAAAGAGCTTTCAATCGCCAATTCCAGAAAATCACATCCTCTCATTCCCTTTTCTCCTTTCAAAATCTGTATATACTATTATACTGCAAAGAGCTTTCAATCGCCAATTCCAGAAAATCACATCCTCTCCTTCCCTTTTCTCCTATTGTCAAAGCCTGATCGAGCAACCAAAACTGATAGCAACGAACAAGAGATCAAAAGCTGAAACACACAGTCTTTCAATTTTTTCCCGGTACATAAAACCTCTCAATCCCAATCGTAAGATATTTAATCAAGGATCATTGTCGATGCTTGTCTTGCACTTCGATATTAACATCGCTGTTGTTTCTGCATATCAAACACATATTAGTCCTATTTGAAGTGAATAACCGGCTCAATATCAGTTATAGTTATTTTCATATCTGAAGATGGTTAACTGAGTTTGAGTTTGTTAACCTTTGTTTCAATACCTGTTGATGAAGGAGATTACATAATTCTTTTTAAGTAAAACAAGCAAAGTCAGGCTTGCTCTTCTGCAAAACAAAAACAAAAAGAACTTCAGTAAGTAAAAACATAATAGATTAAAAGAAGAAGAAATAAGAAAGAACTCAAACTGGAAATGAAGCTCTTAAGTCAAGGAGGTAAAGGAAGAGATGAGCAGTGGATATCTCTGTATTTTGAATAAATCTGATGCATAATTGGATATTAAAGACTGAATATCGTAAGAGAAAAATTTGGGATTTGATTAGTATTTGCTGTCCATATTCAATTAAACTCTTTCTCTCTCTACAACTTATCGACTAGAAAAAGCTATTAATATCAAAGATATTAATACAATGGATATATAGGATAGTTAATTTGCAACTAATCATTTAACTATTAATACAAAAAGCTCTAATAATATTTTAAATAATTTTTTTTTTATTCCCAATACGACTGCAAGGAAGGAATGATTAATTTGTAAATTTAAATATATTAAATGTGAAATAAGTACTTGGATAATGTTACTTCACACCCTCAACCGTATGTATATATAAGATGCTTATCTGATGTTTAATATAATACATTAATTTAGTCTTTTATTTAGCAATGAATACGGATTTCTGTCTTTAATAAGTGTATTAAATTATTTTGTTGACTATATTTTTTATTTGTCACGGTTATCAGTACCTATAGAGCAAAAGATACTAAAAAAATAAAAGGGTGTTATTTGCACTACTCAAATAGCACGATTGGTAAAGTGTATCCAAAGGAGGGTGGCTATTAGCCAATTTTCTAGTAGTGAATCTCATCATCTACTAGCTTATTCTTTATTAACCAATTTAAGTAAGAAAAATGTAGATAAAACTATATATATCAAATCCTAATCCGGATATAAGTGGCATGAAATTCTAATCCAGATAACCAGATTGATTGAGAAATAGTGCGACCTAATAATCCCTTTCCCTTTCAGTTTTGATGATGATCGTGGGAATGCTTTATGTTATAGGGTTTACAGCTGGGAATATATAGTATAAAAGCATATAGATTGTAGATCAATTTTAGAGTGATCGTAAGTTCGTAACAAGAAAAAGAATATCTTAACGTTATTTAATACTAGCATTATGGTAGAGATAATGACCAAAAAGCAAAATACGAGCACCCGGGAGAAGGGAATATTAACCACAGGTTCAGTTTGGGAATCGCTTCAAAGGGACCTTCTGGATTTGATACTAGACAAGTTGCTAAAAATCGATGACTACGTACATTCGGTTTGGTGTGGTTTGCCGCAAGCATTGGCAATTAGTTGCTTTAAATCAGCAGCTGCAACGCTTCGGATCACGTCACAAACAGCCTCCTCTAATGATTCTTACAGAACAACAACAGAGCGGCGAAAGAAGCATGACCTTGCGTAGTGCTACACAAGACAAGACTTAAAAGTTTCAGCTGAAACTGAATAATGTACCTAATTACGATAACATGAAGTATTGTGAATCTTCCCATGGTTGGTTGGCTTATGCACAAGGCAATTTGGTAGCAATAACCCTCTTAAACCCTTTCACCGGACGCACCATCACCCTTCCACCGGTACCAGCAACCGTTCCACCAGTACGAGCAACAGGTTCCTACTACATCAAGAAAGTTGTACTGTCTGCTGACCCTTCTTCGTTCCCTGATGATTATCAAGTTCCAGTAATTTATAACGAGCGTGTTTATAATGCTGACACCAGGATAGCCCATTTGAAGTCGGGGGAAGATACTTGGACTCTCATAGAGTCATAGATAGTGGGACGACTATCAGATTCACCCATGCAGTTTGCTACAAAGGTCAATTTCTAGTTTGTGGTGGCACAAATGTTGATTTTTCGGTTTTTGAGGTAGATGTCTGCAGAAAAAGAATTACTCAACTCATGTAGGTGAACAATTTGTGCGCCGACATGAGGTTATGAATACATACCTGTGGAATCGTCAAAGGGAGATCTATTGATGGTTAGGAGGTTTCACTTGCTTGATATTGATCGTTGTCTGATCGTCACGGTTGATAAATTGATATATGATTTTGGTGATGAACTCACACCCATACCCATTGAGAGTATTGGAAGTGATGCTTTGTTTTTGGATCGAAATCAATCTATTTGTGTGTCTGCCTTGAACTTTCCAGAGTGTCATCCAAAGTCTATATACTTCACCGATGGTATTTTCAGCTTGGAAAGCAGACAAATGCATTGGTTTGACTCCTTAAAGCCAACAATGTCAGGAATATGGATTTCGCCAACGTTATGTGTTGAAAACCAACCTCTACCAACATGCAACGTTACTTGTAGCCTTCCATGCATGGCAAGTTTTTGCTGTAAAATCATGCTAAAGTCCTGTATGGAATTAAGCAACTAGACAGAAGATAAGAGCACCTCATTAATATTGTATTTATTGTTCCAGTGTTTGATAGACATATATGATATATCACCTTTTTATTTCAGAAAATTATTTGTTAGTACTAATAACAAATTTTTTTGTATTTATTGTTCCAATGCAAACTAATAAGACAGTTTGCTTACAAAAATAGAACAATGAAGAACAAAGGATATAATCTTCATACCTTCCTTGTGTGGACATTCACAACTCACAAGTTATGACAAACTGTAGAAAGTAAGTTAACATGACAGTGATTTATATATTAGAAAGAAAATTAAAGATGAAACATTGCATATTCAATATTTTTGCGTACAAAATGAGAATCATTGAACTCTTTTCTTACATTTTAGACTCTGCTTATACATGAGGAAAAATATATTTTATCTGAGATAGTGGATGAAACTAACAATAATCAACAAGACAACAAGTTGTGCATTATAGTTTTGTCACGGATTCTATATTATAACGTAGTGAGAACTCATTAGAATAACAGTCAAATTCATACATATTTTACTCAAGTCACTCCGCAACCCTGCTGATATTGAAGCCTAAACGAAAGCAAGCTATCAAATAATTTGAGAATTAGACGAATGATTATAGGGTCCGTGATAAGAGCAGCATGCATTGATCATGTAGGCAATCTGCCTTGGTGTTCGAGAAAACTAAAAGAGTCGATTTAAAAGATTTAAATTTATTTGGAGATTGTTTTCATTTCACCGGACATGAAAGAGCAAAAGATAAATTTCTTAAAATCTGTTTGAATAACAACTTAATACACATATTTGAGTATCATTAGTATAAATGGGGTCCACAAAATTGTGTAATGCAAAATTATGTGTACAATAAAATCTGATTGAGTGATAACTTACACATATTTGAGTATCATTAGTAAAAATGGGGCCTACACTGATTGTGTAATGCAAAAGTACACGTATAAAGTACCATAACAATTTATTTTTGTACACATCAGTGTATAAAACTATAAACTGGATTTTTTTTTTTGATGACAATATAAACTAGATTTTACCTTTCTTCACTCTTTCTGCATAAGTGCATAAACATAACCCAAATCATTTACTATAAAAAGTTTTCAGCCCAAAGCAACTTCTTAAAAATGCGGATTTGTAAAGGCATCAACCAATTAGTCGAAACGGAGAAGAGTTTCTAGATGCGGTTGGAGAGACATGAGAGTCGAAACCCTTGGGATCATTCATATGGACAGAAGACAAAATGATCATACAAGAAAAAGCAGTAAATACTCATAAACCCTTAACGAACAAGTGATTTACAACTGGAAACTGCCTAGACCTATGGTGTCCACTAGTTTGAATCCTCATTGTAGATATTCTGATTCCAGGACACCGTTTTATTTGTCTGCACACATAATCAAGAACAAGCAAAAAGCTAGCGCGGCACTTCTCGAACTCTGATCTGCAAGCAAAGAAAGCAGATAACCAAATGCTTAAGATCCATATATAAACTTTTGAAATAATTTGAAGGTCACGGAATAACACACAACCAAATGTTTCAGGTCTAAGAACAGCACCTATAGCTAGCATCATATATAATGAATAGAAGAACATCTATAGCATGTAAAAATGACTACATATACCTCAAATTAATCACCATGTATCCAGATTCAACAACTGCTAGTTCAGATATATCTATGAATGAAATAAATGAAAGATCGAACACAACAGAAGGTGGCCAAAAAATCCACATACACATACAGATCTAGGAGTGCTGAAAGAATTTTCTCATCTTTGTGGCATATCCCAGTCATTCTAACAATGAGAACAGTCATTGAATGGAGTAGATCCGAAACAACCTCACACATTGAAAATGATGAGTTGGTTTCAAGACATTCTGAGAGCTAGGAATGAGGATAGTCGAAACTCATAATCAATAGGGAAAAAAAATACCTCTTCCTTTTTAGATTCCTTCTTGTCCTTGTCGCCAGTGAAAATCTTGTAACCCCCATAGATGAGTAACCCCCAACCCGCTAAGGAGACAATCACAAACTGCCACCATGCCAACAAGGAAACCATGCCAACAAGGAAAAGGGCTAATTAGCAAGCCATAAGATTTCTACAGTTTTACTGTTAATTAGGCCAACTCATCATAGGTAATAAGTTTGAATTGAGCATAAAGCACTAGTTGTGAAAGTATTCAGTATCAGGAATTAATTTTACTCAAACAGATCCCCTAGTTCAATGGACAACTTCACCGTTCTTAGACATTACCTCTTCTCTCCCTTATTCTCCTCTGAGCTAAAGCCTCATATGACAATGTAAACACCCTCAAGAACAATTAATAGCATTGACAATCAACTTTATTTGCTTGCTGGAATAGATCTTCCTCAGAAACTAATAAACCAAAGTGAATCGAAAATGCTAGAGAATGAGTGTGGCATTATGTAAAAACAGGGTCTGTCTGTATCATTGTTTAAATGTGGAAAGTAAACTCAATTGTGACTACTAATGTGTGTGTGTACCACAGAGAACGTTATCAGTTTGGAGGAAAAAGAAAAGGAAAAAAAAAAAAAAACTCACGTGTTCTTTTTTCCATTTAGATGGACTCAAGGGGTCCTCCCAAAAGTTCACCTTTGGAGGTCCATGATGATCTGCAGTACAGTAAAACAAACAAGTACTTACATATTTAAAATGTCAACTTAAAGGGTAACTAGCAGCACTCGTAGTAAAATCGATCGAGCTTTTCCACAATTTTCATGACACGAGCAATTCATGAACATCAGCTAAACTAGATAGGAGTGCAATTGTTCAATCCAAAATCAATACAAGTACACCTAATTAACAATTGGAAGAAAGAAAAAAAAAAACTAAAAACCATGCAAACATTGCCACCCAGTTCCACCAGCCCACAGATTGCATGTACAGATCATACAAGTGTTAATTCATGTATAATATCTACTAACAGAACTAGAACAAAGGAAGAAGATGAAATGGGATGAAGTGGAAAGGTTAGAGGTTATATTATTACCAGCACCGCCGGCGAGGCCTCGCCGTTGGAGGATGGAAACGGCTTTAGCGTTAGTAACGGACTTGGGAGAGGAAAGCCGCGTCATATTCGCCAGTTGGCGAGTTGCAGCGATCCACGGCGCCATTGTTCGGTGCTCTAAGCGGTGGTCACCTTTAACTCAACTCAACTGTGATTTCCGAGGGTGTGAGAAAGAGAGCATGTGGAAGTTTTGAGAAGCTACACTTGTTCCAGAAACAAATGGAAAATGGTTTTTTGAGTTTTACAGAAATGCCCTTCACTTGATAAATCAGATTATCATGAGTATTAGACCATCACGCACCACCTTTATCACTCTATGCCAAGCTTTTTGGCATGATATATAAACACAGTTACTTGATGCCTGTGGCTCATAAAATAGTGTTATTGTCCCGTTTTCTAAACGACTATTAGCTTTAAACAGTTTCAAGAAGAAAACACCTGATTTTATCTTTTCACATTAAGTTCATATATATAAGGATATATAAGGGCCGTGACCACTTACCCAATTTTAAACTAAAAATTGCTCACTTAGTCCACTAAGAATTTTTTAATTCTATTTACCCAATCTAACCGTGTTTGACAGTATTGCCCTCATACTCCCTCTCTCTCTCTCTCTCTCTCTCTCTGTGCCATGGCTGCTCCGGTGCCCCACCTCCGGCTTCGGGCCAACACCTCCATCAAGTCAACACCGCCAGATCCCCCAAGCCAGCCCCAAGATCGGAGCACTGTATCCGGATTCGAATTGAACCTCCGAGCGCCGCCGTCACCCAAAACAGACTCTCTCTCAAACCAGACTCTCTCTGCCATGGCTGCTCTAGCGCCCCACCTTCGGCTTCGGGCCAACAACTCGATCGATCCACCTCCGGCATCGCCGTCACCCAAACCACAGATCCAACGATCCAAGGCCCATTGCAACAACGCCGATCCGACTCCGATCCCAGCCCGAATCGACTCCGCTCCAACGTCGCCGTCACCCTAAAACACGCCCCGACCACTCTTGCATCAGCTTCACACTCTTGTGGGTGCCCAGAGAATTTTTTTTTTTTTTGGTATCCTGAGATTTTTTAAAATTTACGGTAGTGTAGAGATTTGCCCAGAAGCAAAATTCTGGAAAACCTTCTGTCCAAATGCCCAACAGGTGATGACAAATACCCAAATGTTATATACTACCAAATTACCAAGCTTGTTCAATTATTTATTGCAAGATTTGTGATCTGTCACTTCCCTTTTTAAAAGTACGTGTGTTTTTTAAGCTTGTAACTAAAAGAGCAGTTAAAAAATGATTTTTTTGTATCTGTAATGTATTCATTTTGGTTCACTTGAGGGCAATAATATGATTATTGGAGGGTAATAATATGATTATTGGGGCAATAATATGATTATTAGGAGGCAATAATATGAGTATTGGGGGGCAATAGGGGGCAATAATATAATTACTGGGGGGCAATAATATGATCAATTGTGCCTGTAGTGTATTCATTTTGGTTTTGGGAGTTTATACAGTTCACTAGACAGCAATAATATGATTTTTGGGAGGCAATAATATGAGTATTGGGGGGCAATAATATAATTACTGGGGGAATAATATGGTTACTGGGTATTATTAGGGGGCAATAAATTCAGACACCGGAATCCCGACACCAGTCCGGTAGCAGGATTCCGGTGACCGGTCGTCGGATTCCGTTCATCGGTTGCCGGATTCCGGCCATCGGTCGCCGGATTCCCATCACCGGAGTCAGCGGCCGGCCACTGGTCACCGAAGTCCGGCAAGGTGGAGGATGACTTCTCCCTCTAAGTGAGAAAGAAGGAGAGGGCAAAAAAGTCCCAAAAATAAATAAAAAAGAATTAATTGGGTATTAGGGAAATAATCTCTTAGAGTGTTTTGGGTAAATGGAGTTTAAAAACTGTTAGTGGAGTAAGTGGGTAATTTTTAAGCTGAAATTGGGTAAATGATCATTTCCCCTAAGGCTAATTGTATTGTGAGAAATTGAAAGAAACTACTCAATGAGGTTGGTCTAGTGGAAGCATGCTAGGCTGTAAGTGAGGCGGATGCTGCAGGGCTTCTCCTGGCAATAGGAGGTCTCTGGTTCAAACCCCAGCTTGTGAAAAACATCCCTTGGGAAGGTCAATATCCAAGTTGCTCCCGGCCCCGGAGTGGTAGCTCACTCAGCAACAAAAAAAAAAAAAAAAGTCTCTGATTCGAACCACAACTTGTGAAAAACATCCCCTGGAGAGGGGTCAATACCCAAGTTGCTCCTTGCCCCAGAGTGGTAGCTCACTCAGCAACCAAAAAAAAAAACTACCATGAATCATTGTATTGGCCTTTTTTTTTATATCCATCGATGTTGATAGTGATAGACAGAAATATACTGATGTAATAGATCTATAAACATTATTTATCTTTTCATGTTAGATTTATATCTATAATAAAACAAAACAAAAGTAACTTTATTATACAAATCAGAATAACTTACCACGCATCTAAATTCGCTTAAGTTTACATGTACATTATGACCACCTCCAATCTACTCCATTTAAATTTTATTAAAAATTTGTCTTTGGCTCCATAAGTGCCATATTTACCTAAAACGCTATGGAAAAGCCTTTGTAGCTGTAGAAGTGCCATATTTACAATATCTGAGAGTAACTATGAAGTGATCGTAGACAACACCTTTAACTCGAGAATTCGGAACTAGTGGATAAAACATGAAAGTTGAATAGGGTCACTTGCAACTATCAGCCTTCTAATTAAGTTATTCTTGCAAATATTGTTCTTTTGCCCGCCAATACTCCAATATTTAATTGGCAAAAATTTCGCTAAGCAATGGAAATGGCAGAAACAGCAAGTCAGTAGGCATAAATCAAGCAGAGCCTTAGGGTTTTGAGTCCAATGCGACGGCATTCCTCCGATTGCCGTCTATTTCAGCCCGGAAAGCTCTTGTCGTGGGGTGCGGTAACGCTGGTCGTAGGGTTTAGCATCGATCAGTGGTGGCAGAAGGTCAGATTGATTCTGGCATGTCCTACAGCGCGGAGGCAGATTGAGGAGAGACAGATTTCGAAATAAATTTGGATCCCTTGACCTGAGCCTCTGGGTTTTAGGTGGATCTGTTTTGCTGGGAGTCAAGGCTCAGCGCTGAGTGGCGAAGAATATCGAGAGATGTAGGTCTTGGCCTGGTTTTTCTGATTATCGGAGCACAGATCAAGGTCGAAGTAGGGTGATCGACGTTGATTGTCAGTAAGGTGTGCAGTCGAGCAGATCGTGCAGGAGGAGATTTCTTTCATCGTCGCCTGATGGAGGAGTGGCACGGTCGGCCGCCGGAGGATCTGGCTGCGGCAGTGGCGACCCGGCATCGGAGGGTTCCTGTTGCTCGGGTTTGGGCTTGGGTCATTGGACCTAGGCTCAAACTTGGAATAAGGGGTGCTTGGGCTTCTAGGCCTAGGTTTGAGCTCAATCTTGGGCTTGTTGAGTCTGCTACAGTGGAAATGAAGAGCAAGACCAACCTGTTGTCGAGGTTGTTGGCTCCTGAGGAGGCTGGGGACGGTGTTCGCTCCAACCTATTGGGAAGGAGCTAGCATCTTCTTAAGTTTCTCTGCTATTAGACATCTGGTTACAAGCCTTCTAAAGTTGGAGTAATCTCTATGAGTTATTTTAAGATGTTTCTAGTTGTTATTTGTACCACAAGTGCGTGCTAGCAGATTAGACTAGATGAATGATTTTTTCTTAGAATAGCGAGGTTGTTCTTGCTTGTTTAGGCTTGCTTTCCAGCGAGCGTCCCTTTAGACTTTAATGAGTTTAGTATTGGTTTAGACTTCAATGAGTTTAGTATTGGCTTAGATAGATTTATCTGGTGTTACCGGATTTCTTATGTAAGTTTTGTTAGACTCTGGCCCGTTTTCATGGCTTTGATATCTAATAACATCAAATCCTATTCAAAAAAAAAAAAAGTCAGTAGGCATAAATGGAAAATTTATGACAATCTATGAAAATGGATGGTTATCAAATACTTGCACCAACATGAATGGATGATTAAATTACATCAAATACACTAATTAATTATTAGAAAAAAACGATTATAAATATCAAGAGTTGAGATTATCTTATAAGTGTTGGGTCACTTGCACCGTTAGTGTATAGAAGAATTTCCATGTTCGTTTATGTTCATAATTGAAATACTCATAAATCTTGTTTAGAAGCATACTTGGCGTGCTCCACTTTCACAACCTAGGTCTCCGGATTTTCTTCTCCAAATCACTTTTTTATTTTGCCTGTATACATTTATCTCCTTCTCCTTTTATACAAATTGTGAACTGTTTGCAAAACTATTGCAAAGGTGTTTTTTTTTTTTTGATCAGATAAACAACTTAAATGCTACAACTAGTCTTTCGTGAGTCGAAGTCACAACCTCCCACTTTCAAAGGGGAGACTATGCCACTAGACCAAATGGTACTGGGCGTTGCAAAGGTGTTTTGATCCCACTTTTGTTCCGCTTGATTTCTGGATTTTTTTTATAAATAATTTACAATTATCAGATTTCAGTAATGGCCTTTGAACATGATGGTTGTATAAATAATTTTATGTCTTTGGAAGGACATTTCGAGTATTCTAAATTTTAATGAAACCTTTGAGGCTTTGACACTAAAGACCAAGCCTATCTCCATTCCTAACAGTAGAGATGTGATCCATAGGCACTATTTTCAATAAAATTTCAAATTACTCAACTTTAAACTTTTTTTTTTAAGGGAACGGAATCAAGTTCCATTAAGGAAAAATTTCAGTTTAGTACCCTGTGGTTTACACTCGACATCATGTCAGTCCCTGTCCTTTCAATTTGATCAGCAACACCCCTGAAGTACCAATTTCGATCACTCGTGTCCAAAATTTCATGGGTCGTCCATAATAGACGTCAAATGCTGATCTGGCTCTGACAAGCCCAACAAGAAGGCCCACAAGAAGGGTGAAATTCCGAATCTGCCCCTAATACTTCCCATCAGCCTCCACTCGATTAACCTAATTCATTTTGAACGAAATCAAATACCTCACTCTCCTAAAATCCTCCCCAAGCGACCCAAATCTCCCCCAAAATCTAGCACCAAAATCTATCCTAAAATCGGTCAACCCTATAAAGGAAATCCTCCATTTGAAGCGTCAATGGATGAATGGAGACCCCGAAATTGTGGGGGGGGGGGGGGGGGGGGTGTGATACAGTTGCTGATGAAATTCATAAATATGGTGAGTTGTTTTTGTTTAGAAAATTTGAATCCGGTCTTCGATTAGAGTGGGTTGAACAATGGTTTTGAAATTTTTGAAATTTTGAGGGTTTGGGTGTTCGATTAGGAATGGGTTTGGGGGTTATTGCTATAAGCTAGGGTTTAGGGCATCGTTTTTATGCCCTCTTCGAAGCTTCTGATTTAGTGTATTGTACCTTTCTTATCTGTTTGCGCTGATGGTTTAGGGATTAAACATGTTTTTGATTTGGTGTTTGGAAATGTGAATGACTATTTTAGGGGTTAGATTGTGGGGGGAATGGGTTTATAAATGATTGTGTGTAGCTTTATTGTTGCATCTTTCATATTCAATTGAGCTGTTGTCTGTTTGTGTTTATTGTATAGAGAAATTGTGGTGTAAAGTCGGTTAAAGTGTAAAGAATGCATGTGATGGTTGTTGGGGAGTTGCTTTATGCACTTTAATATAGTACTGCATGTGTGGTCCTAAGGTGGACAAAAGAAGAAATTTGACCGGAGGGCTTTTAAAAGTTGTTGTTTTGTTTGGACTTGTGGTGCTTCTCATTCATTCAATTATTTGGTTGTGTTGTTGTTTTGCATTTAATAATGGCTGATTAATTCCTTCTCTATGTTGCAGATCACCCAGATTACTTTACTGTCAAGATGTATCATGGTGGATACATCAGTGGAAGCAAATATATTGGTGGTCAAGTGAACTACTATGACCATGTAGATAAGGATCAAATGTCACTTGTAGAGGTTGATGGGATGGTCAGAGGGTTAAACCAGAACTACAGTGGAAGGAGAATAGATTATTGGTACAGTATAGGGAATGAGGATGATGGTATGACTAAGATTAAGACAGACAAGGACGTAATTACGCTGTGTTGTTGTGTACCAGAAATTCGACTAGTCATCATCTACTTGGATCACTTGGATCTACATGATGACTATGAAGAAACAAACTCAGATAGTGAGTTATATATGTATGAAGATGGGGAGGCAGATTGTTTTGTAAGTCCAGCTAGAAAGAGTGGAGTTGTGATTGAAGAACTCTCGGATTCTCCAAGAAAGAAACCTGGGGTTATCATAAAAGAGCTTCCGGATTCACCAAGGAAGAAACTGGGATAGAGAGAGCAGCCAAAAAAGAGCTTGGGATTGTGATTAGAGAATGGAATGGAGATGGTAGCATACCTACTCAAGCAAGCAGAACACCTGCCTTGGATCCAAAGGCTAAAGGTAAACAAATGGTCAGTGAAAGTGAGGATTTGTTTGACATTAAAGTGAGGCGGTTTAGGAAGAGAGGAAGAGTGGAGGTTGATTATAAGGAGGATGGTACAGAATCTGGAATTGATGATTCTGCAGATGAATATTATAGGCCACATTTTGAGGATGATGAATATGGAGATTATGGTTGGGATGACGATTGGCTGGTAGATATGGAAGGTGAATTTGATGTCTTTGGTGAGAGTATTGGCCCAAGTACACAAGTAAAAGCTGCTGTTGGAAGTACTGTTGAGGAAGAGTTTGTGGTCAAGGACAATGAAGATATGTATAAAGCAGTTGATTCTGATGAGGAAGTACTAGGAGGTGCAGCCAACTCTGATGGTGAGATAGGGGATGACTTTTCGGAGTTCAATCCCAAGAGTGACATGAAGGACCCACAGTTTAAGTTGGGGATGAAATTTGCATCAGCAAAAATCTTGAGAGCTGCTTTAAGGGAATGCTGCTTTTTGAATAGTGACAGAAAGAGGGTGAGAGTGATTTGCAAAGCGTACAACCACCCCTTCGAGTTGTATGCTAGCAAAATACAACATGAGTCAACCCTGATGGTGAAGACATATCATGCAAATCATACATGTTCTAGGGTTCATGTCAACTCTATGGTCAAGGCACCTTACCTAACTGAAAAGTTTGTGGATCAGATCAAGCTAAATCCTGATTGGAAAACAGGTACCTTTGTTTTCATATTTTTGATTTTCAACTCTTTGGAATGATTATGTTCCTAGTCCGTTCCTAATATGTTCCTTTATTTATTGAACAGAATCACTTGCACAAACGATGTCAGCGGGTGTAAAGGCAAAAGTATCCGTGCAGCAGGCCTATAGAGCTAAGAGGGCAGCCTTGAAGCTGCTTGAAAGGTCCATCATGGAGCAATATGCTAGAGTAAGGGACTATGGATCAGAACTGAAAAGAGTAGACCCTGAAACCACGGTGGACATAAAGTGTGATTTCAATGATGCTAGTGGGTTGCCTGTGTTTAAAAGGATGTACATCTGCCACGGGGCATTGAAGACTGGTCTTAAAGCTGGATGCAGATCAGTAATCGGGCTGGACGGTTGCCATTTAAAGAGTCCTCATGGTGGACAGCTCCTAACCGCAGTAGGAGTTGATGCAAATAACACCACCTGGGTAGTTGCATATGCTCAAGTTGAGATGGAGAGCACAGACTCTTGGAAATGGTTCTTACAGTTGCTAGTCAAGGACTTAGACATAGAGCATGAGGGGGCTGGATGGACCTTTATCAGTGACAAGCAGTAAGGCCTCTTACCAGCCTTTGAGTCCATTATCCCCCTTGCAGACCATCGGTTCTGTGTGCGACACCTTTGGACAATACGAAGTTGTTTCCTGGTAAAGCCATGAAGGACCAACTCTGGGCAATAGCAAAGTCAACCACCTTGGCATATTTTCACAAGGAAATGGTTCTAATCAAACAAATGGACCCTAAGGCTTATGATTGGCTGACAGGTTAGTATTGTTCTTGTTTTTTTTTTTTTTAAAGGTTCACCAAGTTAGTTTCTGCACCATTCGGATTAATACATGTGTTTGTCTTGTAGATCCAACAAGGCCTCCCCTTCACTGGTGTAGAGCACACTTCAAGTCTCACACTAAGTGTCATATTCTTCTGAATAATTTATGTGAGAGCTTTAACGCATTCATATTAGGTGCAAGAGACAAGCCGGTTGTGTCAAGCTTTGAGGATATGAGGGTTAAACTCATGAAGAGGATTATGTTGAGGAAGGAAAAGATGATGAAGTATGAGGGTACCATCTGCCCTAAACCTCGAGGAATTTTGGAAAAAAACAAAGTCAAAGTTGCCAGGGATTGTATCCCACATGGTTCTGGAGGTCCACAAATTGAAGTGGAAAGTTTTGGAGGAGGTAAGCATGTTGTTGATCTTGAAAGAAGGAGTTGTGCATGTCGGAGATGGGACTTGAGTGGTATACCATGTAAACATGGTGTTGCTGCAATTAACTTCATGAGGCTAAACCCGGATGACTTTGTTGATGATTGCTACTTGAAAAAGACATATATGGCCACTTACAGCCACACCATCAAGCCTGTTAATGGCATGGAGTTGTGGTCCACTTCTGGAGAACCTACAATCCTACCCCCCCAGTACACAAGACAGCCGGGAAGGCTAAGGACAGCAAGGATCAAGGATGCATCAGAGAGGGCTGAAAATGGAGGTTCCAAGCTTGGCAAAGTTCAGAGAAGTTTGAGGTGTGGTAATTGTGGTGTGGCTGGCCACAATGAGAGATCATGTCATAGGCACTTGCCTCCCAAGTCAAAAGCAACCAATATGAACAAGAGGAAGAGGAACAATGAAGAGGCAGGAACATCTGCAAATCAGGCAACCAAACTTTATTTTTTGTATAATCAACCAATTAGTTTTACTACATAACCATTCTTTTCGAATAATACAATGCTGATTTTGTTTCTTGATTTATTGTAGGATACTGGTAAGAAAAAGGCTACCAAGACAAAGAATGAGTTAAGGCAGAAGGCAAGGGAAAGGGAAGAAGTACTAAAGGTTAGTTAATCGATCAAAATCTTATGATTAAAATGGTCCAATTAATTATGAGCTAAGTTGGTGTGGTTTGAGTGATTGTAGAAAAAAAGGGATGAGAAGAAGGCTGCTACAGCTAGAGCTGCTCCCACAAATGCAAGAGCTACTTCTACAAATGCAAGAGCTGCTCCTGCTTCAAGCTCGAAAGGAACTGCTGCAAAAGGTACAGCCTCTGCAGCACCCACTAGATCATCAAAGAGGCATAGAGAAAGTGGAAAATAGAGTCAAAAGAATTTTAGATTAGCTGGCCTTAGTTTACTTTTAGGTGATCAATTTTTGTTTTGGGATATTGATGATGATTTGTGTTTCAATCTCTTGTGCAACCTTGTGTTGTGGTACAAGGTTGCTAGACCTAATCTTTTGATAAGATGATTAGGTCTACTAAAACTGCAATCTTTGGATCCCATTTGACATGTTTTTTTGGGTGATGGATGTAAGTCATGTAACTTGTTTGGGTCTGCTATTCTGAAATACAATTGACGATATTGATGTTATTGTTATTGTTTCAATTGGTCGTTGTTATTGTTTCATTATATTGTTATAAATCAGGTTGTTTTCATGTCTTTAAATATGTTTGAATTGGAAAAAATGAAAGAATTAGGTTCTGTCAAATTCTGGGTTTTTGGAGGCAAGATTTGTCAATTGTCGATTTTACCCCTTCATGTGGGCCTTCTTGCTGAGCTTGTCAGAGCCAGGTCAGTAGTTAACGTTTGTTTTGGACGGCATGGACACGAGTGATCGAAATTGGTACCTCAGGGGTGTTACTGATCAAATTGAAAGGATAGGGACTGACATGATGTCAAGTGTAAACCACAAGGTACTAAACTGAAATTTATTCTTCCATTAATAATAGAAAGGAGCCAACGACCTCTCTCGGTCAAGCTAGAGGAATTCGAAAATTCCTCATATTAGATCTCGATGCACAAATCTTTCTGCATAATGCAGAGCAGAAAACAAAACCAAACTAAAAAGGAAAATGTAAAAAATAAAACACCCATACTCTTATCCAATTCTAAATCAGAGCAACCAACTTGACAAGCGTTGACGTCTAAGACTTCATTGGTATACATCGCCACTCATTAATCAGCAAACAACAACGATCAAAGGCAGTACAGTGTAATAGCCGAGCATAGCTCGATTATTCAAAACAAAAAAAAGCCTTGCCACTCTCCACCAGCCCAAACCAAATCTGACCCAAAAGAAAAAAGGAAAGGAAAAGGGTTAGCCTAGCCAGACAGAGGCCCAGGGCCCATAACCCATCTTTTCCCCTTCTTCCTTCAGAGCGATCAAATCGGAGCCACCAGGGGTGGCACCTCGTCACTGCTCCAGCGCCCGGCCTCGACTCTCCACCATCGTCATTGTCTGGAGAGAAGCTCCCAACCCGACCCGAATCACAAAAGGTGCCTCTGCTCCTCTATGACCCGACTACGACCTCTGCCTTAGAACCTCCGATTGCGAATCAGAACCTCCGTCGACCGCTTTCAAGGAGCACAGATCAAAACTCCTTTAAGCCGCCTCTGGAAGCCCCGCTGATCGATGTGACTACCTTGAACCAATCTTCACCGTGATCAAACAACACTCCGTCAATGATCACAGCTCTCACCACGCCTGCACTGTTGCCATGCCTGTCACCTCGCTACCCTCTCGCTAGAGCCCTACAGGTGCTTGGTCTGGGGAACGCGAGTTCACCGCCACCAATGTATGAAACCCTAGATTTCTACCAAGGTCACTCTAAAAAGCTCGGAGGCCTCCTTTGAGATTCTAGCTACTCAACTTTAAACTTAAATTACCTCTTAAGGTTAAAATTTTCTCTATGTTATACCTTTAAAATAAACTTTAGCCAAATTCACCAATTTTAAGGACAAATGTCCTTGTTGACCAAAATAAAAAAAGACAAATGTCCTTTTTGTCAACTTCATTTTGAAACTATGGATCATTGTGAATTGTTTGCATACTTCGAGAATTTTGGGAACATCTCAAATCTTTTACTCATCCTGCCATACCTAATGAAAATATTTAGGCCTTGGTCTTCTTCACATTTTTTCCTTATTAGATAAAAATTGATGACTCGTTTGGCAAATATGGGAACAAATTTATTTTGCATGTTAGGCATCTTTTGCAAGAATTCTGGAAAGCTCAACGACTACCTCTAATTAGATTTAGGAGTAAATATAAAATCTAATAGGATGGTTTCGTCCTAACTCTTATGATTAACTATTATAAATCAGATTTTGATGGTTCATTAACAAAATTGAGAAAGACTAGCGCTGGTTTTGTAATTTAGAGACTCCAATGGTATAATTGTAATTGCTATTTCAATGACGATTGGCTTTGTT
Source organism: Rosa chinensis (assembly GCF_002994745.2). Lineage (NCBI taxonomy): Eukaryota > Viridiplantae > Streptophyta > Magnoliopsida > Rosales > Rosaceae > Rosa > Rosa chinensis. Next base: position 29,124,685 of record NC_037092.1, read on the forward strand.
TTTGTTTTGCAAGCAGATGCTTATGGTCTTTAATTGTTGGCCTATACATCTTAATCTCATCCATCTTCAAAGACTCTCAACTCCCAATTAAGATGTTGTAAGGATTAAATCAATAACAAATTACATATAAGTGTCAAAGATGACTTAACAAATACATCATTTAAAGGGTCTTTCTCTAGTCATGATACATGGCAATATTCTGGTGTGGAATTGCAAAGGTGTGGTTAACCGTGAAACACAGCATGCTCTCATTGATCTAGTGCGAGCTAAGAGGCCGAGTTTGATCTTTCTCGCTGAGACCTTGGCTCAGCAGGACATCATTGATTCTTTTCAAGGAAGATTAGGGTTCCGGGGTAATTTATGTTTTCCTCAGGAAGATGGGTCGCAGGGTGTTGCCTTACTTTGGAATGCAGATCTCCATGTTAGTCTACGCACATACTCACCCAATCACATTGATGCCGACATTTCTGCAGATGTGGGTGCACCTGCAATTTGGCGATTTACGGGCGTCTATGGGGTTGCAGCTAGAACAGAACGACGTCGAACCTGGGACCTCATTGAAACCCTTGCTGCTGAAGGGTGTAACCTACCATGGCTTATGGTGGGAGATTTCAATGAGATTTTAAGCAATGAAGACAAGTCTGGGGGTGTACCTAGGGCTGCTACTCCGATGTTGAAGTTTAGGCAAACAATGGCCAGCTGTGGTCTGATAGACATGGGCTTTGTGGGATGTAGATTCACTTGGTCGAATAAGTTCACTAAGGAAAGGTTGGATCGAGGTTTCCAATGTGAGCAATGGAGAAGGAGGTTCCCATACAGCAGAGTTATTACCTTGAATCCCTCTGACTCGGACCACTGTCCAATTCTAGTTGAGGTGAGGGAAGAGAAAAAGAATTCCAAACGATCACCAAAACGATTTCGTTTTGAGGAAATGTGGCATGGCCACTATCAATGTATGGATATCATCAAGCAAAATTGGTCTCGTCCTCTCACTGGTAATGCTCTTCAACAGTTGGGCCATAAAATTCAATATACGGGTGAAAGGCTATTTGAATGGCATAGTGTGGAGTTTGAAAAGCAGAACGTTGAATTGCGTGTTGTGCAAGAAAAGCTCAATGACATAATGAAAGCACCATACTCTCCTACACAATATGAGGAACAAAGAGTCCTCCATGTCAAACTTAGCCAACTTCTAGCCCAACAAGAAAAATACTGGAGACAACGCAGTAGAGCTATGTGGCTTAAGGATGGGGATCGTAATTCAGCTTTCTTTCATAGAAAGGCCACTAATAGACGTACCAGGAATGCTATTAAGGGCTTGAAAGATAGTCAGGGTGAGTGGCAAATTGACCCCGTCATTGTACAGAGGTTGTTAGTGAATTACTACAAGAATGTATTCACTAGCAGCGGTGCCAATTTGGAGGCTATTAATGAGGTGATTTCGGCCACTTCTCCGATGGTAACCATGGAGATGAATGAAGCACTTCTTCAACCATACACTGAGGATGAGATCAGAGCTGCATTGTTTCAGATGCACCCTTCAAAAAGCCCGGGACCTGATGGTATGTCTCCATTCTTGTTTCAAAAGTATTGGCATATTGTGGGTACAGATGTTTGTGTTGCTATCAAAATGTTTTTGGAGAAAGGTGAAGCTTGGGCAGACTCAAATTTTACGCACTTGTGTTTGATTCCTAAAATTCAAAACCCTACTGAAGAAGCTCATTTCAGGCCTATAGCACTCTGTAATGTTATCTACAGAATCTGTTCAAAAGTTGTTGCAAATAGGTTAAAGAAGTGCTTGCCGGAGATTATTTCACCTTTGCAGAGTGCTTATGTCCCAAGAAGGCTAATCTCTGATAACACCTTAGTGGCCACAGAAGCAGCTCACTTTATGCACAAGTTGACAACACAGGAGGAGGGCTTTTTTTCTCTGAAACTTGATATTAGCAAAGCCTATGATAGGCTTGAATGGAGTTTCTTGTATGCTATGCTGGCTAGATTGGGTTTTGCAGGAGCATGGATTGACATGATCATGAGTTGTATTATGTCAGTTAGTTATGCAGTCTTGGTTAATGGTGAAGTGACTCAAAAAATTCTTCCAACAAGAGGCATTAGGCAGGGTGATCCCCTGTCACCCTACCTATTCATTCTTTGTGCGGAGGGACTATCAGCTCTGATTACGCAATCTGTCAATCAAGGCCTTCTTAAAGGTTTGAAAATGTGTCCGCAAGCTCCTACTTTGCACCATTTATTTTTTGCTGATGATAGCATCTTGTTTGGAGCTGCTACTGCCATTGAATGCTTACAGGTTAGATGACTTCTAAATCTCTATGAGCAAGCATCAGGACAGCAAGTCAATTTCCAGAAAAGTAGTGTGGTTTTTAGCAGAAATGTGCCTGCACCTGTTTAGGCCAATCTGTTAGAAATTTTGGAAGTGCAATGTGTAGAGGAACATGATCGATACTTGGGTCTCCCGCTTCGTGTAGGTCGATCCAAGTCAGCCATTTTTGCATACCTGAAGGAGAAACTCAGTAAAAAGCTTATTGGGTGGAAAACCAAAATTCTTAGCTCAGCAGGTAAGGAGACTCTTATCAAGGCAGTGGCTCAGACAATGCCGTTATATACTATGAATTGTTATCTGCTACCTAAAGGTTTGTGTGATGAGTTCCATCAATTGTGTGCATCTTTCTTTTGGGGTGATACAGATGAGAAAAAAAAGATTCATTGGCGTAGTTGGGAGAGATTATGCCTCACGAAACAAGAAGGTGGCATGGGATTTAAGAATTTATATGCTTACAATCTTGCCATGCTTGCAAAGCAAGGTTGGAGAATTGTTACAAATCCGGATTCTCTTATTGCTCAGTTGTACAAAGCTCGTTATTTTCCCCATTGCAGCTTTTGGGAGGCCGAAATGGGAGAAGCGCCATCCTTTTCGTGGAGAAGTATTATGAATGGTAGACAGGTGTTGCAGGCGGGTGTGAGATGGAGAATTGGGGATGGCACCTCTGTGAACATTTGGACGGATAGATGGCTGCAAAATGGGCCTATGCTACAGCGACCAGACCATACGGATTTTCGCATGGTTGCAGACCTAATCAATTCTCATGATCGTACATGGATCCCTTCGACTGTGCATTCTCTTTTCAGCCCGGATATTGCTAGTCGTATCCTAGCTACACCACTGAGTCGACGTGCCATCCATGATAGATTGTGTTGGAGTCCAGACAAGAGAGGTCATTTTACAGTGAAGACAGCTTATTGGATTGCCCGTGAATCGGTACTTGGAAATGTTTTGACTAGTTCTTCGGATGGAGATCCTTTTAATATGTTATGGAAGGCTATATGGAAAGCAAAGGTTCCGGGTAAAGTGCAAATATGCATTTGGAGAGCTGCAAACAATCTCTTGCCAACAAGAGCCTGTCTAACAACAAAGGGATACACAGGTGATACCAGCTGCGTCCTCTGTAATCACAGGTTAGAAGATGTATCTCATGTATTGTACAAATGCCCTATTGCAGTTGAGCTCCTATCTTCCCCTCCTCTAAATCTCCAACAATCCTTACTACCTCATATAAACTTCAAAGAATGGCTACTGGATTGTGCTATGCATCTGAATCTTGCTACCTTTGAAAAGTTGATGATGGTTTTATGGTCTGTGTGGAAGAATCGAAACAGTAAGCTCTGGGATGGTGTGGCTCAAACAGCACCTCATATTCTTCTATACTCCATGGCCTGGTTGGAAGAGTTCCATAAAGCTCGGGATGTGCATCACAACACGGGTGATAGAAGTGTCAAGCAGACTTGGAAACCGGCAACTGAGGGCCGAATTAAGTTGAATGTGGATGGATCTTTCATTCCAAGTATGCAAAGAGGAGGGGCAGGAGGTGTCATTCGAGAGGAGAAGGGTCTTTTTATTGCAGCTTTTGCCCATACTATGCCCCATGTAGCCTCAGCGAAGCAGTCCGAGCTCTTTGCCGTTAGAGAGGGTCTTGATCTAGTCCGATCACTAAACCTGCAGAATGTCACTTTAGAAAGTGACTGTTTGGAAGCAGTACAACTGATCACTAGTGAGGACCACGACTTTGATGAGCAACGAGATGTCTTGGATGACATTGCAGTCCTTGTGAATGCACTTCCAAGTGTAGAGATTAAGCATGCCTCTCGTACTTGTAACAATGTGGCTCATAATTGGCTGCAATTGCTTTTGAGTCAAACCAACTTGAGGTCTGGTTTCATGTACCGCCAAGCTCTATTACTGATGTACTCCAGCATGACTTAGCTCATGCTCCTTAATTTCTCAATAAAGTCAGCTGCTTCTTATTCAAAAAATACATCATTTAAAGATTGAATTAAACATATAATGACTAAATCTTACAAATAAGGAAAATGTGTTTTCCACTTGTCACATGTCATGAGTTAATTTACTTTTTTACCCTTAACTACTTCTTTCGACTTCTAATCACTTTATAAAGATTAAATCTTACAAATAATGACAATCTGCTCTCCACTTGCCATATGGCATGAGTTAATTTACTTTTTTACCCTTAACTACTTCTTTTGACTTTTAGGGGGGTGTATTGTATATGGAGTTAGTGGAACTTTTTAAGAAATCTATAGAATTAAAAACTCTGGGTGTATTCAATATAGACTTTATAGTGTTAACTATACATACCAAATTCCAATAATTTTCTAGCCACCAGACCAAAGATTTGAAAAAGTCTATCAAATATTTTTTCTTTTGTTTTTTTTTGTTTTTTGTTTAAATCTATCAAAGTTCTCTCTCTGCGCTAAGAATTGAAGTTGGTTATCTATCATCTCTCTTTCTTGTTTCTTCTTATCTTTTCTCTAATTTTTCATGATATCAATAGTTTTCGATGCCCAACATGTTCATTGTAGTTGTTAAATGTGATTTTTTTTTTGTTCAATTGTGATACTTGAAACCCTAGTGGCAATAAAAAATGATTTATGAAACCCTAAGACCCAAATATTGTGGTCTACCCCTAAAACCTTGAATAGTGTTGCTATAAAATACTAGGTTTTGTTTTATTAATTAATTGTTCTCATCGATTTGAATTTATATCATGGTTCAAGGAAAGCTTGAACAATTGAATTTCGATTGATTGATTATAGATCAAGACATTGATCAATATTTTTATGATATATGTTAATAGGTGAAAGCAAAATTGATGAGAATAATTAACCATAAGCATCAAGTGATCTGTATTGTATCTTTAAGTTGATTGGGAGATTAGAAATGAGAACAAAATAGCTAGACAAAGTAATAATCATTCATTTGAGTCAAGTTATACTAGAAGATACTTGACCATTGAAGAGACAACGGGTTATTATCTTGCTTTGCATTTGGATTGCATTAGTTGTATTTTTTGTTTTTTATTTTTATTTACTAGAAAATCTATACAAGTCATTCATAATAAAGTATATTGATTTTCAAGAATCAATAAAAAATATGTTGCTAAAATCAATGGTTTTAAGAAATCAATAGCAGTCTATCAAGTTTTTAAAGAGTCTGTGGACTTTTCAAAAAATCTGTCGATTAAAAAAAGTCTGCACAAATCCAAATACAATACACCCCCCTTATTAATCCCCTTTTTTACTTTTTTTTTTATGAGAATAATCCATTTATGTTACTCTTTTTTTTCTGAGAATAATCCGTTTATGTTACTCTTTTTTTTAGTAAGAATAATCCGTTTATGTTACTTTTTTTTTTCTTGAGAATAATCCTTTTAGGTTACTTCACAAAACCTCACTCTCCTACTACTCTCATCTCATCGTCTAATCCTGCTACTGCACTCGCTGCACTCATAGTCGTTCAGTTCTGCTACTCGTGTTCTGCTCCTGCATTCGTCATCGCCTAATCCTGCTACTGCACTCGTCCAATCCTGCTACTGCACTCATACTCGTCGAGTTCTGCAACTGCACTTGTACTATTCTGCTATTGTACTCGTCATTGCCTAATCCTGCTACACTCATACTCGTCCAGTTCTGCTACTGCACTCATAGTCCACGAGTTTTGCTACTGCACTCGCTGGAATTTAAGCTGCTACTGCACTCGCTGGAAATTTAGCTGCTAATACACTCAATCTCCCATTTCACTCCTATGTGAACAATTCGCCGACAAGCTTGTTCTCACAATAAAGAGATAAGACTGAGACTCATAGCTCTTTTTTTTTTCTTTTTATTTATCGGAAGCCTTTTATATGGTGATGGGTTGGGATTAATCCCAGCAATAATACAAATGAATTAACATAAGAATTTCAAGATTAAGGTCTCTATCACCGTTCGTTGATAATTTCTCAAGAATGCATTCCTTTTTAACAAATCTAGATTCATTTTCTTCCTCACTTCCCTCAATCTCTCACTCTCTTTGACTCTCTGCTACTTCCAATGAAACTTGATTCCCGCAACGCAAAATCTGACCCAAAATGTTGAGAAGCATATGATCCCCACTGCATCATTATGCCGACTACATCTGTGCAGTGATGTCCACCCTCCTCCTCATCTTCTTCATCTCTCTCCTCTACTCCCATCTCTTCCACTCCCAATCCCACCACTTCAACTACCGGTACTAAACCTTCAACTGCCAAAACAACGACCTTTCCCTTACCAACCCCCTCGTCTTCGACGCCGCTACCGAGGACAGAATTGGAGGACGAGGATGACCACCACTACCACCGCCGAGGACAAAATTGGAGGACGAGGATGATCTGCAATTGGAGATTTATGAAGGCTCCTCTAGGTTTTCAATTTCAACTGATTAGAGATTTCTCAGATCCCAAATTTTTTGGGTTATACTTTGTAGTAGCAATGATGAACTCTCTGTTTGACTGTTTGGGGACGATAATGTGTCCGGGGTTAATTACGGAGCTTCTTCCACCCACCTAGGTGGGTGCTCACCTGGGGGACTTCAACTGTGCGTGCAATACACGTGCTGTTACCCTAAATTCAGTTTATTACAAATTGAACAAAAAAAAAAAAATGTGAAAACCAAAAGGGGATGAGATGGCTCAAACCTGAGCTGCCATTAGCCACCGCACCAACACTTAAGTTTATTGACCTTGGTTTTATCAACTTTAATTTGTTGTGAGGGCTCTTCTTCCTTCTCCAGATCCTGCGACGATTTCGAAGTCTTTAATCCCTTCTTCAACATTCTTCCAACTACAATTAGAAATCCATCTATTCACCCATAACATTCGATCCACCATTTAATTCCGAAACCCACATATTCTAAATCAAGCATGATCTAGCGCTTCACCGTCGACTTCTAGAAGAGGATCACAGTCTTGATTGGCTTCAGAAACTTCAACGAGCAATGGCGGAGAAGATGAAAGAAAATGAAGATGAAAAATAGCACTGCAGGACCTCTGTCTTTGTTCCTTCATAGCTTCTATCAGCTTCCAATTTCACCTTCATTCCACCATAGATAAATTCCTAGAATTTGAATCAAATTCAACAAAGCAGATCAATCAAAGAAGTTGAAAAGCCGATTTCGAGCGGGCGGGTTGCTTCTTTGGAGAAAATGTTAAAAACAAGAGAGAATTTTGTAACTGAAAGCTTACTGAGCAATTTGACTCAAAAGCATATATATTTCCTCTGTTTCAATTACATATATAGACTGCACTTGAAACAGCTTTTACACAAATTAAGGAAGTAAACCAAAATAAGACTCCTACTCAACTTCACTCCTAAAGACTTGGTAAACAAACTGACTTCCTAGGAATTAGGATACCCAACGTACCCAACTATCTTATTCAAAAACATAAAGTTTAACACCCTCCCTTAAACTGAATGTCCCTAAGACATCAGTTTATAGCACAGAAAACTCCAGCAGCTGAGCTCTTTTCCATCAGAATCAACATCCTTCCTTGAACATACTCCAAGTAACTCTCGCAGCTTCACATAAACTGCAGGCTTGAGTGGCTTTGTCAAAATGTCTGCAAGTTGGTCTTCACTACTACAAAAAATCATATCAACAACACCATCCTTGCACAGATCACACAAAAAGTGAAATCTGACATCTATATGTTTGCTCCTCCCATGTAAAACAGGATTCTTTGACAACTTAATTGCAGAAACGTTGTCACAGAACACTGAAGTTGGTTCCTCTTGAACAAAACCAAACTTTATAATCAACCTTCTCAACCAAATAGCTTGGCAAGCACAAGCTGCTGCAGCAACAAATTCAGCTTCAGTACTTGACAAAGTCACTATCTGTTGCTTCTTTGAAGACCATGAAACAGCCCCACCACTCAACATAAACACATAGCCAGAAGTGCTTCTTCGGTCATCCAAATCTCCAGCATAGTCACTATCAGTAAACCCAACAAGTTCTGACATTTCTCCCTTCTTATAAAAGATACCAAAATCAATTGTACCTTTCAAGTAGCGTAACACTCTTTTTGCAGCAGAAAGATGATGCTCAGTTGGATGCTCCATATACCTGCTAATAAGACTTACTGCATACATAATATCTGGCCTTGTTGCTGTAAGATACATCAAGCTTCCAACAATCTGCTTAAACAAAGTGCTGTCAACCTTTTTGCCCTTAGGATCCTTAGTTAGCTTCAATCCTGGGTCAATTGGTGTTCCAACTGAATTGCAAGTCTTCATCTCAAATCTGTCTAAAATCTCCATAGCATATTTCTTTTGCATAATGAAAATACCTGTTGCAGATTGCACCACTTCAATGCCAAGAAAATAATGCAAGAGTCCCAGGTCAGTCATTTCAAACTCAGCCATCATTGAATGCTTGAAGCTCTTAAATAAATCTTCATCATTCCCTGTGTAGATGAGATCATCTACATACAAGCAGACAATTAGGAACTTCCCAGCAGCTTCAGACTTTATAAAAAGAGTATGCTCATATGGACACTTTTCGAAGCCTTCTCGTGTAAAATAAGACTCTATACGACTATACGAAGCTCGGGGTGCTTGTTTTAGTCCATATAGTGCCTTCTTCAACTTGTACACCTTCTCTTCATTCCCTTGCTGCACATATCCCAAAGGCTGCTCAACATAAACATCTTCTTGCAACTCACCATGTAAAAATGCTGACTTGACATCAAGTTGATAAATAGGCCACGAATTCTGAGCTGCAACTGAGATAACCAATCTGATTGTGTCAAGCCTCGCAACTGGAGCAAACACCTCTCTATAATCAATCCCATATTCTTGTTTGTAGCCTTTAACCACCAGCCGTGCCTTGTATTTGTCCACCTCACCATCTACATTGAGCTTCGTCTTATAAACCCATTTAACTCCAATAGACTTCTGCCCCTTGGGAAGATCTGTCAATTCCCAAGTGTTGTTCTTCTCAATGGCCTTGATCTCTTCATCCATAGCTCTCTGCCACTTTAATTGCTTAACTGCTTCTTGGAAAGAAACAGGATCACATCCCATAAAAGAGCAAAATGGACAAGTGGATCATCATCTCGATTAATTCCACTAACCTGATAATCTTGCATCCAATTTGGCCTTTTTCTTGTTCGTTGAGGTCTTGAGCCAGGTGATTGATCATTTTCAACTTCTGTAGGTGTGACTGATGACTGCAAATCTGCTACATGAGTGGTAATAGAACTTGGTGGCTGCTGACTTCTTTTTTCTTCATCCATTTTATCAAGATCTGCTGAAATATGATTCCTATTGCTACCAACAGTCCATTGCCATGTTCTACTCTCATCAAATACAACATCACGGCTAACAATTATCCTCTTTGAGATGGGATTGTACAATTTGTAAGCCTTTGAGAGCTCACTGATGCCAAGAAAAATGCACTTCTCTCCCTTGTCATCAAGTTTCTTCCTCTTCTCATCTGGAACATGAGCAAAAGCGATGCATCCGAAAATTCGGAAATGATCCACCGCTGGTTTGTGTCCCTTCCAGGCTTCTTCAGGAGTCATGTTCTTGACAGCAAATGTTGGGCTTCTGTTCAATATGTGGATGCTCCAATTCACAGCTTCAGGCCAGAAGCTTTTGGAAATGCATTTGTTTGACAGCATGCTTCGAACCATATTCAAGATTGTACGGTTCTTCCTCTCACTAACGCCATTCTGTTGTGGTGTGTAAGCTGCGGTGAGTTGCCTTCTAATGCCATTCATCTCACAGAAACTTGCAAACTCTTTAGAGTTGAACTCTCCACCACGATCTGTTCGCAAGACCTTAATTGTTCTTCCAACTTCATTCTCCACAAGAGTTTTGAAACTCTTAAAAGCCGTAAAAGCTTCAGACTTTTCTTGCAAAAAATATACCCATGTCTTCCTGCTATAATCATCAATGAACGTTATAAAATACCTCTTACCACCATTAGAGGTTGGATTTATTGGTCCGCAAATGTCTGAATGAACCAGCTCTAATGGGTTTAGAGCTCTCCATGCATTTCCTCTGGGGAAGTGAACACGATGTTGTTTGCCAACAATACAATCTTCACACACTTGTGATGGAGAGACAATATGTGGAAGACCTATCACCATGCTTTTCTGTCTTAGAGTCTGCAGCCCATTGAAATTGAGATGCCCATACCGAAAATGCCACAGCCATGCCAAGTCTTTTACTTTTGCAGAGAGACAAGCTTGGAGACTTGGTCCATCATCTTGAATAATTATGGGAAACAATCGGTTTGATGTCATTTTAACCCGAGCAATTACACCTCTTGTTGAATCTTCAATGAGGCAAACTCCATTTTTAATGCTGATCTGATAGCCTTTCTCTTGTAGTTGACCCAGGCTAAGCAAGTTGCTTTTCAAATCTGGAACATAGAACACACTGGGAACTCTTTCAACAACGTCATTTTTCATACGAACATTGATACTTCCTTTCCCCATAACAGAGACAGTAGAATTGTCTCCGAACTTCACAATATCTCTGAAGGATTCATCCAAGTCAGAAAATAACAACTTATTGCCACACATATGATTACTGCATCCTGAATCTAAATACCACAGATTATTAGACTTTTCTTCCTTGTTATGACATGCCATCAATAAGGTTGTTTCTTCTTCTTCTATCTCAGCATAATTTGATCTTTCTCCCTGACCTCTAAAGAAATTAGGACATTCTGACCTATAATGGCCATACCTGTGGCAATTGAAGCATTCAATATTGGATTTGTCAAACCTTGATCCTTGACCACGCCCTCTGCCTCTGGAATAGGAATTGAATCTGCCTCTGCCTCTTCCTTGACCACGTCCTACACCCTCAAAAGCAACTGGAGTGTTGGAAGAGACCTTCAAAGCTTGCTCCTCTGTTGTAGCCCCTTGATTAATTCTCTGCTCATGAACCAACAACGAACTTTGCAGCTCATCAATCGAAACTTCATCAATGTCATGTGATTCCTCAATCGAACATACAACATAGTCAAATTTTGTATGCATCGATCGAAGAATTTTTTCAATAATGGTGACATCTCCCAGCTTGTCACCATGGATTCGCATCTTGTTTGCAATAGCCATGACTCTTGAGAAGTAATCATTGACTGACTCTCCCGTCTTCATTTGAAGAGTCTCAAAATCTTTGCGGAGGGCTTAAAGCTGTGCACGCTTCACTTTGGCTGATCCTTGATACTTCTTTCTCATTGAATCCCAAATTTGCTTGGATGTGTCCTTTTGAAGAATAGTCTCCAAAATTGTGCGGTCAATTGCTTGAAACAAGTAATTTTTCGCCTTGAGATCCTTCAACTGCTGCTCTTCCTGCACCCTTTTCTGTGCAGCCGTCAACACTTCTCCAGCAGCGGCTGGTTCAGCAATCCCGGTTTCAATGATGTTCCAATACTCCTTGGACCTCAGAAAATTCTCCATAAGCATGCTCCAATGGTCATAGTGACCATCAAAGCGTGGAATTGCTGGTTGCACATAGTTGTTGTTGTCGGATGCCATGTTCACTTTCTACTGCAAGAAAGCTGCTGCTTCCTTCTACCTCAGGCCCAGTGGGGGCTCTGATACCACAATGTTAAAAACAAGAGAGAATTTTGTAACTGAAAGCTTACTGAGTAATTTGACTCAAAAGCATATATATTTCCTCTGTTTCAATTACATATATAGACTGCACTTGAAACAGCTTTTACACAAATTAAGGAAGTAAACCAAAATAAGACTCCTACTCAACTTCACTCCTAAAGACTTGGTAAACAAACTGACTTCCTAGGGATTAGGATACCCAACATACCAAACTATCTTATTCAAAAACATAAAGTTTAACAGAAAGATGGACTGGTTAGGCGGACCATGATGCTTTGGGTGTCACCTTTCCTATGATGTCAACTCCCCGCTAATCGGCAGGCAATAGAGTCCGCCGATTTGCTCAAGCATTCAGTGACTCCGCGAAAGCTTGATTATTTATTTTGTTTCATTTACCCGTTCTTCTTGGGATTTTTACCTCTTTGACTGTGGAGTTTTTTTTCAAACCAGTTAACGGCGCTGACGGTGACCGGCTTTGTTAACAAACCGCTGATCTGATGGCTCAGATCACTTAGTCGCCTCAGAAAGCTAGATCTCTTGACAACGCATTAGGTGACCACCCACCTAGGTGGGTAGAAGAATTTTCGGGTTAATTGATCCTCAATGGCATCAACGTAATTTTTTGAAAAAACTGAAAATTTTGGTAATTTTTCATTAAAACTTAGAAACAGTCCTACTTCATTTGTTTTGCACGTGAGCTCCATGTCCTTATTTGTTTAAATCTTGGGTGGGTTTTCTGTTTTTCAATCTTTGGGCTGTTACTTGTATGTAATTTTCTATATATTATATCAAATACCTTGGTGCCTCGGTGGATTGCAATAATTCTTCAAAAATTCAAGCCTCTAAGTTCAAATTTTTATCTAAATTAGTTTGGATAATGTATTTAGAGAATCAAATACGGTAACTGATAAAAATTTATCATCGGCATGAATTTCACCATAATAGTGTTTGGATATAACATTGTTCCTAATCAAATGGTACGGAAAAAAAGGAACCATAGCAACTTGTCTTTCCCTTAAGATATGAAAAATGCATCTTCCTTTCCAGAATATCTCTCCTTTGTACGATTTATCTTAATGTGCAAAGGTAGATATGCACAATGTAGAATATTACCTCTTTAGATGGATCAAAACCTTCTTATGAATACTCATCTGAAATATCTATTTGATTGTATAATGAAGTTGAACAACATGACAATTCTATAATGAAGGAGTAAAAACAAGAAAAAAGTGATGAGAATAAAGAAGAAGAAAATAGACAAGATATATATAGGGTGTAGAAAAATGATGGTAAGGTATGATCATTTTATTTTTAAGTTATAATTTTTTTTAATGACGATGCATCAATTAAGAGTTTTGTTGTGTTGATGACATATTATAATTAGTATGATTTTCATGAATACCAAATTAATTGAAAACAACATTAACTCTCAATTAATTAACTCATAAATTATTGATTGTTTTTAGTAATATTATTATGGATAAATTCGGTATGTGGAAAGGTAGAAGCTGACTCATCATGCTAGTCACTGGACCGCAAGTAACAAAAAATTCCGTCACAATTTATTTATTTATTTTTTTCAAAAAATTCCGTCCAGATTACATTCAAAGTAGTTCATGATTTTTGGACTTAAAACTAATTAACTCTAAAAAAATTTGTTTTATATTTCTCAAATAGTATTGTTTGACCAAATATTGTATAAGATCCGACAATGATCTTCCTTTATTATCAGTAGAAAAATAATAAATAATAAATCGACCGTTAGTAAGAGCACTGATGCAGGATGCATGAATTACATTATTACAACTACAATTCTACAAAGCTGGAAAGGAATCTGTGTCCTATACTTTTGTTGATTTGTCACTATTTTGTGTCGGGGCTAAGGCCCGTTATCATTGCTATTATTTAAATTAGCATCTAGAGAACCTGAACCTGAACAACGTACTAAACTTCAATCAGTACTACTACTCCAATTAAATCCAAAAACTCATGAAGTTTCGGCCGATAAACGGATAAAGCATAGTGATTAGGTATAAAATTCGAGGAAGGAGGGGAGGTTAATCAAGCCGGAGTCTTCGGTACATACACGGCCCATGTGCAATAACTCTGATTGGTTACACTACGTGGGCCCAGATATTTTGGATCAGATGATCAACTTGGATAACGTATATATCAACTTGGTATGTGTATAAAATTTTTCCTCATTTATAGTAATCCATCTAGATGCGCCCTGCATCATGATTCATGAAAGCAAATGACCTACCTAAAACCAGCGATAAAGGCTAGCTAATATTTATGTGGAACTTGAAGAAACCCAACACATAAGGCTATATGTGTGGATGTGTGGTGGTGTTTTTAGTGTTCTTTTAGATTGTTGTACGTGTTCTATCATGGGTTCTGAATTTTGGTCCGTATGCTACTCGATCACCTTGTTTCCACTTGACCAAACACAGCTCAAACTTGTACTGCTGAAGCTCACCCAAAGAAAACCCTGCTAAGTCTTGATCATAAGA